>NC_073691.1:64130849-64474329 GCF_029784155.1 Uranotaenia lowii | reverse complement strand
ATTGGAAAAAATTTCTCACTATCGATAGAAATTAGTTAGCTAGACTTCAGGTTATTCATAAAATATAGTAAATTTCCAGATAACTATCTATTTGTTTAACAATATGTCATTTCTTTGCTGATGATTTCACTGTCAACATTCAAAACGAAAATTCTAAATGATGAGTGTTGAAATATAGAACATTCATATTCTTTAAGTTCGTTTCATTATAGCTATTTTGTTGTTATTTACTTAAAGTTTTTGATTGGAAAAACTTTTTTTTCATCAAATTCATTGTATTAACAAGATTAAGACTAAGCCTGAAAACTATTATTTTCCATGCTCAATCTGCTTAATTTTTCCAATTTTGATCGTGTAAATTTTAAGTAATTTAACACATTTTATTGGCTTCGGGAATTCCCGGGATTTTTCAAGCGTTTCCCGGGATTCAGGAATTCCCGAATTTATCAAATTCCCGGGAATTCTCGACCGGGAAATCCCGGGTAGGACACTCTATTGTTGATTTCTGTTCGTATTTCCACGACAATCGTTGGCCACAATTTTTCTGTTGTTCCTGTTAATTTGAAGAAAAAAAAAATGAACTCTTAGAATTTTGCCTGGAGATACTACCCAGAAAGAAAAAAATTCATTCTCGTTCATTTTCTGCTTCGCGGCGAAATAAATCCGAAGCGGTCCGCCTCGGATTTATTTCGCAGCGAAGCGGAAAATGAACTTAAAAATCACTGGGTAGGAGCTTCAGCAACAGATGAACAGATGTACAAGCTCGAACAAAAAATCTTCAGAAACTTGTGTAAAATTTCCAGTGCTCGTTAAAAAGTGACAAAAAAAGTGCCATCTATTGCTTGATCTGTAACTTTTGAACGGCGCAATAGATGGCACTGCTTCTAGATAGCGCTATTGAAAGTAAGAATTTTTTGAGAGGGCGCAACGGTATTTGAACTCATTAATAAATAAATTTAAATACAATTTGATAAATTGCTCAATAAAAGTAAAAGAACCTCGAATAAATAGCAGCTTAGAAAAATAGCATCATCATAATGTTTTCACTAGAGAGACTGACCAAATGACAGATGTACAAGCTTGAATTATAAAATGCCAGAAACGTGTATAAAATTTCAAATGCTATCATTTAAACAAGCTAAATCAACTTTTGAAATACCTGATTCTTGGAAGAGCGGAATTGTATAAATTATTAAACGAACATCGTAGAAGAATGGACGGCTTCAATATATTCACAACAAGGTAAATTCATCTGGTTCATTTTACCTTAATTCTTTTTGCTATAGAGACAAACTAACAACTTTGAACATGCCAGACGAACCAGTTATTTTATCCAGTTGAGCTTAAAATTAACAACTCAACGAATAAATACAGATCTAGGCTTCTCTGATCGGGCATTTTCACGCATCATATCTGATTTTATGAAGTGCTTCATGCTAGTTTGAAGCAATTCGAAAAACACAAATCATAAATGTGTAACGAATCTTCAACATCAGTTTGCTCAAAACTCGTCAAATAGTAATACGACCTTTTCATAATTGACTAAGATTTTGTTATTTTGTTTTGTTTACATTTCATTTTCTTCTTGACAGTTCTCTCTGGTGTCCTTGGAGACATCTGGTGGCTCAACCAAAAAACATAAACTTGATTCAAAACGGTCGTCAGGACTTTACACACTTTTCAAGGCTTAGCTTGTACATCAGTTCATCAGTGCTTCAGCGCAGTGGAAAGCCTTGGTTTTTCTTGGATTACAGTACGAGGCACAATATAGCACAATGAAGAAACAATTTCAATTCAGCAGTTAGCCGGATCTTTTGGCGGTATTTTGTTGAAAATAATGAACAATATTTAATAAAATTACCATTCAGCGTGGTAAATTCTCGATAGGTCCGTCATCTCGAGTCTTACACAGCGTTGCGTTTGGTTTGCAAACACAATGGTATAAAAGTCCATTCAGGCAATCGTCAAAGCAGTTGTGAACGGTAGGACAGGTTCAGAAAAACTTATTCTATTGTATAAAAACGTCGAGTAAGCTTATTAATTTTGAATTAAAGACGATTCTAAAAAAACGCGTACAAACTCACTCTTTTTTCAAAATAACGGAAATAAGAAATTGTCATTAATATTTTTAACCATATTAACATAAATGCTCGAAAACTTCAACGATGGTTGATTTCGAACTGAAAAAAATATCTTAAAAAATAACTATATGGCCAGTTCTACAGTCAAAACCAAAAAATGGTTTCTTTTTAACCAAAAATGATTAATTTACAATAAGCGGCCTCGGTCAATCACGGAGTAGCAACCATTGGTGATGTAGAATTCATTCTTCTAAGCCACACCAGCGGTTATGGAATTCGAAATGCTTTAGTACTATTATGATGGAATGAACTATGGAAAGCAAGAACTTTATCTATATATATAAAAATGAATTTCTGTCTGTCTGTCTGTCTGTCTGTTCCCTATAGACTCGAAAACTACTGAACCGATTTGCGTGAAACTTGCCAGGTGGGGATGTTGGAGGAAGGGGAAGGTTCCTATTATGGTTTGGGACCCCTCCCTCTCTCATGAAGGAGGGGAGGGCCCTCTCAAATAAAAGACATTTTTTTGCATAACTCGAGCACCCATCAAGCAAATAGTATCAAAATTGGCATGGGATGGTATTTGGGTACGAGGAATATTTCTATGAATATTGGGTACCCCTCCCTCCTCTCAGTGGGACGATAGGAGGGGGGCTACCTTACAATTTTTCAAATAACTCGAAAACTAATCAAGATATGGGAACCAAATTTGGCACGGGAAGGTATTTGGATACTAAAAATATTTCAAAGATTATTTGAAACCCCTCCCTCTTTCCAGTAGAAAGGGGGAGGGGGCCTCTTTCATATTTTTTTACATAACTCAAAAACTAATAAAGCAAATGGAACCAAATTTGGCATGGGAGAGTATTTGAATACGAAAAATATTTCTATGATTATTTGAGACTCATCCCTCTTTCTTGTAGAGAAATAAAGGGGGGAGGGACCTCTTTTATAATTTTTTACACAACTCAAAAACTAATTAAGCAAATGGAACCAAATGTGGCATGGGCGGGTATTTGGGAACGTGACATGTTCTAATGATTGTTTGAGACCCCTTCCTTCTTCCAGCGGGGAGAAAGGAAAGAGGGAGGGGAGTTTCATACAATTTTTACATCATAACTCAAAAACTACAACAGCAAACGGAACCAAATTTGGCATGGAACGATATTTGGGTACGAGAAATGCTTCTATGAATATTTGGTATCCCTCACTCCTTCAAAGAGGTGGATGAAAAGGGGGAGGAAAGGTCTCCCTTACAATTTTCAGTATAACTGGAGAGTTGATCGAGCAAATTGAACCATATTTGGCATATGAGGGTATTTGGATACGGGAAATGTTTCTATCATAAATTGAAGCCCCATATTTTTTAAGCGGAAATATATAAAGAGGGAAAGGGGAGTTTCCATATATTTTTTTTGCATAACTCGAGAATTTATAGAGCAAATGAAACCAAATTTGGCATAAAAAAGTATTTGAGTACGAAAAATACTTTTTCTATGTGAAACAATTCCTTTCTTTCCGTAGGATGAAAGAATTGGGAATATAGGAAAGGAAGAAAATGTTTACATTTAACTTTTTTTTTTTACAAAATCCGAGAAATGGACAAACCTTAACACGGAAAATCATTTTGGTATGATTCTATGATTATCCGACACACCATCCTCCTTTCAGTGAGTAGGTAGTTCTCAATTTATGCTAACGAAGCCAACAAATGGGAACAAATGTAGCATGGAAATGTACTTCGTTACGAGATATGTTTCTACGATTGGTATAGATCCTTAAGCTTTACAGTGTAGAGAGGGAAAGAAAGGAGGAGGCTTAAAAACTTATCAACCAATGGAACTATATTTGATATAAGAGGATTTTTGGGTGAAGGTAAGAACAGGGGAGAAGCTCTCTTATCAGTTTTTCAGCATAAATCCAGAACATATCAAGAAAAAAACCCGTATTGTATAAGTTAGATTGTTTGCGCAGGATTAATTTGATACCCTCCAGACAGATTCAAATTATCAGATCTTTAACACAAATATAGAGCAAGATTCAGAATATTTGTTTAAGTTATCTTTGTGTTGCAATTTGAAACTCCATCAGCAGCTCTCATTTTATAGCGGTTGCTTATAAATTATGTTATAATTTGATTAAAATAATGCCAATAAAACCATAAAAATTTGAATAATTTTTGAAAATATCACTTGATTTTGAAAGGTGTAGCAAAGCACACCGGGTCAGCTAGTACCCTTATAAAAGTATAATTCCGTATTTTTAACGGCATTTCGGTTTCAATGACTTAAGGTGGATGTGAGTAGTCAATCAAGCTAAGCTAAGCTAAGCTAAAAATGATTAATTTACAATAAGCGTGTATTTTGAGTTCTTCCGGGCAACGTTCAAAGATGACTTAAATGCATCATCAAAGGTAAGTGCAAAGCACCACCCAGCAAACATATTTATAGCTATTTTGTTATGCGAATATCAATGTTTCTTATATATTAATCAATGATCGTTTGAAAAGTTGAAAAATAGCATTTACCGACCAAAGTGGAGGCCATACATACACATTCCATTTCTTTCAAAAGTGACGAAAACTACACCATTTTGGCGTTATCAGACACCTTATTCGTACCTATCGGAAGAATGCAAGAGAGCGCAAGATTTCGCTATCATAGCCTTCAAATCGTTCCCAGCGACATTATATTCCAGTTCTCTCATTAGTGAATATTACCCAATTCCCATCTGATTTTTAGGCATCTGGATGCGCTGCTGGTTGCAGAGAGAACCTGACGATGATTTTCATACTTGAGCCCACGCGGGAGCAAATCCATTTTAAAATTTACAAAAATGGCGGACGCTCTATCATATCTGATTTAAACTGACTTCAGACGACATAGTTATCAGACTATAGTTATCATTTCTGATACGATTTTATGTTTGCTGGGCATTTGATAGTTGGATTTGAATTAAAGCACTGCTATTTCAGTGTCAATATGACATTATTGGAAGTTTGGCGGCTTGTAACTTTCTTTGGGTGCATCCAAATAATACAATTTCTTGGGAAACCTACAATTGATTCTCGAAATCTTTAATTTTCTTTTCATAACTTTTTTTATAGACGCATTCTGAAAGCCCAGGAAAAAAACTTCCCAATCAGACCATGAGTATCATTTTGACACTCCTCGCTTAAAATTGCTATATCGTTTTTTTTCTCAATCGATTTTTACAAAATTTATTGTTTTACCTCGCGATGTTCACTCAAACATGTTTTTTAGACATTATTCACCTGAAACTTTTCAGTTTTTAGTTATTCTAAGTCAAAACAAAAAAATTGAAAAAAACATGCTTCGGAACGAAGACAACAGCTACAAAAGCTCAAAATTTTACAACAATTTTAATTTCGGGATTAATTTTCAACACTGAAACTTCGTAATCACAATGTTCATAATCCGCATCACTTGGCATCACATTTCACAGTGACAGATTCATTTATCCGAACATATGTGCTAACTCTCTTTTTTCCCGAGGTGCCATCCTCTGTAGGTAATCTCGACTTGGCGATCATTTATTTACAAAATCATAGCCAAAAAGAATAACTATACAGGAGGGAGAAAATGTCGATCAATAAAACTGCACAAATCAAACGAGCGGCCGAGCGAGCACCAAACAAGAATGGAAATCCAACACACTCGCACAGATGTTCAAATTCACAGGAATCTCTGCGCCTGTGCTAGCACAACAATTGGCGCAGGGAACTTTGGCTAAGCTCCGAGGGATCGTCGTCCTTGTTTCGTCCTCTGTTCGGCATAAATTAAAAATTCCTCGATTGTGATTTCCATGACAATCGTCGTCGAGTCGAGTCGAGTTGAGTCGCTGATTCTAGGCTTCAATGAAAAACCTTCCGAAAGAAGGAGTTCCCTGCCACATGTGAAGTTTCATTTCACGCAGGTTTGATTTCCAGGCGGTTCCGACCTCTGATTTTTTTTTGTGTTGAAGGCATACCCCTATCTAGGTTGATTCTTTCGGGAACTTTTGTCGGGCGGAGAGTCAAGTCGAATATTGTGCGTTCAAGTTTTGGTTAAGGTGAAAAAAAACTCAAACTTAACCGTGTGCACAGCGAAATTCAATCGCGACTCTTTTCCACTTGCAAAGAAAGGATCTTCAAGAACGGCTCACAGTCTACCGAATTTGCTTGATGATCCTTTGGAATGGAATTGAAAAAAAACCAACCCGAAAACAAACTGAGTCCTGGCAGGAGGTCCTGTCAAGTGTGTCTCCATCGGAGGTTTTCTGAAAGGGTTTTTGAACTTCTTCTCAAATACGAACGGCCATTCTTATTAGCTTTTTAGTGATTTGGCAAAAGTTTTTCAATGACGGTTTCAGTATGAAATTTGTATAAAGGATGCTCCAGCCGAGAACAAAACCCGTATTGTTCTTGCAGTCCGATGATGAATGATGCTCAGTCGGGGTGAATGAAAAAAATGGGAAAACATGCTGAGGTGCCCTAGTTTTTTTTTGTTAGATCTCAAAAGCAATGTTTCGATGCAAAAGCTGAGAACCAATATCGAAGTGTTATTTTTTTCAATAAAAATACAAATTAAAAGTTAAAGATAAAAGAATTAAGAAAAGCTCTAGAAATTAAAAAAAGATTCGATCACTGGCAAACAAATTATAAGTTGAATATTTATTTCATAAATTTTGATTTCATTCAATTGTTACTTATTCAAAGAGATCTTTCGAACTTTTTTACTTTGCATACATAAATATTAATTTTCTTCTGCCGATAACATCTCAAAATCCATTGAAGCAACTTCAAAATTCGATATCGCATTAATCCTCTGAATTATGATGAAAGTTCAACAAATGCGTTTTAACATAACTTTCGAAGAATAATATTAATCCCGTCGAAGTGAAGTAGGTCTCCCACCGAGTGCCGAACAGCCGAAATGCTACCTTGAAAGACATTAATTTCTGTTTCTTGGACTGTTCTACTTTTATTTTCGTACGAATAGAGCTTCTTGAATATCAATTAAGATGGTCCTAGCGCACCAAAAGAGAAGCTCATCTATTGTTCGAGCTCAAGTAAAAGTGTCCTTATCCGAGGATCTTTTTCAGTTTTTTTTTTGGCCTGGTCCACAAAATCTAGGCCATTCGGTAGAAAGCGAAAATTTTCGATTTGGCCCAGGTAAAGTTTTTATTTCTTGTTGTAGAAGGTAGCCGAAAGCTAACGAGATTCTCTCATGACCGTGAATGAAGCTAAGGAATAAATTTTTAATACACAGTACAAAATCTTAAAAATGATGGTAAATTCATTTCTTTAAAGTAGTTATTCTATAAAGCTCATCCCTGCTTCTATTTGAGTTTCAAAACTTTGAAAATATGTTCAAATTTTTTTTCTGTGCATCCAGGATCATGATTCTGATTTCATACTATTCTTGCTTGTTTCATTGCATTCGTTTAGCTTTGCTTTTTTTGTACATTGCAGAAGCGCGCGATGATCGTAAATTATCCCAAAAAAAGCCCTAGGATAAATCATTGAGTTATATTTCAAACTAGCTTATCCCATAGGAACTTCGTTTCGCTTTCAACTTGGAATATGTCATGAACAGTTTGTGTGAAAGTCAATTGCCAAGAATTTTCCAGATGCAATTACGGATGGATGGACGATCACTTTTTCTGTCGTCTGCTACTAAATTTGAAATCAGGAATCAATTGACCGAGTCAAAAAAAAACCCATGTATAAATTTCGACTGGATCGTTGCATAGCAACGCAGTTATTGCCAAAAAGTTAAACCCCTCTCGGTGGCCTCTTATACAATCATTGATATCTGAAATGGATAGCTCTTCCCTCGAAATTCCCGTGTGCAAATTTGCAAGCAATCTATTGCATAATAACGTCAATATTGCTAAAATCAATGAAAAATAATGAATATGAACGACCCCTTTCGTCGACGCCTGGCAAAACATTTGACATATGAAATCGAGTTCACTTCACACAATCGATACACTTAAATGTAAGTGTTTTAAAAGACGAGCAATCGATTTCAGGTGTCAAATTTTGTGTAAAGGGTCAGCCAAAAGGGTCGTCCATATTAACTGTTCGCTGATTTTGCGATATTGACGTTATTATAAATCGTATTCAGATGAAAATTGGTACACGATAGTTTTGAGTGATGTGCAATCGATTTGAGGTATCAAATTTAGTTTAAGGGGCCGACAAAAGGGGTCGTCCATATTAATTTTTCAATATCTCAGACACCAGCTGCCGCGCCAGTTGGGAGAAAAATGAAAAGCTGTCGCGATTAAGTGCGGTTCCAGACGGTCGTTGCTGGTGGATCTTGTGGTGGCCAACTCCACGACGAAATTGTAGCTGAATCGACACCGGATGCTTAAAGGTAAGGTCCGATCTTAAAGTGTTCAGATTTTTTAATTTCTAATTTGTGTGTTTGTTTTTTTTTTCTACCAGGTTTAAACAGTCCGGCAATGAAGAAGGACCACAACTAGAATTTCAACAAGCTGCATCCGGCAAACACCCCGGTGATTTCTTTGATGAAGGTGGCATGGCATTTCGCTCGTCAGTAGGTGCGTTCCCAGGATCGGAACTTCCGTTTTAAGAAAAGTGTGAAAAAAAAAATTTAAAATGCGAGAAATAAATAATAAGTGAATGAAATTAGTGTATTCTGTTCAATAGTCAAACATTCCCATGATTCTCCAGAGAAAAAATTAAAAAAAAAACATTAAATTACGGATCCGGGCAATCTTTTTCTCCGGTTTTTGCTAGAAATTTGAGTAAAAACTGCGGCGGCTAACTTTTTTCTCGTTTGCTAAAATTTTAGTTAAAAAAAAATGCAAAATTGATTACTAAGTTTCTAGCTGGTCAAATTTGAGCAAAATATTGCTAAATTCCGGCCTCGAAAATTTTGTGTGTAGCTCTTAAGACGGCTGAGTCTATAGAGGACAAACAAACAAACAAACAAACAAACAAACAAACAAACAAACAAACAAACAAACAAACAAACAAACAAACAAACAAACAAACAAACAAACAAACAAACAAACAAACAAACAAACAAACAAACAAACAAACAAACAAACAAACAAACAAACAAACAAACAAACAAACAAACAAACAAACAAACAAACAAACAAACAAACAAACAAACAAACCAACAAACAAACAAACAAACAAACAAACAAACAAACAAACAAACAAACAAACAAACAAACAAACAAACAAACAAACAAACAAACAAACAAACAAACAAACAAACAAACAAACAAACAAACAAACAAACAAACAAACAAACAAACAAACAAACAAACAAACAAACAAACAAACAAACAAACAAACAAACAAACAAACAAACAAACAAACAAACAAACAAACAAACAAACAAACAAACAAACAAACAAACAAACAAACAAACAAACAAACAAACAAACAAACAAACAAACAAACAAACAAACAAACAAACAAACAAACAAACAAACAAACAAACAAACAAACAAACAAACAAACAAACAAACAAACAAACAAACAAACATTCAAACATACAGAAATTGCTTTTTGTATATATATATATATATATATATATATATATATATATATATATATATATATATATATATATATATATATATATATATATATATATATATATATATATATATATATATATATATATATATATATATATATATATATATATATATATATATATATATATATATATATATATAGATTTCTTATTGTTTTCCTTTTTTCGAGGTTCTCGTGATTGAGTTTGTTTAAAGTATAATTTTTTTAAATAAAAATGAGGAATGTATCATTGGTTGAGTGGTAAAATGTTTTCCTTCTGTGTTTTCCTCTTCTCCCATTGTCCATTGAATGTTAATCTGGTCAACTAATTTTTTTGTGATGGTCCCACAGGCCCATTTGGGTCCTTCCTCCACCCCACTAATTCGTGCGGAATTTATTCCTGAACTACAAATAAGAAGTAAGTCCATGGATGCCAACACGCAAAACTACTCAGATCGGCTTGTCCAGTGAAATTTTCGTCCAAGCTGTGCAGGGAGAGATAAATCGCACTGAAATCAAGAGCATAGATGCCACACCTACCAATTTTTCGGTATTCATACCGATTTTCAGGCAAATTTTTATCCAAGAATCGGTATATACTGAATACCGATTTTTGGCAAAACCTACCGATTTCATACCGATTTTTGGAAATTTCGTTTTGACGGAATTTTTTTTTTCAATATATAACTATAACTTTCGTTTTTTTTTCAATTTTGAACCAATATAATTCTAGTGTCTATTTAGCTATCAAGAGTATTCGAAAGCATCTTTGTCTTCTATGCCAACTCTCTTGAAATCGAATTTTGATTATGGAATAACATGGTAGATTAGGGAGTATAGCAGTTTAAGACATATATAGATCATATCTTGAAGTTGTAAATATGTTAAAAATTTAGGAATATAGAATAAGTGTACGCTCTTGATAAATAGCACAAGTCCACAAAATGAAAAAACTCCGATGTTTTTAGATAACTTTTGAAAACTGATGAAAAATCTTTTTAAATTTGTGTGCTGTTTTGGCAAAGCTCTAAAACATTACAATTTTTTTTTGAAATAAAGAGTTCCACAACAATCAACATTTCCGGAGACCACGAGTAATTTTGATTTCAAAGATAAAAGTTCTGGAAGTTTTGATTTTGTTATTTTTTTTCTACACAGCAAAAACGGGAACATTGACGAAATTTAAGAGAAATTTTAACAGAGTTGAACTTTTAATATTTAAAAAAATCAATAAGTCAAATCATTTCACATTCAACAAAGTTGTTAAATGAGTCAAGATCTATAATATCAAATACTCAATAACTTTCTTGAATGATGTGAAAAAAAGCTGTTATTTTATCTATTAAAAATTTTAAAAATTGTAGAACTTAATTTTTCCTCAACGTTGCATTTCTTAAACAAGAACATCCAGGCAATATCAACACCAAAAATTCTGTTCCCCTGTGTGGTATTCAGTATGAAAATACTAATTGATCATAGTGTTTAGAGTGAGCAACACAAAAAAAAAGTCGCAGTGGACTGTCTTTTTAACAGAAAATATCATTTTTAAATCACGATATCAGCAAAATAGCAATGAATTTTAATATTATTTCAATAAAAAAGGGTTTTAAATGTTCGAAAAAAAATCGGTATTTATACCGATTTTCGAAATTTTCATACCGAATACCGATTTTTTCGGACTTGAAAATACCGATTTTAATGTGTCATCGCTGATCAAGAGTGAGATTTTCAACAAATAAGATTGAGCGAGAGCATTCACATCCGCTGATGAAGAGAATTTCCTTCTCCGGACAAATCTTTTGACCATTGTGTTGAGGAGAAATCTGAGAGCTAACACAGTTTATTCTTGGTACGTTCACGAGAAAATCTTTTCTGCTCTCCAAACCAAAATTGCCATAGGTGTCTTGATTTCCGAGAAGGCGTCCTGATGTTTCAAAAACTATTCCGATGTTTTTTAAAATCCTAATTATTATTGAATTTGTAATAAAACAGTTCAAACTCCTAAACCGATGGTAAATTTCGGCTCAGATGATATTTGGACAGGGTTTTTTTTCGATATAAACTACAAGCCAGATTACTCTCTTCTGTTGCATGAATTAAGGCGTATACAGTACCGTTATTTTGCCTTAATTTATGCAATCTAAGAAAATCGGCATTTCATTTTCATCAATCTACTGGTGTCCTGAAAAATCCGGTTTTTTCTTCGCGGTGTGCTGATTTTCTGACAAAATCACCTGACACATCTTCTCCGAACACTACCTTTTGTAAGAAAAAATAATCCATAACAATTAACAGCAGTGGGCATGGCAGCGGGGAGACATTGTTATTATTTTTTCTTCGTTGTGTGGTAAGAGTCTCACTAATTTTTTCTTCATTTACACTGTGGTGTATGACTGAAACACTTTGTTGTTTTGGAGGAGCCGACCAACCATGCTTACTTCAATATTGCGCATCTGGTATCGAACCTAGAAAATTTAATAACTGATTTTCTCTTTTCAAAACATTTTTTCTTCCTTCTCAACGGGTGTCTACTAAAGGGTGATACGGTCAAAATTTGGTCGAAACGCGTGTAAATCGGTGAAATCGTTTATATAAAAAAAACAAATTAAATTTCTTTTTCAAGTTTAATTAGTATAAAATCAAGGAAAAATATTCAGTTAGGCTTCCGCTTTTCCAAATCCGAATTGCCGGGCCTTACGCTTAACCCCTGCCATCAGATTTTGTACAGCCACCTTGTCCACCTTCTTCGCCGTAGAAAGCCAGTTTGCTTTCAACTGCTGCTCGTCCGTTGGTCTTCTTCAGGTTCCGCTTGACAATTGCCCAGTATTTCTCAATTGGGCGGAGCTCTGGCGTGTTGGGAGGGTTCTTGTCCTTGGGAACCACCTGCACGTTGTTGGCGGCGTACAACTCCATTGCCTTTTTACCGTTATGGCAAGATGCCAAATCCGGCCAAAACAGTACGGAACAACCGTGTTTCTTCAGGAAAGGCAGCAGACGTTTATTAAAATACTGCTTTTCAAGCCACAGGTGCAGATGGCTTGCCAAACCAGATATTTCTTCGCGAACTTTGACAGTTTCATGTGCTTGAATATATCTGCTACCTTTCCCCTTCCTTTTGCCGTATAAAACTCCTGTCCCAGAAGCTGCTTGTAGTCGGCTTTGACGTAGGTTTCGTCGTCCATTACCACGCAGTCCATCTTCGTCAGCATCGTCGTGTACAGCCTCCGGGATCGCGCTTTGGCCGTCGTATTTTGTTTATCATCGTGATTTGGAGTCACTACTTTCTTGTAAGTCGATAGTCCGGCTCGTTTTTTGGCTCGATGCACGGTTGTTGATGAAACACCCAGCTTATTTGCGGCATCTCGGAGAGAGAGGTTATGGTTTCGCTTGAAACAACCGGCAACTCTCTTTGTCGTCTCAGCGGCTTCCGGTTTTCGATTTCCACTCGATCCAGACTTCCTGGCTGTCGACAAACGTTCCTCAAACACTTTAATTATGTTTGTTACGGTTGATTTGGCTACTTTTAGCGATTTTGACAGCTTTGCGTGCGAGTAGCTCGGATTTTCGCGATGCGCGAGCAAAATTTTGATACGCTGCTCTTCTTCCTTGGACGGCATTTTGACAACTGAAAAGTGAATTCCAAAACCAAAATAGGAGCAACATTCTACACACACCCTCAAAATGAGGGGTGTCCAGGTTTATTAAATGCAAAATTTAAAGAAATACGTCAAATTGATATTGACCAAATTTTGACCGTATCACCCTTTATGATCAAGCTAATTTCAGTTTCATCAGTTGGTTGCAATAATATTGAGTTTCGCACTATGTTGCTATTGGCCAAGACGTTAAACTCCCTTTCAATTAGCAACTCCTTGGCACGATCTGATCCGATCGAAGAAAAATATTAGTTGAAATTATTAGCAACACATTTTTTATCTGTTACTTCACCATTCATTTCATTTTTGTTGCTTTTTGTTTCTTAATGAATCGAAGGGTTCTTTTATTTGAAAAAAAAAAAAAGATTTTTCAAATTATACACAGAAACGTCCTTTTTTGTTGGTGTTTAATTTAGCGCTCAATACCGGTTCACCAGTTACACTGAAATTGGAAAAAAGTTTAATTTAAGAACTATTTCTAAGTTTTTTAAGGCATTCTAATGATTAAGATTTAGATGAAAATAAAAAAAATATGCCATGTTCAATAGACTGCCCCAAATGACCCGACTTTTGAAAAAGTTATACGCTGCAGGCTAAAATTGGTCCTGGGCCTAGTACAAGATCTCATGCCAAATTTGGACCAGATCGGACCACGGGAAGGGGTCGCTCAACGAGCCTGAAGTTTGTTTGGGATTTTGAGACATTTTGTTCGAGAGGAACATGAAAAACCAGTTTTTCATCAATAACTTTTGTCTCCCTCTGCCGATTTCTTTCAAAAACGGGTTTTCTTAAAGCCTAAATTATGACAAATATTTCATCTGAAGGTTGCATTTCAATTAAAGTTAAGATAAAAAAGTTATTAAGTTTCAAAAATTGGTTAACTTTTTTAAGGGTGATGTTCATCACTTTTTTAATGAGGCGAATAAAGTCCGACCAGAACACTCAATGTGAAATGCATGCCGTTTCATCAAATAATGACTGATTTTAACGATTGTTGTTGCGCTCGATTGCACTTTTTAATGTTTTTCTCATATTTGAGTTTAGATGATATTCACTTGATAGTTCGGAAAGAAGTAAGGGCGGAAAAATGCTTGACAATTGCATAACCACAGGGGCTTAGGAACATCACTGGACGATTTGTGATGCCAATTAAAAGATAAATTTAAATTTAAAGATGTTTAGAGTGTTTTTGTTACAAAAAATAATGAGATTAACACGTGAAGTTATTCAAAATCTTTTTTTTATTCATAGAGTAATTAACAAAGTTCAAATTATACACAACATCGTAGCAATTGCTTCTTTTCGAAGCATGCACGGTAACAGAGTTTCAAATAAATTTCATTGAAACGTAAAGCGTACATTAAAAAAAAGAAATTTCAAACTTAAACACAATTCACTCTAAACCGAATAAAATACTTTGTTGAAATCAATTAACAATATTAACCCTCATTCTGTATCAAAAGAAAGCTACAGCTAATATAATAAAAACGTGAGAAAAATATAAAAGGACCTTTTTTCGAAAAATTATCATTTCATTGGCATCATAAAGGGTTGGTCCATGTGTTTTTCGATCTTAAAAAAATGTTGGCGGTTGGTTCTGAGAATAACAACAATTCTGAATAGATTTTTTGAGAAAAAAAAAGATTCTGAGTTAGGTAGAAAAGATGAAACATTAACCCCGCCCAAAGGCGGATATATGTACAATAGACTGCCCCAAATTTGTGTGGGAAATTTAAAACCTGTGCAATATTATGCACTTTAGGTAAAAATTGATTCTAGTCCTAGTACAAGATCTCATGCCAAATTTTGGACAGATCGAATTACGGCAAGGGGTCGCTCAACGAGACTGTAGTTTGTATGGCATTTTGAGACATTTTGCTCGGAAGAAACATGAAAAACCTGTTTTTCATCAATAACTTTGGTTTCCATTGGCCGATTTCTTTCAAAAACGGTTTTCTTAAAGGATGGTATTTATCACTGTTGATGAGTTGGGCCGGTCGAACATATTGACGCCTCATTAACAGTAATGAATGCCACCGTAGAAAGTTAGCCTATTTTTGAAGCCTCATAACTTTTTTGTCTAAACTCTTATCGAAATGCAAACATTGCTTTTGGAAGAAATCGACCGACGAGAACCAAAATTATTAGCTTAGCTTAGCTTGATTGACTACTCACATCCACCTTAAATCATTGAACCTGAAATGCTTTATCAACAAAACTCAATTTATAATGCATGTATTCTTCTCCATCTTTTCAAAACTTTGCTCATTTAGAAGTAGATTCCTTAAATGAAATCATCATCATAAACTATGCATTTCAAATCCCACGATCGCAGGCGTGGCTCAGTAGAACAAGTTCCACATCGCCAATGGTTGCTACTCCGTGATTGACCGAGGCCATCAATTTTGATCAAAGGTCAAAAGAATGGTGCCTGGGATTGACAGCACATTCACAATGTCCAAAACTAATGCTCTCTCTTTAAACATCAATAACGGCGCCGGCCACGTCCTAGCAGTCAATAGATAGTTTGGAAGAAAGAGAAAGGGATGAAAGAATGATTTCGTGCTTTAGGACCGAGGTCACCTCTGCATCCTAGCAAAATAATTTTGGTTTGGAGAGTGGGTATAAGGATATTATTAGGATACACTTTTGACTAGTGCAATAGTTTTGGTTGTAAACCACAACTAATATGCTTTTGTTGTTTAATTTGTTTAAACAAATAATGATAAATATTTTATAGTTTTAACTGATTTTCAATTTTAATATAACAAGATTTTATAGGTATTTTTACTGTGTTAAAGTTAAAAAAAAAACAATAAATTCTAACCCGATCGAATTCAATGAAACTCTAACTCTAATATCTTAGAACTGAAAATAAATGTGGAATATAGAATGACATAATATCAATTCATAAACTTTTCTGAACATTATCGACCGACGAGAACCAAAATTATTGATGAAAAACTGTTTTTTTTATTGACGTCACAAATCATCCAGTCATGTTTCTAAGCCCCTGTGGTTATGCAATTTTAATTTTAAATTGTCAAGCATTTTTCCGCCCTTACTTCTTTCCGAACTATCAAGTGAATATCATCTAAACTCAAATATGAGAAAAACATTAAAAAGTGCAATCGAGCGCAACAACAATGGTTAAAATCGGTCATTATTTGATGAAACGGCATGCATTTCACATTGAGTGTTCTGGTCGGACTTTATTCGCCTCATTAAAAAAGTGATGAACATCACCCTTAAAAAAGTTAACCAATTTTTGAAACTTAATAACTTTTTTATCTTAACTTTAATTGAAATGCAACCTTCAGATGAAATATTTGTCATAATTTAGGCTTTAAGAAAACCCGTTTTTGAAAGAAATCGGCAGAGGGAGACAAAAGTTATTGACGAAAAACTGGTTTTTCATGTTCCTCTCGAACAAAATGTCTCAAAATCCCATACAAACTTCAGGCTCGTTGAGCGACCCCTTCCCGTGGTCCGATCTGGTCCAAATTTGGCATGAGATCTTGTACTAGGCCCAGGACCAATTTTTGCCTGCAGCGTATAACTTTTTACAGGTTTTAAATTTCCCATACAAATTTGGGGCAGTCTAATGTTCAATTGTCTTTTAATTAAAATCAGTTTAAAACTATTCAATCCGTTAATTAGCCTCTTTTGATATAATTTGCAATATTTATTGAAATGTTATAAAAAGAATGACTTTTACTGATTTCACAGATAAGATTTACAGAAATTTTACCCTATGTATAATAAAATGGCAGTTGAGGAAATCAGTTAAGCTATTCTTACTAGATAGTGTTAATTTCACGTTTTTGTTCTTTGATTTCAAAGTGAGAATTTAAAATTCATGTTATAATTTTGAAAATATTGTGCTTCTGATCTTTTTAATTATGCTATGAAGAAGACACGAGTGCATTTTTGATTTAAATAAACGATTTTATATTCCGAAAAATTTTAAAGCTGGAATGATTGGAGAGTTTTTATGAGGGGAATGATCTTGTTTTTCAGTTTATTTATCTTTAAGTTTTAATTTCTTGACAATGACGTCGAAAATATTGTTTGGACATGTGAAGTTTGTCTTGTAACTGGAGTTTCAAAGACTCCCTCCCGTTTCGAAGTATATGATTGAAGGTTCCGTTATAAAAAATAATTCAAAATTGGTTATAAATTTGCACTTTGATTGACAAATTGAGAGTGTACTCCATCATAAAATCTTTTTTTGTTCTACAATAATTTCGACTTCATCTCGTTTTCCTTCTCTGGGTTTTTTTTCATGAAAATAAAATAAATTACCCTACTTGATCTCATAAGTAAATTCTTATATAAAAATTCTGGTATTGAAAACATAATTGATTTTTATTTCGTTGTGAATTCTACACTTTCAAAAATCGCGTTTTTTGTTTTTAATAAACGAAGCGGATGAACTGACGGATTCTTTCATTGGTTGAACACAAAATATTGATTGAACCTTTTTATTGATTGAACCTTTTAATGAGATAGTGAAAAAAAAATCGATGCATTTATTTTACTTCAAAATTACTTAAAACGAATTATTTGAATTTTCAAAACATGAACAAACGTGGCTCAAAAGAAATTGTCGGGAACAATCAAACTTCGAAAGATATAATAGCAAAAATCTGAACTTATTTAAATACCATTAAGAAAAGACTTCTTATATACCCAACAGAAAGTCCCTTTAAAATTGTACATAGGTGCAAGCTAAGAAAATTAATCATCGTTCCGTTCTATCAGAAAAACTCCGTAATGAGTTGCCACCCCTTAATGCCGTGCAGCTGGAGCGTTTCGTGAGGACCTTTCTTGAAGGTAAACGAAAAAAACAAGCTACGCAAAAGGTAAACGTCCTGAGGAGGTTCCCGAAAAAAAACTGCATACATTTGCGCCCTTCTTTCTTCTGCGCAACACCTCAACCGAAAAGTTCGTGCGCCCGGCTGTCTGAAGCTGAAGACGATCATGCTCAACCGACGACTATCGGAGCTGAAAAGCAAACCTCAGAAATCTTAAACAACCGTAGCGATTTCTCTTGTTTTGTCTCCTCGACTGAATGGTTGCACAAATTTCCGAAAGGATCTGCTTTTGATATCTAGAGACAGCCAGACACATTTCCCGGGGTGGAGAACTTCGGTAAAGTTAGATCGCCTTTGTTCCGGAATCAAGGGATCGAAAATCCTTAGCGATCTTTCGTTCATGAAAACGGTATGTACTCAGTCCGGAATCGGTTATGTATGTATGTCAATTTTGCTCTCGGTTCCAAATTTTCTATCCCGTTCTGTCACCCTTCATATTTTGATCGAAAAGTCGAGCGCTAGGCAGCAAAAACAAAATTATCCAAGTCGAGTTTTCCCGTAAGAGCTCTGACTGCACTTCATTTGGTAACATGAACGGAAAGGGACTTCAAACGGGCGTAGCAAGGGTCTTAGTTGAAGTAAAGCTAGCATAATAGAAAGAAATTCTTGATTTCGAAATTCGCTGAAACATGTGAATTTTTTTTTATCGAAGTAATCTAATTCCACGGCTTTGTTTGCCAATTTTTTTTCGACTTTTATTATCCGGCGGATTTACGCCGGAGGTCTGAAGATATTCCAGAAAATAATGTCAATTCTCTAAATTTGCCAAATAAAACGTTTTTATTCATCAAGTTGTTTAAGTTTAGAATTTATTTTACAGTTTTGATCTGAAATTCACATATGTATCTTAAAAAAAAAATCACCAATTTTCAAAATGTATCCCAAAAACAGAGCTGCTAGAAGAAATTTTAATTCATATATTGAGTTAGCACCCTCAAATGAACCAGTTCTTAAATTCTGTGCCCGTTAGAAAAATTTGAACTGTGTTGCCTTGTGTAACCATTATTTTTAAACTCAAGATTAGGCAATTCGCGTATAGACGATCGATGGTGTAACTTACAATCGCTAATGTAGAGTGTAAGAACTTTACTGAGATATCTAATAAAGATTAACTCTATAACACCACTAATGAAACCTGCGTTGAATCTTTCATTTCAACAGTTTATGGGCACAGATACGTTTGGAAAATTTGAAAACAAACTAGTGAGAGGGGAACTCTCGAGTTTAATTCTTCCGGTCAGCAAGTGCGCCAGTAAAAAGACCAATTGGGTCGGAGGACCCCAGCGCAGAGAAACCAGTTACCAGCCAGGAGAAGAGCCAGTCTGAAGTCGGTCAGCGTAGACAATTGGAGATAGCATGTATACCAGCACCCAGAGCAGATGAGTCAGCCAGCCTAGAGGGACAAGCCACGTGCAGATGGACCAAGCAGGCCAGAGACCATACAGCGGAATGTCCTCGATCGGTCAGGAGATACCAGAGTCAGAGTGCGGGGAGGTTCGCGAATCGAGAGGGTTACTCTCGATGTCGTCACGAGCCGCGTTGCGGTTCTTAAGCGTGAACTCATGTCTGACGGTCGGGAAGAGTCCTAGGATCCGCAACCGGAATGTTTCAGCACCGAGGTAGAGAAGTCCACCCTGGAACAATCGGGTGGAGTTGACATCGTTATTTATCTGTGCGCTGTGGTCAGCATGTTTGAGGTGATCCAACATATGAACAACAGCGCAGAGGATAGCCAGCGAAGCCAGAAGTTTTCACTGGAGGGTGGGAAGTCGGGATCGAGAGAATTACTCTCGATGCCATCACACGCAACGCTGCGGTTAATAGCGTGAATACATTGCCGACAGGATTCACGAGGAGGATACACTAGATACGAAACCAGGATTGGTCAGTTCAGAGGTTCAGCTGGTTGATAAGCCGGGAGCGGCCGACCATCGAGAGGGTTAGTTTCGTGGTGTGGTGCTACGATGCAGTCAGCATGCGTGAAGTCGCATCCAACTGCCGGAAGAGTATTCTGGCACTTTTGGGGAAGGTTGTTTGGGCGACAATCAGTTGCCAGCCTCACGTCATAGCCAATTCCAGATCCAAACTAGGCGACAACTACTGCCGGGGATCGATATTGGAAGAAGATGCTCGCTAGAAGAGTTCATCTTGAAATTTGCAGCTACAATGCGGGTATCATGCAACAGCTAATTTCCGATGGCTGGAAGAAGTTATTGGTGTTGCGGGAGAGCTCAACAGTCAACGACGCTATTAAACATTTTCAATCTGAGAATTGAGGGGATTAGATTTATTATTTCGTAGCACACATTAGACACACGCTGACACGCATATAGTGTATTCCTTTCTGTCGATTAGATGATGCATAATCGCTAGCGGGATCGTTACGATTGCTCAGGCGATTTGAGTTACCTCTCTGACGAGTAATGAAAACTGGGTTTCAGCGCTTGGCACAGTGTTGGCCTGGTGCCCTTACCAGATTCGGCCTCAAAGCCAGATCAGTGCGATTTGGGAGAGGAATCCGACGTCAACTGGGTGGTCAGTCAGAGCTTGCGAAGCTAGAATTCTGCGTGAAAAGTGGGGTTGAGATTATGGACGATGCGCCCGGGATTAGACGTTTCGAAAAGTTTACAAGAAGCTTACCGCAAACTGCCAGCACCGCAAAAGAATGACTTCGAGGCTTTCAAATTTGCACCATGTGAACGTTGTGGCGGGAAATTTCATCAGGCATTGCACCACGCTCAATCACGCTCACGACAACGGCATAAAGGAGAGGACCTTAATCGGTTCGCTGACGACATCCGTCGTCTGGTCGCAGCTGCTTATTTCGACTGCAGTCCAGAGGCTGAAGATAAAATTGCCTCGAACCATTTTCTTGCCGAACTGAGTAGTCCGACTTTGCAAGAACTTGTTCGTTTCAGTCTTCCTAATACGCTCCAAGGCAGCAGATCTCAAAATCATACCGGAAAGACTAAGTTGATTTAAATCAACACAGTAAATCCTTCCAATTTCGTGGTAGCTTGGCAAGAAGTTGAGAAAGTGGAGTGCTACCAGTATCTTGGTAGCCAGATAACGCCTGATGGTGGTGCCAGGAAAGACATCGAAACCCGGATCAGAAAGGCCCGATTTGTTTTTTCGAGTCTTCGGAACACCTGGCGGTCACGTCAGATCTCTCTTCGTACGAAAATCCGAATCTTCAACTCAAACGTCAAATCCGTATTGTTGTACGGGTGGGAAACTTGGTGCACATATGCGGTGACGATGCGAAAACTGCAAGTATTTGTGAACCACTGCCTGCTGGGTATCATCCGCACTTGATGGCCTGGCAATTGGATCTCAAAAGAGGAACTACATCGCCAGTGTCTTCAAAAGGCGTTAGAAATCGAGATTCGGGAACGCAAGTGGATATGGATTGGGCACATACTGCAAAGAGATGATAAGGAGATTTGCAGAGAGGTGCTTGAATGGAATCCAGAGGGACTTCAAAAGAGAGGCAGACCCAGAAACTCGTGGTGGCGAAGCGTAGCCGCCGAAATCCGAACTGTCGAAGAGAATCTTGACTGGGACCAAGTGAAGACTCTGGCTCCGGATCGTCAACAGAAGAGGTCTTTAACCACGACCCTATGCACTGGAGAATCGACGCGGGACCATTAACCCAAATTTGCAACAATTAATGTTTGGAAAAATGGAAAATCGTATTTTCAACAGTTTAAAAATGATTTTTAAGGAAAAATAAAAAAACATGAAACGAAGGTCAAAGTAAGTAAGTTTCTAATACGCTAGAAGCCGCATTGCAATCATCTTTGCGAGCTATGTCGAGGCCTGGTCGAATACAACAAGGCGCCGAAGAGGATGCATGTTCGGAATCTGTCTCGGAAGAAGAAACACTCGAAAAACGACTACAAAACAGTTTAGGGGAGCGTAAACTGGTTCGAAGTGTTAGTGATACTCCCCCCAAAATTCTATTTGTGAACTCTTTGAACCGACGCCGTGGTTGTTATCTAGTTTGTGTTAGTGTGAATGGTATTCCATGTGAAGCAGTTGTTAATTGTGGTGTGGAAAGATTACAGTGAGTAGGATATTTTGGTCAATCTTTAATCAGCAATTTACACCATCTCGCTTGAAATTTAATCGAGCTCCTACCTGTGTATTCTAAAACAAGTGTTGTTTTTAATTTCGACAAACATCGAGTGAAACATGACGTTTGGGTCGTCAACGTAGCAGAAGACTGCATAACAAGAAGTGATTTCTTCACCAAACAAGGATATGTGGTCGACTTCATAAGAAACACTTTGCATATTTATTTTATTTATTTATTTCACACACCGTCTTGGATTCAAATGTTCTACAGAGTGATCTTAATACCTAAGATTCCTTATCCAATGTTTAAACATCGTTTTTGACACAGTAAAATCAAACAAATTGTTCACAACATTAAAACACTGAAAACAGCTGTTCAAAGGACTATTCTGTCCGAAAGTAGTACGGTGCATGCCTAGTGCTAAAAGTTGTCTTCCTCGCAGATGTCTGGATAGTGCAAGAAAGCATACTTCATTAATTAGAGCTGCACAATCCACGTTGCCGGTAACCAGATCAAACACGAATAGCCGTTTTAGTTTTACACGTCTGGAAGAGAGGGTTTCTAAATTGATCAACATGCACCGACTCTCATAATCCGGCAGATTGATGGGGTCGTTCCACGGAAGTAACCTGAGAACGTAACGAATGAAAGATCGCTGCACTCTTTCGATTCGAAGACTCCAATATGTATGGTAAGGAGCCCACACACAAGCGGCGTACTCCAATACATTTCTCACCAAGGAACAATACACAGCTTTAAGAGTGTATACATCCAGAAAAGATTGTGAATTGCGCCTCACGAATCAAGAACCGAGAAAGCCTTCGCTGTGATGGCACTGATATGGTCGCTGAACGTTAGTTTTTATCAACGATGACGCCCAGATCGTTCGTGGAGCTGACTTGATCGATGCTGGTACCGTTGATACTATACTCGAAGCAAACATTGGACTGACGGCAACTAAAAGTTATGGACTTGCATCTTTTTATGTTCAACTGCATCCCATTTTCGGAGCACCAGAGGAGAAGCTCGTCGATGTCAGATTGAAGAGCGTGGCAATCTAGAACCGATGATATTATTTTGTAGATCTTAAGATCATCAGTATCTTGTATGCTGCTAGATTTCAGACGGAGAACCAGGTCGTTAACAAAAAGAAACAATATCAAAGGGCCCAGAATACTGCCTTGCGGGACTCCTGAGGTCAAATCAAAAATACGCGAACGTGATGTATTGATCTTGACCTTGACAGACGCTTTTCGATCGGTCAAATACGACTGAAGCCATTCGGTCATCCAAGGAGGAAGACCCATGTGAACCAGCTTTTCAATGGCAAGTTGATGAGGAACTTTGTCAAAAGCCTTACTGAAGTCAAAGTAGACTGCATCCACTTGTCGACACTTCTCGATTTCGGTTGATAGGAAGTTGGTGTAACACATCAGGTTTGACACTGTGGATCGCTTCTTAACAAATCCGTGTTGATAGTCAGAGAAAAAGTGACGAGTGGCGTTATAGAGCACCGAGTGAACCATGCTCTCAAAGACTTTGGCTATGCAGCACAGGATTGAAATTCCTCGGTAATTTTCTAAGGAATTGCGACAACCGGATTTATGTACATATGTCTTCCATACCTCAGGAAAAGTCTATTACGACCAAGGACGCAATTTCGAGAGTGATGTCTTCAAAAGCTTTCTCGATGGACTGGGTTCTAGGATCACTACGTTACTCCCGCAATCTGATGGTCAAGCAAAAAGGTTCAATCGTACCCTTAAGATAACCTTGCTAAATTTGTTGACCATGACCAGAAATTCTGGGACAAATTACTCCCACTAGTTTTGCTAAGATACCGATCAGCCATTCATGATGTGAATAAGTTCAATCCTACACTTCTGAACCTAAGTCGCGAGCTACAACTACCGGTTGATCTTAGGAGGAATTCCTCGCCTGATGCAATCAGACCAGATGCAATTTTTATACAGGAAAAGCTGGAAGCCATGCAATTGGTTTGCGAAGTGACACGAAATAACATCTGCGTTGCAGCGGAATCGATGAAAAAGCGTTACGATCTGAGATCCGATCAATCGAAATTTGTCGAAAGCGACTTAGTGTGGTTGGACAACCCTCAGCGAAAAGTGGGAAAACCGGTTGGGAAAATTTCATTATGACGGATTAAATTAAGCCAGTGTTAATTGAAAAGCTAAACGAACTTTTACCCGAAATTCCCAAAATTCTAATATTAACATCCGGTAAAGTTCTTTCTGTATCGCGTAAGTTCGAACACCTAAAACTTTACTACGGTAAACATCTCTCGAAACGCCTAAGTCGAAGTGCTCAGAAAAACAGTTGAATGTTTTCATAACACCGGTGATAGCGCTATGAGCTCCATATTTGTTCTATCGAATGGGAACATACAATCGAAAATCTTATTTTCTAAGTCCACGGGGTCGCACACTTAGATGAATGGCTTCTAGAAGCGTGGAGCAGTCAATTCGCGAAATCAGAAAATCGACGACGAAGGAAGCTCGCACTGCGTTTCTGTGAGCTTGAAGAGTGTCAATGTCTATGAGACGGTATCTGTAAAGCCTCGATCCTTTCCCATTCTGGTAGTAGGGAGACCAAACAGCTGATGCTTATTCAAGGATAGAGCGAACAATACCGCTATACACACTTTTCAAGCAATACACATCCTTAAAGTCTTTGGCTACACGAAATATCAATCCAAGACTTCTCGAGGCTTTGTCGACAACGTTTTTTGTGTGTTCTGAACTCCAGCTTCCGGTCTATTACGCCCAGATCATTGATGTGTTCTACGCGTGCAGTTGACTCATCTCCGAGGAAGTACTCAGCGGAAAAAGGCTGCCGCCTTCTTGAAAACCTGATGACTGCACATTAACTGCGGTTCAAAGGTAGGCAGTTTATATCACACCCGTGTGCGAAGAGGTTAAATTGATTGACGGAAATCAATATCGTCCTGGCCGCTGATGTTGTAATATTGTTTTAGGTCGTCAGTATAGCATAGCTTTGGGCCGTCCAGGAGTGAGAGTGCATCGTTGAGGTAGATTTAGAAGATAATCGGCCCTAAATGGCTTCCCTGAGGCACACCAGAAGAAGCAGAAGTCTTTTCTGGAGAAAGAGTCTCCCGTGCGAACTGTTAACGTCCATATAGGTAGCTTCGGAGCCAGTCAAGAAGAGTTCCACAGAAACTCAGATTTGAAAAAATCCTACAGGACAAGAAAATTGGATCCAAGACCACCAATTCGTATGGTTTTTTACTGCGCATAATACCGAGATTGCACGGTAGTTTTTGACATCTCTCCTGATACCTTTTTTTATACACCGGGAACATGTAAGCCTCCTTTTACAGTGAGGGGAAGGTAACTCTGTCAAGCATAGCTTGGAAAATAAGCCTAACAGGAATCAGCAAAACAGGCATAAAACGTTTAATAAATGTAGCAGATATTCCGTCTAGACACGTAAAAAAAATTTTTTTGGCTTAACTACTGCTTTTGAGTTGACTGCATTCTCAACCACAATGTTGTTTATAGAGAAGCCCAGTGGCGCAATATTCCTGACTGCACTATCCAAATGTTCAGGGTATGGCGACGTTGTATTATAGATAGACGAGAATTTATCGGCAATCTCCACGATCAGAGTTCGCCGTATTGTCATCCAGAAACATTTGGGTTGGCAGACCAGGTTCTTTCCGCTGACTTTTAACATGTTTAAAAAACGATTTTGGTCTGGACTTGAGATCACGCTGAACTCGAGCTAGATAGTTTTGGTGACAACGTTTAGTGACTTTTTTGTAAACAGAATTTAGTCTACGATTAATGTCCTTAGTGTGCCCGTATCTTGATTTGTTCTAATCTCTAAGGGCACATCTCTTTGCCGTTGATACTCACGATTTTTTTTCCGGTGATAGTATTTAAGGAAGGATTCAGAGTTGAGAATCACTTATCCTAGATTACAAGATATACAAGATTGTAATCTCTATAAGTCTAAGTTAGATTGTAAGGACTTGACGAACAGAAATGAATAAACGGTATCTCATTTCCAAACCAAAAACCTCGTTGCTAAACCATTGAATTCAACAATTACTTATTTGATCTCATGAGGAAGATGTTCTGTTTTTTTCATTAAAGCTTTTAAAAAAAATTTTTTTAACGCATCAAGGACCGAGATAAAATCTAAGCCGGAAAATACCATAATTCGTCATTCTTTGACTCAGAAAACATCTAGCCAAACTTACAAATTTAGTTTCTTCGAGTGGTCTAAACTGTTGTATCAAAACTGTTGTATTTGTGTGAATTTTGTAGAATATAGTTTCATTACTGAATTAATAACAATCGATTTATGTTTCTAAGTGTAGCACAGTCATGGCTTGCGAAAGAAACAAGAATTTTCGTATTCGGTGCGCAATGTGTCAAATTTTACGCACTTCTTCGATAAAAATAGCACATTTCTGATGACTAATAAATTAAAAATATGAACAATTTTGTTCAATCGTTCGAAGATTCAGATAGAAATTTTAATCAAATCAATGTCACCTAGTTACACCCCATTCACTCGCGCGCACAGGATTCACGCATCATAGCCACCCGAAAAGCGAACTAGCTAGGCTAGGACAGAACAGAGCGTTTTCGGTTCAACTTTTTCCATGCCATGGGGAGAACGAATCGCCTTGCGCAATTCATTTAACCATCATCGGCGCATACCTACCCAAAGGTACATGTAACGATGCTCGAGTATGTAGGTACGTAAGTACGAAATATATGTACAGATAAAAGGACCTCATTTGTGTCCTTCCTTGTTTCGTCCTTTTTCGCCACACGACTCGGAGCTGTTGCACCTTTTCCCCCGGGTGAGTATGTGTATGCATTCGGTACATAGCGCTGCTGAGGGAAACCCCTCTTGGCTTTTTTTCCTGGTCGGCCGGAATTAAAACTTACTTCTGATCGGTTCAGCAAGCAGAGGGAAAATTGTAATTCCTTTTAATAATAGGTGAGCTGCGAGTGTTTGTTGAACCAGCTGCCGAATTCGATTCGCCAATGCCACAGGACCTTCTTTTGGGGTGGAAAGAGACAGTAGACCGGAGAAGGGTGGCGCGATTATGTGATTACATATACGGCAAATGGGAAAACGCGCAGATGTGTCTCTAGTCCGGGGAAAACTCGAAAAGACAGTTTGGCACGCGACACGAAACGCCAGAACAAAACTAGCCACAGAACGGAACACTCGGCACAGGACTACTTCCTGCGAGGTCCCGGCTCTTTATAGAAACTCTGATAGATCAGCCGTTTGTTGCCGGTTTTGGTGCTTCGAAACGGTAAAGTTCGATTTGGCGCCCAAAACGTTGTGATACACAGTTATGCTGGACTGAGACGCTTTTTTTGGAATGGAGAACTAAGTTTTTCTGTTAAGATTCGTGTTGATAGCTTCGGAGATTTACTACTGTGTCGTAATTTGTGATAACAAGTGATTATTGTGATGGAAAACCTTGGAAAGTTCGGTCCGGGGACCACCACAATCACGGTGCGTAGCATTGCTTCGTTGAATCCCTTGAAGCGGATGAAGTTCAAGGAGAACCAAGTGTTGATACCGATAACGGCCTTTGCTTCTAACGAGGATACGGAAGCTTTTGAAAATACGTCACCGGTAGTGCTCAAACGGAAGATTCCTCTGGGAACTTTGGGGAGTCTCGAGAATGTTATACTGAATACTGGTACTGTCGAAGCCCGTAGACCTCTTGGGCAGCTGCAGACTACGGTAGTTCCAGTTTCGGGACCCGGAAGAAGGAAGAATTCCGATCCTAAAAGTGCAATCACGGCTGTAGAACGACGGAATGCTCGAGAAAGAAATAGAGTTCAGCAAGTCAACAACGGGTTTGCAGCTTTGCGTCAAAGAATACCTGAAGAAATTGCTGAAGCGTTCGAATCCGGTAGTAATAGGGGAATACACAAGAAGCTGAGCAAAGTTGAAACCCTGCGAATGGCCGTGGAATACATTAAACGTCTGGAGAGAATGCTATCTTTGGATTCGGAAAAGGATTCTGAGCAGGGTGTCATATATTCTCAGTCATCTACCCCAGAGCAGAATCAGCTTCCGGCAACTCCTCCTCCGGAACCTCAGCAACCTAACAACTTCTTCCTTGCCATCAAACCACGTGCCATGGTCAACTCCAACGGAGGACCATCCCTGGACCAAACTCAGATCACCATCATCAACGGCCATCAGTACATCCGTATTCCGGGGACCAATACCTTCCAATACCTGGATCCGGAAAGCCTTTACGATGAATCTCGCAACGATAGCTCCTTCTTTGCCGACAACAGCTCGGTCATCGATCAGGATGTTATCCTGGAAGACTCCAGCGACCTGATGAGCGAATCTGTCATAGCTCTTTCCCCACAGAGCAACTTCACCCTGGATTCGGAAGAGAAGAAAGATGAAGTCCTGTACCTTAACAACCATTCTCCGGACCTCGAAGATGACAAGATCATTTCGCTCATCAACCAGCAGCAATACACCGACATCATGATGATCAAGAGCGAACTGGAAGACGGAGCAGACCACGAAACCGAGGAGTCTCTGTTCCAGCGGACCGCCAACGATTCGGCCTTCCTAGAGTCCATCAACTGGTTCGAATCGCACCAGCAACACCTTCCAGCGGATTCCCTCATGGACTAGCCAATTCTCTTCCTTTCTTTTAATTTTTGGAGCAACTTTTCGACACTCACACATTCTTTAAAAGGAAATTTAGTAAGATCTAAGCAACCAAAAGTTCCTTATAGACTTCAATACGCGATTTCAAAGTTCGATATTGGCTGAATAAAGGTTCCTTAACGAAATCATTCTCAATTAACCTTGAATGAATTTTGAATACTCTTTATTGAAAAGTGAACTTTTGAGGAAGTGTTCAAGGCACTTTTTGTTGCTTTGGAGACCACGAACGTTGTTTAAGCAAGTGACTTACTCAACGTTCTCTAGGATTGAAAATTTCAATTTTTATATGCCAGAAATTTGCCAGAAAATCTCATGGCTTTTATCATTCAAGTTTTTAAACGTTTCCAGTGCTGTGAAAAGTTGCTTCAAACATTTTTCCAAACCTGAGGCCTTTCCCCCAAAACGCTAGCGAGCTAAACGCTCCTGTACATACAGAACTATTTATATAGCATAAAGCCGAATTTTATTAATCTAATTATACGAAAATTTAATTTATTAACCCGGTCGGCGGTGGAGCTCCGTCAAACCACTTTTATCTCCTCGGATGAAATAAAGCAACAGTCAACGAATAAAGAAACAAAAAAAAAAACAAAATATATAGCCACACTTCTGTTCTCGTTAAAAGAAATCCTTCAGCCCGTCTATCTTCCCCCAGAATAGGACTTTATTTTTATCGTCATCAAAACCGAAAGGTGTTCTTACAAAAATTTCTCCCCACCCCTTCATTCATTGGTGTGTTTCTACTTACTGCCAGTCGATCGTCATCATAAAACAGATCGATGAGCGGGCCCAAAAATCCAACAACCGGGGCAAGGTGAAACTTGCACCTGGATCTCTGTTCTGGTACCGTGTGGCTAGCTAGCTGGCTCCTTGACGCAGTTTGATACAATTTTTGGGGTGCGCACGCGCCCTTAGTTCGTCGGCTATTGGGGCTTGTCAAGTTTCTCTAAATTTTCAATTTCCCAAAAAAAAATTGATTTTTTTTAAACGTTCGATTTAGCATGACATTTCACCTGAATCAAAGTAATATTACAAAAACAAACCAGCCAATTTTTTGAGACAGAAAAATTTGCTAAAGTTGACACATTCTAGCGACCATTTAGAATAACATCCCCAGAAGGGGGTTGTTTGAATTCAATTTTTTTTTTTGCTTTTCGAGTCCCCACTCAAGATCCTCGTGTTGGACGATCATCAGTTCATTCTTCCAAAACAGAGATCCATTATGGCCAATTAGGGCTTCTGCCGATGCGAGGGCCCCGATACCCGATACATTGAAGCCTCTAATCGGACCCGATGCGATCTCTCAATGTGGGGCATTTGTTTTTAAGTTTTCTCTTATTTATGTTGTTAGGTACTTCAGAGCCCAAAACTTGCCGATGGCTAACGGGCACTGGCACGTGGTCAATTCAGAGGAAGAAGTTTGTTTTGCATCTGCCCTGGCTGCGGCTCACTTTGCCACTAGAACTGTCACCCGGAGCAGGGTTGGTTGATGGGATGAGAGATATAATTTATTGGTTGGCTTGTTTGACTCTTTTCGAGCAAAAGTTCAATGTTGTTTACTATGTATTTATGAAAATCAAACTCAAAGGACAATTTTCTGACATTTAAAATTCAAATTCAACTTATCAACTAAGGTTGAATGCATTAGATTCTTTAGAATTCCTAATTACCAACATCGATACCTTTCAATTATTTTTATTTCAATTTTAAACATAAGTGGTAGACATTTGCATCAAGGCTGAATTGAAAAATTTAATTTTAATACATGATTGCAGGTGCTAAATGGGTCAATAAACGTTGTTTTTAAGATAGTTTTTTGAATGTCAAAGTGTCAACCTTTGCAGCTGTCCGAATCAATGAATTGTTGAAGTTAATAAATTTATCATAACAAATATTATTTGGCACTCTGATCAGGTTGTTTGGACCCTTAACAAATATATTTAGGAATACAAATCGGTTGATAAATGAGTAATCAACGCTGGTTTCAGTGGTGGGATAGAGTTATCCTTTGTTTCCTTTTTTTCGTCTAATTACACCAGCGATTACTTTTCGTCGATGACCACTTCTCATATTCCCTAACCTAACCTAAATTTCTCAATGAGTACTTTGATACATCTACCCAGAAATTCTGGCAACACTGTTGTGTTACCATGAACTTTACTTGAATACTCTTGATTTACCGTTTGATGATGTAAACATTCGTACTGTCAACATCATCACTATTCTATGGTTCAGCAAATATCGAATTCCAAATTCGGGCATATAGTCTTTGCCACTAGCCCTTCCCCCTTTGGGCTGGCCTGGAAAACGGTGCGCAGTCCAAAAGTAGAAAGAAGAAGAAGAAGAATTCCAAATTCTGATGCAATCGGCAGCAAGTGGTAGTGGCGGATTGAAATGATCCGAACATTATTTCTGCCGGAGGATCCCAAATAGGTCGAAACCGTACGTATCAACATCCCCCTCAAATCACTAATTAAGAAAGGTGAACAGTTTCACATGCCTTGTCCTTGGTAACTCCTTTGTGATCGAATCAGCTGGCTGCCCCTCAGAGGAGATGTGTCGCAAAGATAGCTGACCGTTTCTTACGATCTCCCTGGCATACGTCACGTTCAGATGCTTCACCCGCTGATGGGTCCGCTTCACAGATATCGGGTCTCGATGATGTCGCCAGATACTGCAAACAACCGATCAACTCCTTGAACGGCTTCTCGGTGAAAACATCACCATCGTTAAGCTTCGTCCCTGTTCCCTTGTTCCGGCACCTTTGTTGAAATTCCAGAAACCTTATTCGTGTCGAGACGAGACCGGGATCCCTGTGACTTGAGAGTACCCCTCTCACTATTTCGTTAAGCTTCGTCCAGAACGGTTCTCGATCCACTCCAGGATTCCCGCACCCGTTGGACTTCCAGAAAACTTATTCGTGTAAACACTTGAACAGCTGCTCGGTGATAACCTCTCCGTCGTTCAGCTTCGTCCTGCAGTCGTTCGTGTCAAACGGTGTGCCTACTGATTTGAAATCAGCCATACCAAACCTCCTCGACGTATCCTGATTGCTAAATCTCGATGAAACTCCTCTGCAGGTCTCACTTAATGATCATTCCTAAGAAAGTTTTGACCTCCAGTAGATCCTTCATTTGGAATAACCTTCAAGTTCGGTCTTGATCCAGATAACCTCTAAAACGTTCCTCATAGCAATTACATGGGTTGTCATTCACATACAGGGTGACGGTGAATCCTCGCTTGCAGGACCGGTAATCGCAGCAGTCACTTTTCAACGAATAGAAACCAAGCTTTCGTATCTCGTAGTCGAATCGTTCCAAGCACGACCCACTTGTTTCAAGCCATACAAGCTTTTCTTCAACACAACGACTTTTGATTTGCCGACGTCATTATTTTTTTTTAAATTAGTTGATCACCCAGGTTATAAATCCTTTTTACGGATTGCTCTCCAAGGCACGGCAAGCCACCGCGTCCCCCCAACTCTAGATACTATGTACCCCTACGCCATAAAGTCCACCTGGGGCCTCTGGTCATAATTCCTATCTGGACCTGCATCGAAGGCTGTACCCGAGATGGGAGACCAAGTCCGCGCTTAAGCGCTCATCGGCTAACTCAATTTCAAGTCAAAACTCCAGCATATATACCCTGCCTCTTGTTACGATTCAAGACTAAGGACCTCTCCTCTGACGACTCGAGGTCCGGCCTTTATTCGTAACTCGAGACTCGCTTGGTTTCCGCGACTATCGTGCGCTCTGCCTCTGTTCGAGATCACTGCAAGAGACCAATGACTTCTCCTCTAACAACTTGAGATCTTGGCTCCGCTTGGTTTGTCTCGAGGCCCTCTCCACTTTGCCCGTCCATGTGCCAAACCGAGAGCAGCTTATCCTGGACTCGCGCCTACTACAGTACACGTACGGGTCTTTTACGCTTGCGACTCAGATGAATCCCGACGGTGATGTCATCCAACCCGGCTCGAGTGGCTAATCCGACGGCGACGTGAGACCATTCTACCCGATATTATTCCGCGACGTGAATACTCTTCCCCCTGCGAGTTCGACTGCGGATAAGGTCTTGTATTATCCCCACAGCCTCCGTCGCAGAGGGCGCGTTCGACTCGGATACTCCGCGACGGTAACGTTGGAGGTATCCTACACAAACACGCGTGGTTTACCAGCCAGTTTGGCATACGCAGAAGAAAAAGTCTTGTTTTTGTATGCTTTACTGCCAGGTTCGGACGCACACTACTCAGATGTTCTCCGACAAAGGAGTAACCCTACACCAGTCTCGGACTGGCGCTGGTTCAAATTCCACTTCAGAGCAGTCATGATCCGGGTTAACCCATCGCTGACCACGCGCCAAGTATTGTCATCCTCACACATCCTCCGCACTATGTTGTCGACTGTCGTGTCTGGTCCGCAGGCGGCAAGCATGTTAGTGCGTACCCCTTCGAACCTCGGACAGTTAAACACTACGTGCTCTGTTGTCTCAACTGTGTCACTGCAGGTTGGGCAGAATGACAAGGTCTCGTGTCCAAACCGATGGTGGTACTGCAAGAAGCATCCGTGACCAGTAAAGAACTATGCTATGCAAAAATCCACCTCTCCATGTCCGACCGTTAGGGATCAAGCGATGGATCCACTGGCCACGTTCCGAGCTGTTCCACTGGTGCTGCCAGTAAGACATCGAGGCCTCCCTGGCATGTTTCCGCACAACGGGCATGTACCTGTGCTCGTAGCAGAAGGAATCTTCCTCTAGCAAGATTGAGATGGGCATGACCCCCGCCACAACATCAACAGCTACCGACGACACCGTCCGGTATGCACTGATTACTCGCAGCTTCATCAGCCGCTGCACACTGCTGCACGAGCTTTTGCAGGTTACACTGCCTGCTCAAGGCTGCCACTCCGTACCGCAAAATGGACGAGGTCACACTCGCCAGGGCCCTGCTTCTGGTGCAGTGGATTGTCGAGTTATTTGACATGGCCCGTGAGAGGGCTGCTGTCGCCATTGCCGCTCTTTAAAAAATGTGCTGCTTCTCTTTCCGCACCAATTTCGATCATCTTCAACAAATCGTTGGAGGAGGCTGTATTTCCTGGGACCTGGAAAATTGCCTCGATAACCCCAATTCATTAAGCAGGAAACATGAATAGAGCAGAAAATTATCGAGGAATTTTAATGCTGAGCTGTTTTCCGAATGTTTTTGAGAGCCTCGTTTACGATGTGTTGTATCAAACTGTGCAACATACCATCTCTAAAGATCAACATGGGTTCATGAAACGTAGATCAACGACCACCAATCTCATGACGTACGTTTCGAAATTAGTTGGCAGGCTAGATAAACGTAAACAAGTCGATGCCGTATATGTAGACCTGAGTAAATCCTTCGATAAGGTACCGCATGATTTGGCTGTAGAAAAAATGCGGCGATTGGGGCTTCCGGACTGGCTCTGTAACTGGATTAACTCGTACCTCGTAGGTCGAACTGCTTTCGTACGACTGGGCTCTGTTAACTCGTCTCCGTTTCAAATAACCTCGGGAGTGCCCCAGTGGAGTCATCTGGGACCTCTGATATTTCTCCTCTTCATCAACGATTTGAATACCATTCTTGAGTCGGAAAAACTGATGTACGCCGATGATCCCAAAATTTTCCGAACAATCTCCTCGTTAGTCGATTGCTGCGCTCTCCAAAAGGACATTGACTGTCTTCTCACTTGGTGTAATCAGAACGGTATGGCTCCCAACATAACCAAATGTACTACCATTACGTTCACCCGACAACGAAGGCCTATTAGTTTTGAGTACAACATGTCAACGACTACCCTGAACCGCACATCGGTCGTCAAGGACCTTGGTATTACTTTGGACAGCAAGCTCAGTTTTTCTCAGCATATTTCCACGACAGTAGCCAAAGGTTTTTCGGTTCTTGGCTTCATACGACGGAACACGCAGTATTTCAGTGATATATATAGTCTGAAATCGTTGTATTGTGCTCTTGTGCGTAGCATTCTGGAATTTGGAGTGCAAATTTGGGCACCATATCAGGCGGTACAATCAAAGAAAATCGAGAAAGTACAAAGATGCTTCGTCAGATACGCATTAAGTCAGCTACCATGGAACAACGGATTTGAGCTCCCGCCTTACGAACAACGGTGCTTACTACTAAATCTACTGACGCTGGAATCAAGGCGCGTTTTCCTACAACGCTTCTTCATTTTCGACATCATTCAGAATAACGTGGATTGTCCGGAATTGCTGTCGCTCCTGCCGTTTAATGCTCCTTTAAGAACGACCCGGTCGCAGGAATTGTTAAGACTTTCTCACCGACGAACTCTATATGGTCAGAACAATCCTTTAGATGTATGTTGTGCAAAATTCAACGAAATTGCTAGTGAATTTGATTTTAATTTGTCGAAATCTGTGTTTAAATCTAGGATAAGTTAGTTTAATCTCTGTAAATAATTTGAAGCATCTGCAAAGATTGTTAAATAAATTGCGAAATTTACAGGTGTAGTCGATGTGGGCCGTTAAGCTCAGCCGGTTGTCGATCATCACCCCCAGGTACTTGATCGAACGCTTGGATTCTATTGCGCGCGGTCCAGCTGCAATCGGCCCTGATTGTGCTGAAATCATGTTTGTGATCAGCACCATCTCAGTCTTGTGATGAGCTTGGCGCAAGCTCTTAAAGCGCATCCAACTTTCCACCTTCTCAAAAGCTACTGTGGCGACTAGCTGGACCTCTCAAGTTGATGGGCCCGATACCAGGAGAACCTCGTTATCGGCGAATCCCACAAGTCCCACTCCCGTGGGAAGACGCAGTCTCAGTAGTTCTATTCGAGCAATATCCACGTGTAGTGCCCGTAGAGGACAACCGGTCTAATGTGCATCGTGGACAGGTTATAATAACTATCTCCAGCTCGTCGCCGTCGATCGTAGCCTTGTTATTACTGGACAAGCGGGCTCGGTCGGTCTCGGATCCGCAGACCATTATATACTTCGTCTTGGACGTATTAACCATTAACCCAATCCTTCCTGCTTCGTGTTTCAGTTTGCGATAGATCTCCTCCACCGCCGCAGATGATCTGCCGACTAAGCATACCGACTAAGCGTGATCGTCAACAAAGCATACAAGCCCCGCATTTCACCCGCCGCTCGTCGAATAACATCTTCTAGATCCACGTTGAACATCCTGCAGGATAGACCATCATCGCCTTGCCGTAGCCCCCTGCGCGATTCAAATGAACTCGACAATTCACCCAAAATTCACACACTGCCTTCCACTCCTTCGGTAGATGTTCTCCGTCCTAGATCCGGACCATCAACCGATGTAGGCAATCGACTAACTTGTCCGGGCCAATTTTGATAAGTTCAGCTGCGATGCCATCCTTCCCAGCGGATTTGTTGCTATTCAGCTGGCGAATGGCTTCCTTGACTGCACTTATCGTTGGGAGTGGCTCCTCTACGTCGTGGGCTACTCCGTCAATGTAGCTTCCCCCACTGTCTTGGTCTCCTACATGTGTGCAGTTCAGGTGTTCATCGAAGTGCTGCTTCCACCATTTGATCACCTCACGATTGTCCATCAGGATTTTATTTACAAAAGGTTTTATTAAGGCATTTTACTCATAAAATTTTTATGTGCCGGGAGTTGACAGTTGAACGTTGAACGATATAGACGTGTTTCCGCGCTACTCCAGCAATTACAGAACTCTTTTTTTTTTTGTCAAAGCAATCAAGTGCCTTCGTCAGTTAATTTTTTTTTGTGTTGTGCTACCGCGAACAAAAACAAAACAAAAATGCCAAAGTGTCATATCTCCACTTGTGATGTCGTCGATAGCGTCCACCTTTGGACGTGTACGGGCCCATGTCACCGAAGGTTCCACGCCGCTTGTGTTGGAGTGCAGCGAAATTGCGAGGAGTCAATCAGGAGGTTCATGCTCCCGGTTTGCCGTGACTGCCAAAATTTGATATCAGAGCAGATCGACCAAACGAAATTAATGGCACAGCAAACAGAAATATTGGAGCAACTAAAGATCCAAAACATCTCCCACGAAAAGCTGAGTTCTCAGGTGGCAAAATTTTCTTGCCTAGAGACATTGATTGATGGTATCGACACGATCTCCAATCAGATCAATGGCCAAAAAATTGAGCTTTCGGCCCTAATAAAAGCGGCATTGCGACCACCTCCGTCTGCTGAAGATTTACTTGACACGCTCTCATCATCAATGAAAGAGCAGTACGTGTCAGCTTTTGACGGTCATAAAACGAAAATTGCTCAAACGTTTGAAATGCTGGAGGAGATGATTTTGGGCCATCAAAACAGCCTGATGAATATGGTCGAAGAGCAGCATCGTAACTGCTTCACCAACTTGGAACAGGAGCTCACTCCTTCTCTCCAGTCCATTGCAGTAGAACTTAATGCCTTAAGGGCAACTGTACATAATCCTTCCGCAAATGCCGACCTTATTGATGAACTTCGATCCATTCACGATGCCGTTAGCGCGAAACCTGTCCTTTCCCCACCTGCACCAGTGACGAGCCTGGCCGAGGAGCTGAACCCTAAAGTTGTCTCAGGTTGGCGACTTTTGGGCACAAGGAGGGTGTGGAAAGCTGACTGGTCAGCTTACGATGCAAGGCAAATGCGTCGCAAGGAACAACAAAAGAACGCGGATAAAGCTAAAAAGAAAAAAAATCGTCAACGCAAGGCGCGTAACCGAAACGCGAGCCTAAACCAACAAGACTACCTCAACAATAAATTAAAAAGCCGATCTCCACCTTCCACTGACAAGGAACTGCTCGCTGCCGCCAAGGTTACGTTCAATAGGAAACCTCAGCCGAAAAAGAAGATGCCGACCTTCATCAATTTTCAACGTGGAGAAACCTTAAACCCTGGATCCTCTTCTGTGCCATCAAATACACCACCACTGGACCCTGGACCCTCTCTTGTGGCACCAAATACGCCACCACATCATGATAGGCTACCGGCTAGGTTCCCGACTACTTCTGCGGCAACGACTTCGCCGTACCAAGCAAATATGTGCACACATCATGCATCGACTTCCATGCCACCATATACAACGTTCAATCCGGTCCCCACTTCATTCAGTGCACCCTTTGCCGGCCCCTGCTGCCACCATGGTCCTAATGCATTTGATTTCAACAACCCGGTAATGTATCCATATTTTCTGCCCCATCGACGCGTGCCACTATAGGTACTAGCTCTTTAATTAATGTTGACCAAGCGGATCGCGTTACAATTCGTTCGCGCGACCATAGAACATCTTCTGCTCTGAATACATCCGCTATAGTAAATAATAATGAAATTGTTGCTTACTGTCAAAATTTTAACAGAATGCGAAGTGCATCGAAATTAAATACAATTTATAAAAATTTAGCAGCTAGTGGTTATACTATAATTTTGGGAACAGAAACAAGCTGGGATGCAAATATAAAGAGCGAAGAAGTTTTTGGTTCTAGTTTCAACGTGTTCAGAGATGACAGAAACTTTCTTCTTTCTGACAAGAAATCTGGCGGTGGTGTGGTTGTGGCAATCAGCTCTGTCTTCGATTCTGAGCTCATTCCTACGACTAAACACAAAGATTTCGAGCAGGTGTGGGTCAAAGCCCGCATCTTCAATGAAACGCATATTTTCGGGGCGATTTACTTTCCTCCAGAACATGCCACTAAAGAATATTTTCAAAAGTTTCTATTTGACATAACTGAAACGTTCGCAAATTTTGAGCCTGAATTTAAAATTCACCTTTATGGCGACTTTAACCAATCAAGTCTCCAATTCTTAATTGATGAAGAGAATGAAAGCATTCTCTTGCCGGTCTGTGGAGGTAATGAAACACTGCAAATTCTTTTTGATAATCTGGCTTCGTTGTGTCTCAATCAAATAAATCATGTAAAAAATGCCTGTAGCCGATATCTGGACTTATTATTTTCCAATCTGACTGATGATTTTTGCGTTGTAGAAGCTTCAGATCCAATTTGGAGAAACGAGGTCTTTCACACTGCTATCGAATTCTCAATAATATGTCCTGATCAAAAACGTTTACCAGATGATTATGAGTTTATAGAGACTTTTGACTTCTTCCATGCTAACTATAATATGATTAAAACAAAATTACAAGTTGTTGATTGGAAAACAATATTCCGAGCTGAGAACTCAACAGACAATCAAGTAGAGATTTTTTACAAAATTCTTGATAATATTCTCAAAGAATTTGTTCCAACAAAATTAAAGCGACGAACAAATAATAACAAAAATCCGCCTTGGTTCACGAAAGAGCTTGTGTACTTAAGAAATAAAAAGCAGAAGGCACATAAAAACTGGAAAAAGAATCCATCATTAGTCACTAAGTTAGAACACCAAGAAGCCAGTAATCTACTAGCAATACGCTTAAGTACTTCTTTCCAAGACTATAATATAAAAATTGAGCAAAACATAAAATCGAACCCAAGAAACTTTTTTAGATATGTTAAAACAAAATTGAAAAACAATAGTTTTCCAACTCGCATGCACTTTGGCAGCATAGAAGGTCAAAATTCCGACGAAATTTGTAATCTATTCGCCGACTTTTTCCAAACCGTTTACACTAGTTTTTCTGAGCATGATCGTGATACTTCCTTTTTTAGTTATCTCTCTGATTCAACGGCATTAACTGTAGTCGAATCAATTTCCTTTGAAGAAATATGTAAATCCATTTCCTCCTTAGACAGCACTAAAGGGCCCGGGCCTGATGGAATTCCTCCACTTCTTTTAAAAAATCTAGTAAATGAACTGAGTATGCCTTTATTTCTTCTATTTAACTCTTCATTGAAATCAGGTGTTTTTCCTCAAGTATGGAAAGAATCATTTCTTGTACCCATATTTAAGTCAGGAAAAAAATCTGACATAAAAAATTACAGGGGCATTGCCATTTTATCGTGCATACCAAAACTTTTCGAAGCTTTAGTGAATGAAAAAATATATAACCAAATTAAAACTCTCATTACCGAAAAGCAACATGGATTTGTTAAAGGAAGATCTACAGCCACTAATTTACTGGAGTTTGTTACCTATAATATTAGCTGTATGGATCGCGGTAATTCTGTTCAGGCTTTATACACGGACTTCAGTAAAGCTTTTGACAGCATTGACATCCCCATGTTAATTTTTAAATTAAATAAACAAGGATTCAGTTCACACCTACTGAAATGGATAAGGTCCTATTTAACGACCCGCTCACAAGTCGTTAGATTTAATGGTTCACTTTCAAAAAGTATCTCCGTCACTTCTGGTGTACCTCAAGGCTCCCATCTCGGCCCCCTATTATTTATTTTATACGTAAATGATATAACTTGTCTTCTCAAGCAGTCAAATGTGCTAATTTATGCTGATGATATGAAGCTTTATATGAAAGTAAATAGCGAAGAAGACTTCAGAATCTTTCAAAACGAAGTTAATGTATTTAACAAATGGTGCATTAAAAGTCTGCTCAAACTTAACGTGGCAAAATGTTCAAATATTGTTTTTACTAGAAGAAAATGTCAGTCATATGAAATTGTTAAATTGGGAGATGATCCTGTCGATAGAGTCAACAAGATTAGAGACCTTGGAGTTATATTGGACCCAAAACTTACCTTTGTAGATCACTATAACTCAATAATTCAGAAATCGAACAGTATGTTAGCATTTATAAAACGTTTTAGTTATAATTTCAAAGACCCATACACAATAAAAACATTGTACACAGCTTATGTTAGATCCATTCTTGAGTATTGTAGCGTTGTGTGGTCGCCTTTTCAAATATCACATAAAAGCCGTTTAGAATCAGTCCAGAAACAATTTGTTCTATTCGCTTTACGAAATTTAGGATGGTCTCAGAGAGAATTACCTAGCTATGAATCACGTTGCCTGCTTATTAACATCGAAACATTAAGTGTAAGAAGAGAGTTTGCTGCAATCTGTTTTGTAAACGACATAATTAATCAACGCGTTCAGTCTGCTTATCTACTAAATCAATTAAACTTTTATTGTCCTTGCCGTCATTTAAGAACAAGAAATCTTTTCATTATAACCTCTACTCGAACTGATTATGGAAAATATAGTCCAATGAATTGTTTAATGTATAGTTACAATAAATATTATGAGAACATAGACTTTACTATGTCAAAACAGCAGCTGAAAAAAGGTTTTTACGGTAACAGGCACCGAAGACCCTGACTTTGAAAATGTAAAAAAAAATCATTATTATTAAGCCTATCTGAAAATTGTAATCCCTAGCTTTAAGTTATTATATATGTAGCCTACAATGTTTGGCGAAATAAAAAATAAAAAATAAATAAATAAATATTTTTCCTAACTTTGGGTTAGTAAGAGGAGGGCCGTAATCGTCGCGGCTACTCAACTGTTAATTCAACTTATTATAGGAAAGAAAAGGGGATTAACTGGGGTCACTTCCAAGAACAGTTTCCGTTAGGGTCCGGTGGTGGCTTCCTGTAGCTGTGGTTTCGATAGCTACCTCAGGGTTTTCGACTTCCTGGCCAGCCTTCTATGTGGGGTTGTAGGACCCGTCGGATGAAAGTTTGTTCTAATAAATAGACGAAACGAGCATTAGATAGAGTACAGACAGAGGGGAAGAGGACTAAACGACCAAGTCAGACAGTTTGAGATATTTGTAGATGGGATACAAATATTCTAAATCTAAGTTTGCCAAGATGTCTCGAATTGGAACACCAGGTAGTTTACATCGGGCCCTAAGGGTATCCAGTAACCAAGATCGATCAAACCGTTCACACGTCCACACAACATGATCAATGTCGTGGTAGCCATCCCCACAATCACAAACATTGCTTGTAACTAGTTGTATACGAAACAAATGCGCGTCAAGCCGGCAGTGATTTGACATGAGCCGAGAAACCACGCGAATGAAATCGCGACTCATGTTAAAATGCTTAAACCATGCCTTCGTCGGAACCTTAGGGATAATCGTATGGAGCCAACGTCCCTTTGTGCCATTGTCCCAGCTAGACTGCCAAGCGTTAATCGCTAAAGTGCGAGGTATTGAAAAATATTCATTGTAAGTTATTATCCTTTCAAAGATTTCACCTTGTAACGCGCCCACCTTAGCCAATGAGTCCGCATTCTCATTGCCTTGAATAAGACAATGAGACGGGATCCAAGCTAGTGCTCCTCCTCTGCCAGGCAGCGCTTTTTCTCATGGAAAATTCGAACTTTATGCTTCTTCCGCTGTTGGTAATTTTTCACGTTTCGACCAGTGCTTCTTTGTACTACACCCTTCTACACACCTCGTCGAACCAGTCATTCCGTCGTGTTCGTTCCACATGCCCGATGACGTTCTTCGCAACGCTATTGATGGCTGTCTTTATGGTATCCCAACAGTCCTGGAGAGGGGCTCCGTCAAGCTCGTCCTCTGCCGGCAACGCTGCTTCGAGGGATTGCGCCTAGTCTGCTGCGAGCACAGGATGCTGCAGTCATGGGATATTTAACCGAAGCGGGCGTCAGTTTCGTATGTTGTTCACTACGGAGAGCTTCGGGCACATCTACACCATCACCTGATAGTGGTCTGACTCCATATTGGAGCCTGAAAAGATCTGACGTCGATGATGTCCAAAAAGTACCAGTTGCCTTTCAAAACGAGGTCGGGCTGTGATTGCGTTTGGTACGGTGAACTCGTGATGTACTTGTGTTGGAGGCGGTGCTGGTAAAAGGTCCATTAGTTCAGATGCGGTGAAATCTATGAGTCTCAGGCTATTATCGTTGATCAGCTGGTGCGCACTGAACCTTCCAATTGTCGGTTTGTTATGTTCCGAGTTTCCAATCGCTGGTCCCTTCTCGTCGCGTGAGTTTTTGTCGAATTCCATTAGAAAATTTTTGTTCATTGTTCGTGGCTTGTATTTTTTTTTTGAGCAGGCACGGGCTCGCAAGGCCCCCAGATAACCCCACTATATCGCAGGAGGATCGTCATGATGTTGCTGTTTTGGGTCTCGACCACTACCAGGACGTTGTTGCACTCCGCCGCCCCTGGCATGGATAACAGACGCGTACGGAGCCCCCTATCTCAGTTCTCATGCGATCTTTACTTAGGTTACTCGCACCCCAGCCAGCACCACGGGGAGTTAGTGAATCGGAGTTGTAAGACAAGAGGTGATATGACCACTACCCGAAGGTTGGGTTTATGGGGCCTTGCACGTTCGAAATTAGGAGCAATTCGTTTGTCACCGATAATACCTACTATTAATGGGCAAGATGAATCTGATAGAGTAACTTTTCAAGTGGCTCCTTCCTCTGCTCAATGTTTTCGATAGTCCGATGATCTTCTGGCCGTTTTTGGCGTCTTATCATTAGAGCTGGTAGAATGGTTAAATGATAAAAAAATCCCCTCAATCAAGAGGAAAAGAAAATAAGAGGTCATGGATTAATACTCTGAAAACGAGCAGATTCTTAAGACTGGGGTTAAAGCTAAGAGCATTCGGTTATACAGGTTAAATGGAGAAAACAAATGATGCCAAAACAAGCTTCTACTGTTTCTTTACACTCCCTGACGATTCAAAAGCAATCGCATGAAAACATGAATTTTGAGACATTTAAATTTTGTCGGTGCAGATTCGAAGTAAAAAAAAACCCTCAAAAACTTTTTGCCAATTGCTCACCAATATCAATCATCTGGTGAAAACCTCAAATCTCTATTGGGGCATAAATCTACCAGAAAAGTAACCGACACAATTGCTGTAGGTCAATTTGACAAGGTGACCGAGTGACATATTCATTGAAGAAAACATATGATTCAATAAAAAAAAAACCACAATGAAGAGAAGTGTTACGTAACATAAAAATTTTGAATTCAAAAAGTGCTACGATGATTGGCAGTTGAATATAAGGTTGATGTAAAAGAAATGCAGCTTTTGATCTAAAAAAGCAGCTCTGAAGCTCCGTAGACTTTAGACTGTGGTGAGGATGTGAACAAAAAAAGAACGGAAACTATAGGTAAAATTGATTCAACATCGAAGTTGTATTCATCGGAACAAGTGCTTTTTGCAGTCAATTTCGTACAATGTAATGAGGTCACTTATTTGTGAAGCTAAAGACAAGTGAAACCACATGGATCTCTACAACCTAAAGGCTTCCAAAAGGCAAAATATACCCAGTTACAATGCTTCCACAATAAAGACCACTTACGGGAAGTTTAGTAGCTCCTCACTTGCACTGACAGATGATTGCAAAAGCTGTTTGTTGTTAAAACTCGTAAATTTTGGACCCATTTGTTTCGATCCAGCCAAAAATCGATCGATTCGGGAGTTGATCTGGATTGATGATTTATGATGACAGTTTGATGATAATGTTTACATTATAAATGATTGCACCATGCCTTCATTAAAGCCAGTGAAGCCTCCATTGAAGTCAACTGAAATTGTGCTTGCGTTCAACGTCATCTGTCTTAGTCGAAAATTTAAATATCAACTAAAAAAATAAAAATGAATATTTCATTGGACAATTGGATTTTTTGGGAGAAACATAGGAATGATGATAGAACCATTATTTTCAAAAGGCGCTTGAAAGTTTCATGGAAGCATAATTGTTATATCGATTGGATAAGATTTTTTTCCACGTTAAAAATTGGTATCAGACGATACGATCGACACATTTTTCGGATAAAACTAACCCACAAGGACAAGATTGAGAAAAAATCCCATTGACAGGAGGTGTCCATTGATCGTCAAGTGTTTGTTTACAGCAAACAAACAGAAGTGACTGCCGTTGGTGAAAATCACTGTTATTAAGAGCGGATCCTGCATACTCAAGCATCACTTGAGAGAAGCAAAAAAAAACTTTTCAATTTTTCTGGCGCGACGCAATTTCGGCGACGTCGTCGTCAAACTTTGTAGTTCCTCCGTTCGATAGAATTATCCGAGAACGGCACTCGAGACGTGATCCTTCGAACGTGTGTCTGCTCCAAATTCCGTTACTTCGCCGCTCTCTAATGGTTTCGTCATATTCTTTCAAATTGGTGCCACCAAAGCGGAGATGCCAAAAATTACTCTAACAGGACCAGAATTTCTTTTTTCCTTTCAATTTTACTTCGATCTTTGCTTTGTTCCAACATTCGTCTTAGGAACATAAAACGGAATCGTTCTTACGTAGAAGCTAAGAATATGAGGAAAGATTGATCGATTTCTCAGCTCCTTTCTTTTGTCTGTGCCAAATGCATTTTCTGGAAACGACGAAAAAGATCTTCCATGCAGGCATTGTTGTTCAGGATTCGCTTTGCTATTCAGAGGAAATCGTGTTGCACTAATCTGACGGGGATCCTAGAACTGGCTTTGTGCAGAACCAGTTCTATTTTTTTTATTCCTTAGGTGCCTAGGGCGTGAGTCTTGTATCTAGGATTAAGAAAAAAACAATCTTCTGAACATCCAATAAGAATAAGGGTCAAGTTAGAATAACGTTTTTAGTGTTGCGCAATACAGTTGTTTTGAATGCTGGAATATCAAATACATAGAAGAAGATGAGTGATTCAATATCAGAAAGACATTTGAACATATATATATTTTTTGTCGGATATATGGGCTGAGTCCGTCATCCCGGCTATCTTAGAATTATCTTACCTACAGGGTGACAAAAAAGTCCTGTCACACTTTTTTGGGGTCGCCTGTAGCCTACACGTTGCATCTCTCTGGTGCCATCTATATGTCAAATGAAAGGGCTAACTTCGCTGCCCAAAGTGGCAGAGTTTCGTTTCTGTGCAGTTTGTTTACATTGAGTTGTGAGCTATGGCAGAGTTTAGAGCAGCTGTTATCGCTGAATATGTGAAAGGGTTCAAACCCGGACACATATTCAAACATCTAAAACCGCTCGGAATCAACCGGAAATTCGTGTACCGGACCATAAATCGGTACCTAGAGACCGGAGGCACCGAGGACATGGCACGATCTGGACGACCAAGGTCTGTGAGAACTGCAAGGCTGATAAAGATTATTCGAGACCGGATTAGACGGAATCCCGCCCAATCTGCACGGAAGCTGGCCAGGAACCTTAAAATGAACCGAGAATCAATCCGCCTGCTTCTGCGCAAGGATTTAAAACGTACACCGTACAAAAAACAGGTGGTTCATGGGGTTACCAAAGCTACAATGGTCAAGAGGTACCAACGGTCGCGGGAGTTGCTCGGTTGGCGCGCGGATGACGAGATCATTTTTTCGGACGAGAAGCTGTTCGTTTTGGACTAAACAGTCAATCGTCAAAATGATCGAGTTTGGAGTGTGAGCCTCTAGCAAGCTCCTGCGGACAAGCTGAACGTTTCCCGGTTCCAAAATAAGACGTCAGTGATGGTTTGGGGAGCCATTTGCAAGAGAGGTAAACTGCCTCTTATTTTTATCGATAAAGGGGTCAAAATCAACGCAGCGTACTGCTTGGACACGGTTTTGAAGAAAAATGTTCTGCCTCAAGCTGAACTATTGTTTGCAGACGATTACTACTGCTTCCAGCAAGATGGTGCCCCATCCCACACCGCAAAGGTTGTTCAGGCGTGGTGTGAGGAAAATTTGACAGATTTACTTCCAAAGAATGAATGGCCTCCGTCGTCTCCGGATCTGAATCCACTGGATTATTTCGTGTGGGGATATATGATGTCGAAGCTGAACGACTATAAATTAACAAATTTGGAGCAATTCGAGCGAGTTATCAGGGAAATCTGGGACGAGATGCCGATGGAGCACGTGCGCGCCGCCTGCGACGACTTTCCGAGACGTCTGAAGCTGGTACGATCAGACAAAGGTGGTGTAATTCCAAGATACCGTCTGTGAAGTATCTTTATGAGTTACTGAATAAAGCTATGAAAACCAGATTCTGATTTTCTTCTTATTTTTTGAAATATTGAGATTTGCGTGTGTGACCGGACTTTTTTGTCACCCTGTACAGTTGTCTTTTTAATAATAAAATGTACAAATTTTTGATTATGGACAAACTTAAATTGAAATCAATGACACTGTTTATTTCCTTCATAAACCTAAGGGCTGGTTCGTCGAGATTGTAGTTTGTCCGGTTAATCTCAGGAGCGTAAAGTCTTCGTCTTCTCAAGACCACATTACTGATGTTAGCTGTCAATCGTGACCGTAGAGAATTTGAGATTGTCAAACAGCGTTCAATTTTCAAAAAGAATATCAGATCATTTATGCCTTGTCGGTTTTCTAATCCAGATCTAATGGGTAATAGATGTATTCGTAATCTGGCAAGTTTTCTCTACAGCCTAGATTCCTGTCAGCGAATCTCACAAAATGTTTCTGTGCTCCTTTCAGTCGACTTATATGGAAATTGAACCATATATTGGCCTCCAAACTATACTCGTGAAATCAAATCTTAATCTTACCAAACTGACATACAGGCTCTTTATGGATCTTTCAATTCCCCAGCAAAGTGGCGCACTGCTCTAAAAAGAGCTAATCCATCCGATACCGGATGTGGTATCTGAAGCTTAATTCGGAATTCAAAGTAAGGAAAAAAATGCAACACTTTGTTTTGTGAATAACTTTTGAATGCATGAATTGTAGTTGATGAAATTTTCAGCAAAGCTACCTAGTAATGTTATGTTCACATGTGCAAATTTATGTGAAGTTCTTTCAAGTGGCTTTTGAGATAGCGTGGAATGAAGAAATCAAATAAAAGTTTTTTTTTATTATGTTTTCTGTTTCCTGTAGCATGACCTTCAACATAACCAATTTTTTATTATTTGGTCGAAGTTTTAACGAATTGAGCCAATTGTCCTCCTTCGGCTCAAAACAACATATTTGGCTATTTATTACTCCATCACAGTTTTTGAGTAATGGCAAGATTCCAGATCCAACTAAAACAAATTATAAACATCTTGGGACCTATTGAAGTGCTTTGCAGGGAAAACAGTCGCATTTGGAGGCAGATTTCTTTGCATATTTATCCATTCATTGTGTCAATCGTTATGAAACCTTCCATTTTCCAAAGGTTGTAAGCATCCTCAAGTATAAGACATATTTTTTTTCAGATATTTCTACTTGTTTATCTCCGGAATATACAGGCAAGACTTATAAACAAAAAGTTTCTTGCTGGAAACCTGTCAAATGACCGCTAAAGAGTTCGTTTTGGTGTCCATTACAAAAAATGTCCAAATATCTGCTTACTGCAGTCCAAATATTTTGCGGAAGATTTGACCACCGTATTTTGATTATTTTACCGGTGAGCAGCTTCGATGTCTTGTAGAAATGAAGTCATGCCTGTTTATCAGTCAACTAGACGAACTAGTCAGAAAATTTTATATTTTTAACACTTCCTCTATTGGAATTTTTGGATTGCGCTTAAAAAAATCTCTCACATTCCTAAACTTCATCCTTTAGGACTTCTTGAACAATTATCTATGTGAACTTTGGTCGAATAGTTGAATCAAAGCAAACGAAAGATTTCTTTTAATACAACCGCGGTAAATGAAAAGTTCATATACCAGTATTTCGATAGCAACTTACTACCGTTTACTGAAGAAGCTAGTAAGTTGCTATCGAAATACTGGTATATGAACTTTTCATTTACCGTGGTTGAATTAAAAGGAATCTTTCGATTGCTTTGATTCAGTTGAATCATTCAACCAAGTAGGCTCACAAACACAACAGAGTCGAATAGTTGATTTAAAGTAGTTTTCGAGTTTCACACTGGGACTTTCCTGGATTTTTCTCGATTCTGCTCAAAAAATTTTGTCAATGAACTTTAATGTTGGATGATATCTCAAAAACTACTTGACAGAGTGTCACCAAATTTTGTTCACGTACACATTACATTTCTGTTTCTAGGTAGCTTCACTGAAAATTTCATCAAATTCACAAAACAAAGTGTTGCATTTATTTCGAATACACTTCTTACGCTGCATAGTGGGGAGGACCTATTAAAGCTTGGCCAAAACCCCTTTTTGTAAATTTCGAAAATTCATCATTAATTTATGCTTTTCAAAAACTGGACATTAGACCGATTACAAATATGTCAAAAAAAATCTTAAGATTCATTATTTCATACAATTTTCTACGTAGGTGAAGTTGGGGTTTGAAACTGTTGCATTTTATCGCAAATTAAAAAAAATATTTTCAATACTCCACTAAAATTTTATTTCTTGAAGAAATTTAAAAAAAGCATGAATGTGTTCAAAATGATATGAAATTTATTTATTTATTTAAGATTGATTTAAAAAAATTGTATTTTTTAAGGGCATAAACGTATAACGTTAAAAAATTACGAATTTTCATCATATTCAGACACCTGAAAAACATGTTACCCCACGTTACCACACTCTCATTCCTACTCAAACATTTAAAAGGAGGTCTCAGCTATCTAATATAACAAAAACTTGATGCCACTTTTCGCCAATTCAAAAGTTATTCACGTTTTAGTGAAGCATGTTTTTGGACCATTTTCATACTTTTGGGATTGCTTTTGATAATGGTTTTTGCTAGAAAAACTTGAACTCAATGGAATTTGAAATTCAGTTCATTAATTTTTTTCAAACTTATTTTCCTTTTAGTTATTTTGATAATCTTATTTCGGTTTTAAAAGTTATTTTTATCTACAGACCAGCAGATAAGATTCTTTGAAATATGAACTTTCTATAACCTTTTCAAATCCTTTTCGGTCAGATGCTTAGTATCTGTTAACTAACTTATTTTTTATTCAACTTTTTTTTTTCTATAAAATGTCGTAAAATTTTCTAAAAACATTCGTTCAGAAGAAAAAAAAACTAAATCTTTTAGTTTAACTCAAATATAAAATTGAAATTATTTACACACTGAATGTTTGGATGTTTAAAAAACAATGCAACCATGTTTTTTGCTGTCACATTGAACAACAGCCTACTTGACCCAATAGCTACTTATATAAGGCACCAGTATGAGTTTATGGCTTATTTATCTGAACTTTTTTTTTTCTGTTATCACTGATCACACTGACATGACACTTACAACAAAATTCCGTTCACATTTTTCACATTTAATTTGTATGGAAGCATCCGTTTCATAGATGGAATGAGTTTTAAGCCATCATAATGAACGATTTGTCATAACCCGAAATCCTCAGAGGTCAAATTTGGTTCAATTTGCTTGATTTGTTCATTGTCAAGTTCCCACCAGTTGTTAGATCTTTTGTGGTTGTGGTAGGAAATCTCCTTTTTCCATAAAAGCGATGTGTCTCAAACTAGCGTTGAAATAACATGCATTTCTTTTTTTTACAAATTTGGATCCTTTTGCATTATAAATTCAAGAGTTTTGTAGATATTCAGATAAAATTGGTATTGGGCTAGATTCGATTTCTCGTTCGACTCCTAAAATGTAGGCCGAGAACGCTAAATTATGAGCAAAGATTCTGACATTAATTTCACCAGGCTCTGACTAAAAATCACTCAAGGTGACAGTCTCAACTAAAACTGAAAAATATATGATTTTTATATATGGTTCGTTCGGACCAAGGCGTAATTGAGAAGTGGGTGGTCTCAAATTGGTAAAAAGAACCCGAGAGTAGGATGGTGTGGATGAGGCGAGACGAAGCCGAAATTTTGACAGCTGGCTGGCCTTGATGCCTGGTGCCCTGATTTGTTTGTGAAACATGGTCTTTTGACCAATGGTCAAGATATTGCTCAGACACAGATTTTGAGCCAATGTTGGCCCAGAGTAAACGGATTTTTCAGACTTAACGACGTTGAATTTAAATATTAAGCCAGATAATAAAAAAAATCTACTTGATACCTCGAACACCTGGAATCCCTTGACCCTCTTTTTCAGTAGCACTTCAACCTATTTTCCAAACATTTATTTTTTTTTCAATATGGCTGAACGAGTGATTTGGCATTTGAGACCACCATTCTCAACTTATCATGATTTGGACTGAAAACTAAAACTTTGCAACTCTGAGTTCCGAGTCCAGATACTTACATGTAAAATGTGATTTTTTTTAAACAAACTTTATATGAATTTCACTATATTTCAAATAAAAAAAACTGAAACCCCTTGAAACTGATATATTAAACACAAGATATCTATTTATAGGAATATCGAAACTTTAATATTCATATTAAAAAAAATAAAATTCTCTCAATTTTCGAGAAAACTTAATCTAATAATTCGTCTTAAATAACATTTTTCGTATTTTTGAAATAAAGACTGAATGTTAAAAATCGGAGTAACTTAAAATAAATTATTCAACGATCTAGAATCAATCGAAACAGGATTGCAATTTGCGACATAAGATAAAGTTTCTTTTGCAGACCTATGTAATTGACCAATAAGCAAATGAAGACTTTCGAAGTGCCCGATCACGTTTTCACATTTGCATTTGAATGAAAAAAAAATTTTAATGGTCTTATGAAATCTTCAATTTAAGTTTAAAATTCTTGAAAGAACACATCAAAATCTTATTTTTAATTGTTTTTTTAAAGATAGATTAATATTGAAAACATGATATATTAAGTTACCAAACTAAATTAGTAAAAACTTAATTTGATTGTATTTTTTTATTAAATTTAAGCAGAAAAGAACCAAATTAAAGCAAGAAAACACCAAACTATCGCTCAGAATTCTAGTCTGAAGTTTCGAATTGTAAAATAAGAATTCGTTTATTCATTTGGGCTGTTTATGTAGCTCAATGGGCAAGTCTGTAACCCCCTTAGCCCAATGTCTACTAGTTCGATCCCATTAGTTAACATGCCCGGATATTTAATGTGAAGTTTGTCCGGATTTCATTGAAAAATGCCAGGACTTTGCACGGATTCATTCCCTTTACTTTACAAAGCAAACTAGAAAAAAACTGTGATCTAAATTTTTTTAAGTTTAGTTTAGTAAAAAAAATCATAAAAGTGTTTTCATAAGCCCTCAATATTTACGATTGAAAATCTGTCGATGGATTATTCTTGATTTATGTAGAGAAATTTTAAGGTTTCCATAAAATTTTCCCGGATTTTGGTCGTCAAATTTTAAATAAAATGTTCGGATTTTGTCAGGTTTCTATATAAAATGGCCCAGATACGTGCTGAAAAAATTCTGGCAACCTTATTTTAAACAAAATTTAAGAGAAATTAGAAAAATCACTTTTTTGTTCTCTATACACTCATAGAAGAGGTTGCAAAAATCCAATGCTTATTTGGCAAATCTCTGTGCCGAAAATGCGCTGGAATGGGCACTGTGCCAAAGATGATATGTTTGAAAAAGCCCAACTGGCACAAGGACATGAGTTCCCAACTAAAATGATGCATGACCACTAGATACATTCAAGCGAATCAAGACAAACATTTTATGGGATTTCCTTCCTATTTGATAATTTATCTCGGAATCTTGAAATTAAAAAGACACAGCGCCGTAGAGTCGAACTCATTTTACCAATTCTATCGTCTTGCCAATCCGACATCTTAACCAGTGTACTATTTGAGCTTCATGCAGGACGAAGGATATTTGTCATAGGCTTTCTGCCACCGATCAATCACGAAAAAACGTTTTTTCAAGCTCAATCCGAAAATATGGATAATGAAGTGTTAAAAAGTTAATTTTTTCAGACTGGTTCGTCTAGCTGACTTATAAATGGGCTTGACTTTATTGCTTCAAGATAGAAAAGCTGCCCTCCGGTAAAATAAACAAAATCCGGTGAAAAAACCGTGCGCAAAATTTTAGACTGCTTGTGGAAAAATATGGGCCATAATTAACAGCAAAACGAACTCTTTAGCGATCTCCTGGCAGATTTCCAACCATAAACTTTTCATTTTCAAATTAGCAAAGCAGTCTGATTAATTTTTCGTTGACAGGTTTCGACTGTATTTCCCGGAGAAGAACAAAAATAAAAAAAAATGAAAAATTTGATGTCTAGTACTTGAGGAGGCTAACAATCTGCGGAAACTGCCAATTACTCATTCTTCCATAACGATTCACAGGATGGATGGCTAAAAGAAGACTGCCTCCAAATGCAAGCGTTTTCACTGCAAAGCTCTTCAATAGGTCCTCCAAAGTATAAATCTGTTTAAAATGGTCATGGAATCGTGCCATTCCTCAAAAACGGTGGTGGAGTCATAAAAACTAATATTATGTGTATAGCACCAAACCGAATAGCGACAGTAGGACTAGCGACGCTTTTTTACTAGCGGGATTCCTGTCATTCGCAGGTTTCTTTTTCTTTTTCTAGTCCAGTAGGCGATTTCGATGTAGTACTCGAACATTGTTTATGTTATTGATGTGCATTTTCCTTTGGCCATCAATCGCATGCTTCAAGTCTCCTAGGAAACTCGCGCTGCGTCGTTATTATTTTCAACGTCGCGACGTATGCGACGTGTCGCTAGTAGGCAAAGCTGCTGTGATTATTAGCGCTGAAATTTTGGATTTTTTCCGCATGCATAATACATATATGTAGTTTTGTGCCGAAAATGAACAATCGGCTAAATTTGTTATAATTTCGAAAAAAAATCAAAATTTTGAGATATTCTGAAGGGTTAGCTTCGGGAAACAAAAAACGTAATCAAAAATAGCCTTGATTTGAAAAAAAGTTGTTCATAGTATGCATTATAGGTGCGAGAATAGTAAATTCTACCTCACGATTAAAAAGTTTGAGGAATCTCATAGTGTGGCAATTCGTGGACACCATTTAATGTTTAAATATAATGTAATGTACGAATATTTTTTCTACCTCTGTATACATTACTAGGAACTAAGGAAGTTTATTGTGCCCAGGGGCAGTGAGTTCTCCAATTGCCCCACACAGTGACTGATTTTCAACTTTTGACACATGTTTTTAAAATGATATATTCAACGTTACTATAACCAGACACGAAATGAACTTCTTTATGGCCTGAACACGATCCAATTATGCAGCTCAAAATTTATTAGTGTTTTTATATGGTTTGAATACGTTTTCCTTAAGGACCCCATTATGCCCTTATCTCCCCTACGTTGACTCTTTTTTAACAATCTACAAAAAATTAAAAGGAACATTTTCAAAACCCTGGCGTGAGTGGAAATGAAGATTTACAATGGAATAGCATTGCAAATTGTTAGCCCGGTGTTCCAATGTGTTTAGAATTAACGTTTCTCATGCTTTACAGGCTAATGCAGATGAATTAAAATCGAATTTCACCTTAGAAACAGTCACCAAGGATTTTTCGAACTTAAATGACAGTAGAATTCTAATGGCGCATTTCGTACGCTTGGATGGAGGCCAAAAATTTTACGAGTCACCCCTAAAACGAGCAGCGGGTCCTAGCCAACAAGCAACAGGATTAAGAAACAAAAATGTTTATTCCCTACGCTGCAACAACGAAATCAACCAAAGATTGAATCTTTAGCTCGGGCCATAAACACAGTTTCCATCAACGTGGGTCTCAGCTGGAAAGATCTAAAAGGGTTGATAATGTTTTTCGTCGGAGGGAATCGAGGGAGGTTTTGGGCAATGGGTCCTTGCATTGGGTGCGCACAGCAAGGGATGAGGTTTTGCCCTGGTCCTCGCTGGAATACCAAAAAGGATTCCGGGTTATGATTGAGTTGAGACCGATCGATGAGGCGGGTGATGTCGTACAAATTTATAGTCACGCATTCCAGGAGGGCGGAACGGCTGCTATCAACCCAGGAGCTCTTTAAGGGCGGGTTTCTGTTGGGTTCCTGTGTAGTTTTTCCGCGCGATCCAACCCAGGTGATAAAAGGAAACGTCGAAATAATATGATGGCTTGTTTATTGATGACTTCAATCGGTTGGGAGGGAGTTTGACGTCTTGATGGAATCAGTCCTGCCATCCATTCTAGCAATGCTGTAGTTATTGAAATTTTCGAAATAATTTCCTGATTGAATAAGAGCTCACATGTATACGACAGGACACAACCAATTATTTTATCATCAACAAAACACTACTATAAACATTCCAAATGACGTGAAACAACTTTTTAGGGGTGGATTTCAATTCAACATCAGGAAGCATACATAGTTTCCTGGAATTTAGCGTTGAGATAAAGGGGGTGGCCAGCCAACCGGAACCAGGATTTAGGTTTTTGCTCACTTTTCAAACTGAACTCCAATTTGGATTCAACCCACACTACGTATAAGTGAGCTTATGATGAATAAAGTGGATAGCTTCAATTTCTTTACTCTTATAAAACCCTCGTTTATTACCTTAGTATTGTAATTATTGCTTGCTCAAATTATTTAAAACCAACACTGATTTAAGACTTAAGATTTATGAGAAATTTACTTTATTTATGCTTGTTTCAATCCATTTTCAAATACTTTGTACTAAACCAATCGAAGGTTAAGTTCCAATGAATGCCAAGTCATGGTAAAATATTACCCTCAATCCGACCGATTCCCATTTACATCCTGCAAGGAACGAAAAATTAACGGCCGTTTCCAGCACTTTTTTCGGGTCGAAAAAGGTTTCCGTTCCACTTTCGCTGGATCTTAATGTACATCGAAATTCTTTCGTCCCGCTCGTTTTCTTCAGCATCCCGAAGAGAAGTCAGTTCAAATGAAGTGTGTACTTCACATTGCGTTGCACTCGAACACTTTGAAGGATATTGCGCACTGACTACCTTTGCGCGAGACGTTTGTGTGTTGTTGATGCCGAATTCGGTCGATGGATGTTGTGTTTGCTACTGTTTCCAATCGTTAGGAACCACCAGTTGCAGGGCGCGCTTCATGTGAAGTGTGCTTCTGGTGAAGGGTGAAAAATTGATTGTCGGAACGCACAGGAGCAAATTTGCAAGCTTACCGATCTTTAACTTCGTTTCACTTCAATACTTTATTCGATAAATTGTACATACTCGTACAATCGCATAGATAAATAGAACATATGGCTCCATTTTTTGTAAGGGAGCATACTTTTTCTTTACATCTTCCTTATAATCGACTTGCGTAAGATGCTTCAAGATACAACACAAACAAAAGAAATTTGACAAGAAAAAAATGTTTATGTATTCGATTCAGTTGTTTTATATAGTTAAAACTATAATTCCTTTTCATTCAACCACGGTATATGAACTTTTCATGTACCGTGGTTGAATTAAAAGGAATCATCCGATAGCTTTGATTCAGGAAAATATCCACATCGAAAGAATATATCCTATGGATATTGTAGGTTTAACTATAGTGCTTCGGTTGATTTAACTATAATTATGATTCATTTTATGCCTTACACTTCATATTTACAGTAAATTTTACGTTTTTTTAATTTTTATTTTGGTTCTATTCATATTTTGTTTATTTGTAATTATTTGAAAGCTCAAAAAAGATTATGGTAACAAATAATAAAATGATTTTGTGAGCAATCAGTGAATCAATGCCAATGGTTTTGACATTGTCCAGTCATTTCTGCTTACGCCATACAACCGGGATGTTCAACGATTCCTCCAGCGGCATTGCATTGATTCCTTCGTTTGGAATTGAGTTGCAACCGCATTTGTTTTGATTGACCTAGAGTGAGAAGAAATTTATTTGCATATGTTATATTATTTTTATTTATGTTATTTTCGTAGTATCCCGTCTTACGACATTATTTGAGGAACACTATTCCTCCAATTCTCTTAGTCCATGGCAACCGTTCTCCAAATTCTCGGGCATCCCAAATACGCCAGATCACGCTACACTTGGTTTAACCACCTCGCTCATTGCGCCACCACTTGTCTCGTTCCTACCGGATTGGCAGCGAACACCTGTCTGGCAGGATAGTCGTCCTGCATTCTTGCAACATGTCCGGCCCAGCGTATCCGGACAGCTTTCACCACCTTTTGATACTGAGTTCGCCGTCCAGACAACCAGAAGTCGTATTTTATTTTACAGATTATATCGTACAGGATGTTATTTAAACTCATTTTCGTATATCTGCACCTACAATATGTGCGGCTCATGCATATTCTTTATCGTATTTAAATGCATTACATGATATTATTACGACAAGAAGAGAGATTCGTATTTATGGCCATACATATGAACTCGACCTTTGAGTCTCGTTCGTGGTGTCGTCCGGTACGGGTTGTTTGTTGGTGTGCTTCGTTTCAATTTGCGACAGTCCGGGAGAAAAAGAAATATTCCAACAAGTCCGAATGATCTTAAGGAAGGAATATGTCATTGAGGGAAATATGCGTTATCAGTTCAAGTTTTCAGTTCAGATTCATTTCACAAAATCATAAATTTTGAAACAGTGAGAAAGGTGGTATAAAAATGGCGTCAGTATTACGAGTGAAAAAAGGCACAGCTTGGGATTGGGAATGGCATGCGTGGTTCAGCGTGTGTATGTCTAAGTGTGAAACAGGTTCAGTCGTTCATAAATCTCACATTGGAATTGACCATAAGGTAGTGTTCGTGTAAACGAGAATAATTTGATTCGCACCAGGGGAAGAAATAGTTGTTTCTGTGCATGAAATGGTGAGAATGCGGTTGGGTGGTGTGGTGATTTGAATCCAGCCTGATGTTGTATGTGACAAAATATTAGAGGAGAAGAGCAAAACAAACTTACAAGATTATGAGAGTTGATTGAATTTGATGATTTGTGTCATGTTTGGTCTGTGGTGAGTTAATTTTTCCCCCGATTGGAAGGGTAAAGAAATTATAAAAATCGTCATCAATACCATCAATAGAATGGAATGGAATATTGGCATGTCACACACAAGTTGTATCTTATGTAGTTCCTTTTTGATTGGGTTGATTGAGCGACTGCGTTTTCTAGGAACGAATGGAAAAACAGCGGCATCCCTACAACAGCTAAGTATATTTTATGTTACTTCAATTCATATCCATGAAGAGATTGTCTTAACCCACATCTTTTGATTGATGTACCTACTGATTGAAGTTCTTTTAATATTTTTTGTATAACCGCGACTTTGTTTTGAATTTTGATTATTCGATTTGGTATTGGTAAGAAGGGTAAAAAGCTTCACCAAGGCAGGAGAGTACTTCGTCCAAATAGGACAAGAAGGTTGATACAGGCATGGAGGTCGTTGTGGTGGTAAGTGAACTTTTCAGCCAGATTGGTCGAGCCGCCTTCACTGTAACGGGGCTTCGTCGTTAGCTTTAGCTCCGTTCAATCGTAGATAGACATTGATGTCCACTGGTATACGTATTTTTCAGGTTGCTGGTTGTAAAATGCGATTTAGATAATTATTATTTTTTTAAATACATACATTAATTTAAAATATTTTTTACATTCAAACTTTGAAATCAACTTATTCTTATAAAAAGTTTGTTTCGATATATTATATTATATGAAATGCATCATGTTTTAGGTTATATAATTACTTTGTTAGGCGAACAAGGTATGGACATATGTTGCAGCTTATTGTATCGAGTTATTTAATATTTTAAACAGCATTTTCAGAAGATTAATTCACGCACAGTAGCATAATATTGTAATTTAAAACAGAATAATTGTCAATAATTACCGTAAGTTGGGATGAAAAGGGACAAAACGTTCTATGCTGGTTTAGTTATACATGCATATTAACTTTTATTTTTTCAGATACGTATACTTTTAAAACAAAACATCATTTATAACTATTTTTATAATTCATACATATAATCGTATTATACAGGCTTTTTGAGTAATTTTCCTTACGGCCATACACAGCAAGAAAAATTCGTGTAAATTTAGATCGAAAACGATGCACGAAAACGGAACATCGATTTTGATGTAAAATTCTATTACGGTGTATTTTTTTCGAGGATGTAATTTTTGAGGCGTGTAAATTTAGATCGAAATCAATGCACGAGATTGGATCACAAAAGCCGTCGTTTAAAAATACACAGGGATGTAAATTTTAAAATTTATTATCGTAATTATTGATATTTTTTCTAAATATTAAGTTTTTTGCTTTTGTCTTGAATAAATACGCCGCATGTATAATTTTTAATTCACATTTATTTACAAAACTGAACATAAAAACAATTCGGATAGCGTCAGGCTGATATTGTTGTTGCATCCGATGATTCCCAGCACGGGGATGTTTTTCGAATCAGCATGATCAGCATCCTCGAATGGTTCCGGAAATCATAATTTTTCGGTCAGCATCCTGCACACTCGAATTGTTCTGACAAAAGTTTCTCCGGATAATCACTGGCCGGATATCAGCCGCTGCGAAAAATTTGACCTTGCTGTAATGGAGAGAGAAAACTTATCAGTTTCAACCATATTCTTTATTTCACGTCTCATAAACTTACTACTTTAAAGACACTTAAAGTGCTCCTGTAGCTACGCCTTTGAATGACTCGTTTCCGAATAATTTTCCGACTTGTATACTTTGTGTCCGACGCGCAAACTAACTTGAAATATAAAAAGGCACAATTTAAATATTTGCATTCAATATTAAATCAAACAGATATAATTTTACACTGTTTGTGATATAAATTTCGTTGACCGGTTGATTTTTGCATGATGCAGTGTAAAATTAAATCAAAACAGTTTATTTCTATTCAATTTTGGGAAACAGACTAATATTACATCGAAAGAAGTTTAAAATTACATCTTTTTGTAATTACATTCAAGAAAAAATAGATCACTCGTGTTTTAGATTCCGTGTACTTTTAGAAATTTTTTGATGTGTATACTATCGTTTGGGGTAGGGATATTTTCAGAAGGAATGCATCTGGGGATAACCTGAAGAAACTATTGCAAGCGGAGTGGGTTGCCAACCATTGTACGTTTCTGAAGGTTGGATGCCTTCCTTCGACGAACCATCGGCCGTGGAAGCCCTACACGCTAGAAACTATTGAACCATTTAGGTTTCAAAAATAACCATTTTTGACCTTTTCCCGGGAAATACCATTTTATGAGTTCTCCATGAGAAGTCATAAAATGACTTCTAGGGGAGAAGTTCGAATATGGTTATTTTTCACCCGAATGGGATTCTGGAAGAGAAGTGGAAAAATGGTTGTATTTAAATCATAATGCAAAATGAGGGATGTTAACGCAGAAATATTACAGATTGGAGTGTTTTCGAGTTAAAAATGAACAATTTTAAGTTTTTCACATCGTTTTATTTATTTACACCGCTTAAAAAGAAAAAGCCAATGAATATTTGACCGGGCTATGGACTAATAGGCTATGGGCGAACAGCAACAACAGCCTTAACGCCCGGTAGCAGTATAAGAGTAGCAGAAGTTCCCCCGCGACTGCTATCGAAACCAACTAAGCAAAACGGCGGTGCCGAGCAACGACGGAAGTGGTGGTCTCATATATCGTAGTGACATTTATTCTTTAGAGCCGTAGTTTTAGTAGAAAGGGCAATTACAGCACGTTCATCTACGACCAGTAGATGATGTTTACAGTCCGGCTCGTTTAAACTCCTTCCGGATAGTTTTAAAAAGTTCGCAGAACAGATTTTTCTACCACCTGTCACCGGATTGCCCTAACGGTGGTGGCTTAGTAGGAGCGTAAACTTCCAGTTAGTTTGTTGATGTGGAAATCATCAGACCCGTGGTGTGTTCTGAAAAACAATAAAATTCATATAGAAAACCAACATTCATAACCCAGGGAACGGATATTATCTGTACCAAAAATAATAGGAACTTCATATCTTCCAGTTCTTTATTTTATGATACTGAAAAATCTTCCAGGTTCAGAGGTTACGATGTTTTTTTCTTGATTCGTTTGCTGTGGCTGTGGCCAGGAACCGGTAGTGAATCCTCGACATCTGATCGTTTCGATGTTGTTAGGTTTTTAATTGGACCTGAAGCGGTGTCCATTCGGTACCCTGGAATTTGTTTTTTGTTGTTGATTATCGAGATTATTTTTGTAACGAAAATTTAAACAAATTCTTTACCTTTCATGATCTCCTACGAATTAGATGTGTTCACTTGTAAACTTGATTAAGTTACGTGGAATAATAAATTTATTTAAACGCGTTCAATTCCGATAACTGTCGCTTTCAAAATGGCGATGAAAAGACGTCAAATTTTTCAACCATTTTGGTTTATACTCCAGAAGTACCAAAATGGTTAAAATTCATCTTGGGAAAATTAATAAAAAAATAACCATATTGGCAGTTTCGAGGCAAATGTCATAGAATGGTTATTTTCGAATCAAATATGGTTATATGAAAACGAGCGTGTAGAATTTAATTCGAAGGCCAAGCCACACAGCCATAGGCAGTACCTTGCTACCGATGGGGGAACCATACAATACAATACAATACAATACAATACATACATATGAACTCGACCTTTGTGTACGACAATTCGCAAAAAATCCGTGAGACAAGCGATATACAATGATCAGCCGTGATTGACCGATTTTGTCGTGCTATGCTTAAAATAATTCGAAATTAAGTTTTTTTTAACATGAAATACGATTTATATTATCATAAAAACCAGGTGTTAGATTTTAGCAGAAAGTACATTTTTCTATCAAATAAGATTTTTAAAATGAGAGATTATATTTTAAAAAGAAAAAAAATTAAAATGTCGGAAAAGTGGTACCTACAGTCGATTACTTCAGCGATACAAAATCTATCTGCTGGTAAAAAAAGATCTTCCCAGAGTGTTCACATCGAGCGCGAAACATTTCCAATCCAGGCCAATGCTGTATTCAATATCGTAAGTGTGTTTCAAAAGCATTACTCACTCTGAGATAGCATAAATGTTTGTTCTACTATTTGTTTAAATTTCGTGAATATATTTTCGACTGAAACAATGACATTTCTTGTTATTTAAAAAAACTTGTTAACTGGAAAACCGAAAATAAGCTCGCAACTCCGCTTGTCACTTGGAGATATGTGCTATACAATGGTATATAACTGCATTGATTCGTAATAATGTGCATGCAATCGTATACCTTTGCAAATTAATTCGCATGTCTAATTTTCGTAAAACGTACTTGCTGGCAATCGTAAAAGAAAACAAATAAGTTCAATAAAATCGTTTATGATAATGAGATATCGATGATTGGAATCGTATTTAAGGATGCTTCAAAATTTTGGCCTTTTTTAAATCATGGATGATGAGACGATTTAAAAGGTTTTAGTCATAGAAAAATACAATTTGCTTTTGGTTTAATGTCTTTGAAGTGAATCCCCTTGAAATTATATATTTCAGATAGCGTCGAGGAACCATCATGAGCTGCAGATCGTATCGTCAGGGGATCAAGTTCAGGTACTTCAATAACTTCATGAACGTTGAAAAAATTTAGCAATCAGGCAAATAGTAAATTGTACGATATAAACTTGAATTTGACAGCAAAAACGCATTCCTTTGAAATAATTTAATTTTTATTGAACTGAGAGGAAATAAGAGTCCTGCACTCAAATCGCAGAAGACAACCAAATAAGTCGTCAAACTTTCCATATTGTTACTAAAAATGTCGTGTATAAAGATATTCCCAATCGGATATTGAGCGAAGACCTACAAGATTACAACCTCAATCATCTATATGATGATGTAAATTGTCATAGTATATTCCAAAAAGAATCAGGGTAGTCGGAAATGATTCACATGGCAAATCGTAATTCACCCTTCTTCCACTTCTCCGGTATCTGTTCTATGTTCCACAACTGGATCACCAACCGATGTAGGCAATCGGCCAGCTATTCCGAGCCCATTTTGATCAGTTCAGCTGTTATGCCATCCTTCCCAGCCGACTTGTTGCTATCCAGCTGGCGAATGGCTTCCTTAACTTCACTCATCGCTGGGAGTAACTTCACCTCATCGTTGGCTACGCCGGCGACGTACCTTACCCCACCGTTTTGGTCTCATGCATATGCACCGTTCATGTGCATCGAAGTGCTGCTTCCACATTTTGATCACCTCACGATTGTCCATCAGGAAGCCTCCGTTCTTATCCCGGCACATTTCGCCATGCGGCACGAAGCCTTAGCGGGATGCGTTGAGCTTCTGTTTGAACTCTCGCACTCAGAGGAAATCTTATTATAAATTTCATGAGATACATCTTATGAACCACTTTTTTGCGTCCAAACTAATTTTTCATAAGAGTCTTATGAAATTCTCTCAATTTTCATACGATGTTCTTATGAAAAATTGAAGAAACGGCATTGTGAAAAAATGATGAACACATTTATTCATAGCATCAGTTTTTTTTTTCATCATCTAACAGTACGAAGCAATCGCCAGTTCATAGTTATTATAGGTTTCCTTCAATGTTAAATGTTATTGTTATCTCCGGAATGGTAAGTTCGATTTGATGTTTTTGGTGTGAACGTTGAATATATTAGTAAACTAAAATACATTATTTGTTTACTTTTCAGCAAGCTGATCGGCAAAAAACGAAAGGTCGAAGATTAGGATGCGGCAAAAAAAAACTTTGACGGAGCCGTCTGTTGATGCGCTGCTGATGGTGGCCATGACGGATTTAATTTTAAACAAATTTGGCAAACAATAAAGTGAATGTTTTCAGCATGAAATATCGAGAATTTTTCTTATTAGAAAGTGATTTACTGTTTCCATAAGAATCTCTTATGAAAAGCAACAACCTCTCATTGAAGTAGGCGTTCATCTTCAGAATTCATTCGCGTCATAAGACAATCTTATGAATTTCATTAATTTTTCTTATGGCGCCACTTCATAAGAGAATCTTATGGCATACATAATAGTATTTTTCTGAGTGCGTGTTTCCTGGGAACGATGCAGATGCTCCGGCTCCTCTTGCTCTTCCGGCTCCAGGCGGCACTTTTCCTCCTGAAAATTTCGGACTCGAAGCCTCTTCCACGTTTCGACGGGTGCTTTTTACACTCCTGCCGCTGTAGCAGTCCTCAAATTATAAAATTCTATATTTAGTCTCCGCCTTTAAGTAGACCCAATTTGTCCGTCACTCGATCGATCTCGAACATAATATCGGTTTGTCACGGTTCAGACATTCCCCCTCGAGGTGTTGAATTGTTTCAGCTAGAACCAATTAGCTACTGCGATTCTAATGCATTTGCCGAAATTCTTATCTCTTGAGATAATCTCGTAAAACTCTCAGGGATTATGAACTTCCGCCGAGTGCGTTCGTAGCAAGTTCACCTTCCCTGCTCTGAAAGCTCAAGGAGACGATCAAACGTTTCATGAGTGTGATCGGCAGTGGAAGTGCGCGTGGGCCGAGATTAATTGTGTCCGAATTTTGGTAAATTGTAGTGCGGTCAGGACCTTCAATTATAAAAAGATTAGTTATTCTTTTATTTAGAAATATCGAATGCTAGAGAAGTTGCGTGCCTAGATAGTGTAGAGCGTGTGATTCGTTGAAACTTCAAACGATACAGGTAAATTGTGCTTGTGAAAATATGTCGTGCGTTGTTTTAATTTCTTTGTGCCACAGAAGGCACATCACATCTTTCCCACCAGAAGCGGATCAATCCAGGGATCACGAGCAATTTGCTGCTCAATTTTCTCACCACACCAGGAACACCCGATGTTCAGACCCGTCAGAAGCGAGGCGCTCGGTCAACTTCGCGTCTCGGGGGAGTGCCAGGAACTCCTCGTGGCCGTGTAGGCCAACCACTGTCACGGCCAATCAATTTCCAACTCAACTGCTGCTCAAGGTCAAGGTAAGGCAGCACAGCGTTGGTCGACGACCTTTGACCGCAGGTCAAACCACCGAGCACGTCAGCCTAAGCACGTGCTTGTGCGAATATCATTCGCCGTCCCATCGACACCTTCACCGAGCTTCTGAGTCGTCAGCCAGCATCCGAGAAATGACTCTTCAGCAGAAGGAGTCAGCATAAGCAGTTCATCGCCACCAGGTAACGGGAGCACAGGATCTGGTGAGTCCATTCTGATTGGAGAGTTTTAATTTTCAACCAAGGGGTCGTCCATATTTAAGACCCGTGTTGATTTATGTTTTTTGCTAGCCGACGGTTGACATAATAATTCATAAGCCTTTGTTTAGGAAAACCCCTCTGGAACAACATAAAAGCCCGGGCGCGACAAGCTATGTTGCTATAAGTTTGTCGCCAAAGAACGCATGATAATAGGGATACCTTTAAGCGTTTTCTTTGAAGTTGCACGCCAGTAGGATTAGCTACCCAAGCAACCAAAAGTCTCGTTAAAAAGATCGAACACAGCTTAATCAGCATAATCAATGTGCTGAAAGTCGTTTTATTCAGCCCAAAATTTAAGTTCTTATTGAAACTTTGAAGTTCCATTACAGATTTGAACGGCCTTCTATTCAGCCCACAAATAAACGTTTATTCAGCGAAAATTAAAAAAAAATTCTCCTCGCCTCTCTTACTTTGGTCACCACCAGCCCATGTGGTGCTGCCGGTTTCTCGGCATCCATCTTTATTCCTCCCATCACCTCCCTCAATTAACCTTACTTAATTGCTTTGTTGTTAACTTTGTTCGACACAGGCCAGCACGCACGCCAGTCCTGCTGCTACACAATTATTTGATTCGCTTACTCAAGCAATCAAACAACCTAATGGAAAAAATTAGTCCTGGTACCAGATTTGAACCCGATCCTCCGAGATGATAGCCAAACACGCTTCCACGACGCCACGCCTAGATGTTGGTTTACCGGCAGCCAAATTTCGAAGTGGTTATAAGCTTCCTAGAATACCCGCAAGGGCAGCCAGCAGCAAAGACGCGTGTTGATTACGACTAAGAAACATTACGAAACGGCGTATAAATCAATCATCCGTTAAAATAATATCGGTTTTTAAAAAAATGGAATTCCATGTTAATAACTGTTAAGCTAAAAATTATACAATTTCTTGAGTTTATCTTAATATTTAATTAATGAATTGCGAGTTAGCTTTAAGTTGTCCTGAGTTGAAGTTTCAATATAAATTATACATTTAAACAATTTCCAAGCTCAAAAAAATGATTTATTTATTATATGCCCTTTTGTGATGTTCGTTCACATTTCATATTCATGAAATGGCGGACATGTCTCAAAAAAGGCTATTTGAGGAACGTTTTGGAACTTCGAGTCCATAGAAGGCTATTTGAGACCCAATTAGTAACTTTTATTCTGAATAATGCGATTTACATGTCACAAAAAAGGCTATTTGAGGACCTTCTTGGAACTTGAAGTTCGCAGTAGGCTATTTGAGGCCTAATTTGTAACTTTTACACTGTGTGGATGCGATTGACATGTCACAAAAAGGGCTATTTGAGGAACTTCATGGAACTTGAAGACCACAGAAGGCTATTTGAGACCTAATTTGTAACTTTTATACTGTGTGGATACGATTAACATGTCACAAAAAAAGCTATTTGAGGAACTTTTTGGAACTTCAAGTCCATAGAAGGCTTTTTGAGGAACCTTTTGTAACTTTCATGCTCACATTCGAGAAAATTCGGTGCCAAATCCTTTTGGAACCTTTGTTCAGCGAAATTTAAACTTTGGAGGCACGAGTTTAAGTAGATATGAGACTTTTGGTTGCTTGGGTAGTTTTAAAATGCCATAATCGAACGCCGTAGGAAATAAAATCCATGAATCGTTATTGTAACTTGTAATTCCCTTTCATTATTGAGTGGAGAATTAGACCATGCTGGGGTAGTCTGGGGAGGACCTAGGGGTTTCATGCGCATATAAGCTGTCCTGTACAATCGGGGAATGAGAGGTCGTTAGCTCAGTGATGTGATTGCCAGGTATGGGCGATCGGTAACTGAGTTGTTCTAAGGATTTTATGTTGATTGGCGCGAAGCTATTTGGAGAGCCCTATCTGATCCGATCCTTAACCACTTTCAAGGATAATTTATGAACTCGCCCTCAGCGAAGTCTCACCAGGCGTATTAAACCGTGGCGAAAAATCTCCTAACGGAGTGGCGCTTAAGTCGTATGCCAGTAAGGGATCGGTCAGTGGCGGCTACATCACGTGTGTTCTCTTCGTCCATCACCCTCCTACACTCCTCGTCGAACCAGTCGTTCCATCGAGTTCGTTCCACATGATCGATGACGAGCGATTGCGCGTAGTCTGCTGCGATCTTAGGTTGCTTCAGTCATGCGATATTTGACCGAGGCGGGTGTCGGTCTCGTATGTTGTTCACTACATAGCGTTTTTGGCGCATCTTCACCAGATAATGGTCTGACTCGATGATGACGCCTCGACAGGATCTGTCGTCGATGATGTCCAAAAAGTGTCGGCTGTCTATCAAAACGAGGTCGATCTGTGATTGTGTTTTGTATGGTGATTTCCAGATGTACTTGTATTGGAAGCGGTGCTGGAAAAAGGTACTACGTATGGCCATTTGTTTGGAGGCTGCGAAATCTATGAGTCTTAGGCCGTTTTCGTTGGTCAGCTGGTGCGCGTTTAACTTTCCATTTGTCAGTTTGAATTCCTCCTCCTGGCCGACCTGAGCGTTAAAATCCCCGATCACGATCCCCAATCACCGGTATTTCGGAGGTGAGGGCTATGCACGTTGATGATCCTGATGTTGTTCAGGATTGGGGAAAAAACTTTCAAGGTACTTATGGCAATTTGACATTAATGTCGCCTTCCAGCCTATAGATAAAATTAAAAATCTGATCCTAACAAAAACTAAGGACAAAATCCCCAAAAACAAAAATACCAACGTCGTGTATGAAATCAATTGTGGTAAATGTAACAAATCATACATAGGTGAAACTAGTCAGTTCTTGGAAAAAAGATTAAAACATCATAAAACAAATGTATCTACAAAACAAATAAGCACTGGACTAGCACAACACAGTTTGGAAACTGGTCACCTTTTCGACTTTGACAATACAAACATTTTAGAAAAAGTCACAGGCTATAATGCAAGAATCACAGCTGAAACTTTTTACATTAAGATTAGAGGTGACAATGTAGTCAATAGGCAGATAGACTCCTGTAATTTTATGACAGCTTACGACTCTGTAATCAAAAAATTGCCACAAACACTAACATACAAATGTAAACGAAAATCAAAACAAAATGTCCCGAATCAAACTAGTATAGACGAAGGCCAGTAGTTTGTAAGATTTTAAATATTGTAAATTTAGATAAAAATTCATTGTTTAAAATATAATTTTAGTGTCCACTGAAGAGGAGCGAAAGCCATAGTAGCTCGAAACGTCTGGACAACTGGTAATAACGTTTTTGATTCTAAAATCCGCCGAAAAACGTCGATGATTCAATTCACGATGTTGAAAAACCTGCTCTTGATCCTCAACCGGCACAACTCGATCAGCCATCGCCCAATCATGCGATTCTTCATCTTCCCCACCAAGGCAGCCAAATCAGCAATTTTCTTTTGAAAATTTTATGCTTCAATAATAACTACTCAATATTGCCCTCCACATGTAGCGCCTTCCACAGATGAGGTCCAAAACGAAGCCGGTACCGTTCTGGGTCACCTCAAGTAAGAGCCCGGGCTGCGACTGTTGATATATTTATTGGACGACGACATAGTTTTCGAATTAGAGAAAGGCCACCGCCAGAAATTGTGCCAGCTCTTAAAAACCGAAACCACCGTGTGCGTCGCGTCGTCCTCTTCCAATTTTGAGTATATGGAAACCATATGGGTTCTACTGCGGACTGAATGTCAACCGTTTGCTGTTGGGATTTTGTTTTTTTTTTTCCGAACGCTGATTCTGTTTCATTTTGTTGCATGCTCATTGTTCACACTTTTTTTAACTTAACTTGCAATATGTATGTGGAAGTTGCAAGTAAGTACCCATTGAGTTCTGGAACGATGTCAAGTTCACTTCTTCATTAAGACTGCTGTTTTTGACGTATTGAATTGAGGTTCGGCCTGTATAAAGTTTATCGGAATATGGAAGATTGTTGTAATTTAAGAAGAACCTAAAATCAAAACTGTTACATTTTAAGTTTTTGCTTACCTGAAAATCTTAGTCTGAAGTTGCGAAAGTTACAAATATAATAAAAAAAAGTTCTATACCCGTGCCAGTGAAAAAAAATATGACAAAGAACAACAAAATCCATCGACAGCAACCTTCCGAAAACCAGTTGAACATATGGAAAAGTGTGTAGTTTTAATCGAATTTTTCGCTTTCACTTATTTATGTCTTTCATGTTTTCTTTTACTTTTTTTTCCTTCTCTCAAATTATGAGTAACTGAACCCGTGGCTGTTTGTCGTTGGCCTTTTGACTCATATGGTGAGTCGTTGAGAAAATCGTTTTATTTTTTTTCCGTATAAGTTTTGAGTCATTCGGTTGACAAAAAGACGTACTCATCTGATTTCCTAGGGATCATCTTAATTTCAAACACGCTTTGCCTTGTCTAGACGGGAAATGATCAGAATTCCTTGTATGATTAGAGTGAACTTTTGACAGCGAGTAATATGGAAAAATTAAATTACCACATGCGTTGAAAAGATAAATTGCCGAACTCTGATTTGGCTCGTTATTTTTGACGAAGATTCAATGTTCTTTCTCATAAGTATTCAACAGTTTAAATCCAATGGCAACTGGAGTCGAGTTGTTCAGATTATGAAATTTTGTTCTTCAAACTTCAAGAAATATAGTAATTTTGGCTATTTTTGGTCTAGATATTGAATTAAACAACTAAGCTTCTAGTTGTTTCTACCATTTTTGGTGGTCTTTCTCAAGGGAATTATCTGTCGATTCAATCCTTTGAGAAAGACCACAAAAAATGGTCGAAACGTCGGACATTTCATAAGGTTTGTTTTTTTTTTATTGAATCCCTATACCGAAAAATAGTTAAAATTACTATAAAACATCAATCCGGGTATCCAGACCGGACAAATCCGGGCAGTTTTATCTAAACACCTTGCAAAATCCTAGCAATATCCAGGCAAATTTGGTCAGAACTGCGGAGTTATTCAAATAAAATCAAGAAGAAAACACTTGAAATATTTTAATATCAAACATTAATATTTTTCAAATGATATTTCTCGCGTTAACTTTCATTACGTCGTATGGAACAAAATGTTAGCAAAGAGTTTTATTACGAAAAAATATAAAAACTGACATATACTAGTCGCAACTTCTTTCCATTTAGAATATTTGTAGCCTGGACAAAATATTCTATTTGTGAGATACAAATTTTAAAGTTGATTTTATAAATTTTGCAGCAGTTTTTTGTGAATTCTTGAGATGTTTCATACGACGTAATGAAAGCTCACGCGAAATTTAAGGCTTTCAAAAACCCGTTCATGATTATTTAGATAAAACTTGGTCTAGAAAATTCGATTTTGAGCGCAAAAATAAAAAAAATTATCAAATTCTAGTTTTCAGAAAATGTAGATAATCAATTAAAAGTTTTATAGTATAAAGTTACCAAAAGGAGATTTTGAATTCCAATTAAGAACATATCTACCTGATTGAAAAATCAGAAGTATTCGCGTTGCTGAGTACGATTTCGTTGAGGATAAAATTCACTCTTTGAATCATGCGACAGAATTTTCAAATAAAACTTCAACCCTCATTTGTTGATTTGACACATGACAGAGAACACGCAATAAATTCCACCTTGAGCACAAAAGAATCCTCGTTAAAGTAAGAACTTTCACTCTCCCGATTGAGTCACAATTCTTGGGCTTTCAACTTTCTGTGGTTTTCCTTCCCTAAATGGCCGGGACACTTCCAGGAAACAGGATCATCAAAAGGACGTTAGCGTAGTTTAAAGATTGGATTTTATCATCGATCCGACATCTCCCAACTAAATGCGGGAGACAGTTTTAATATCCCATTTTTTACGATTCGGATCAGCTCGATCCCCAATGAAACCACCCAAGGATCGAAAAAAAGGATACCTTCATTCACGATCAATCATAAATTTGTCAAAGACGTTGGTTGTTATTGGAGGTGAGCGAAAAAAATCAATTTTTTCTTGCTTTCCAGCTATCATAAAGGGTAGGTTTAGCCAGTTTTTTTTCCGAAACGGATCCAAAAAACTTTTTCGAAAAAAGTTGACATTGACTGAAAATTGCACCCTCGCTCGCTCGGCTCGCTCGTATTTGGATTAGAGAGGAAGTAAGGATTTTCTCGCAGTTCGATCGGATTTGGATAATTGGATTTCGTGCTCGCAAAAGGGCTATCCTTTATTTATTTTCTTTTGCTTTGTTGGGAAGTTCAATGTTGGCAGTTTTCAAAATATCAAACTGTTGAGACGGAAGCTGAGGAAATAAATCTCGATTCTACGGAAGCACGCAGATATAATTAGGTAGGTGTGATTTGAAATATTCTTTTTTAACTTGGAAGAATTGGAATTTTTTTTATTCATAACAATGTGAATAAAAAAACATAAATATCGAAGAATGTAGAAATGATTAAAGATTGAAAGATTTGCGAGAAAATAATTATATTGATTTTCTATGGCCGGAGAAGGTTAGTATAATGTTTTAAGATTCTTGGATCTGACTGAAAAATCGAAGACCCCAAAAATTAAATGTGAATCAAAAACATTTTCCATTTTGGATTGGGCTTGTGATATAGCTCAGTTGGCAAGTCAGTTGCTCCCTGAGCCGATGTTCGTGAGTTTAAGCTCAAGAGTAAACATCGATGAAGCATGTTATGTGCATTTGTTGCATTGGAACAAAAATGATTTTTCAATGAACTTGTATTGATTTTTCAAGTTTATTAATGGAACAGGGGAGGTAGTTTTTTTTTTCAACTTCCATTTTTTTATTTGAAGAAAATACTATGTTTTTTTCCTTGATCAAAATTTGAAAAATCAGGTATTTGTCAGGGATTAATAGATAAAAATCGTTTTCAAGAAAATGAACCAAGATTTTGATTTAATAAATGAATTTCAATAGATCTCAAAATGCCAATTTTTAAAAGAGCTGCATTTTGAATATAAAAAATTTGAACAGCTTCTTAAAACTATTTACATTTTTGAAAAACTTATTATAAATATTTTTCTTCATTTCTCTTAAAAAATCTTTATTAATCAGAAGCATTCTGTTTGAAGTGAAACCTGTAATTTGATATTGGAATGCCAATGTGAATATTTCCAAAGAATTCTAACCTCAAACACAGGAATTGGTTAAACTTCTATTTATAAAAATTTGATTTAGGAATTATTATTTTTAATATAATATTTTATACTGTTCTATTTATTCTAAGTTAAGATATTTTAATCAAAATACGCCTGCATGAATACTTCTGCAAAAAATGTGAATAGACCAAAGTCGTGCGAACGGGATATCTAGATTTTTTTTATCCCATAAGGTGTTCAAAAATAAGTTTAAACAATCAGATTAGAAAATTGGCTCACCTCCGGCAGAAGTTTTTCCTAAATCACTCTAGGCGAAAGACATTTCAATTTACGATATTATATGGCCTTCACAAATTCAAACTTATTTTTCTGTTGTAAGTAAAGAATTGCGATTTGATAAACCATTAGTATTGAAACTCAAATCACTCAAACTCACAAAATTCACATTTTTCCAATGTGCAAAGAATTTAACAGCTTAATATGATCAATTTGGGAGCCTTAATTCAAATATTCAATAAGTTTTTTTCTTTCAGCTTTGAGATTAAAAAAAACTTTTGAAAATAGGTTAAAAATCAGTGTGAAAACTTCTGCATTTTGGGCAAAACCTTTAAAATTTAAAATGCAGGTTTTGAACTGATAGTCGTTGAAAATCCTTAAAAAGAAAATGGATTAAGAAATCGATGTACTTATTTGTTGTGCTTTTTTGGTATTGTTATTATTCTTGGCTGACTTCAAATTTCAAAACCCTCCCTCCCCCCACCTCCGCCCATGGACGGGTCCTTCTCATGGGCCTGGAATAAACTTGGATACCCTCAGCCCCTCAGGTTCTTTTTCATAAATTAAAGTTTTGAATTGTCAACGATCAAGACTTTTTGTCGTTTTAAATAATGATTTTTGTATGCAGGAATAAAATTTCAGGTCCGTAAAAATTGTTTAAATTCCCAAAACTGAATTCGAAAATTAAATTTATCTTTAGCCAACAATAAAGTTTTTGAGCATACAGAAGTTTTACGATTTTTTCAATGCTATCCATCTTTACGCGCGATTTTATCACGATTCTTATTTAGATTTTATCACTCTTTTTTTCAAAAGTATTGAAAATCTTCCTTCTTCCAGTCTTCTAAAATCAATGAAAAAAAATATGAAACGCGCACTTCGTATTTTTAAGGTTCCTGGTATGGAATATGAGTTTAGAATAATGTCATTGAATTGTTGGTTCCTCTATTGGGTTAAGTATTTAAGTAACTGTAATCGTCATTTGAATTCGAAAAACGTATAAATTTATCCAATAGATTATCTCAAACTCGCAAATACACGGGTTTATATAAGAGGCAGGTTTTAAAGTTTAAATTTCGTGAACACACTCTTTTAAGGTTCCGAAATGAAAAAGATTTCTTGATTGTTGCAGTACAATTCATGTGAACAAAGCACAAACCTATCTTTTACCCCAGAAAAGATATTCGATTTCATACATATTTTTTTCAAAATTAATTTTTTTAATCTAAACGTTTTTGACTGATTTTTTTAAGGCTGTGTAACCGTAGGAAGGGAATATAAAATCTCAAAAAACTGCATTGCATTGCTAGAGAATTTATAGATTTACTTAACCTTGCAAAAGCATTTCATGACATAATCAAAAGCTGTGAATCTTAAGAATTTTTCTGGATGATTTGATGAGCAAAAGTTTCTTCTTCATACAAATTTCATTACAAAATTAAAACGCTTTGCGCTAACTCAGCACGGAGGAAAATAAATATATAGATATATCAGTTAAATTACGCGTCCACAGAAACATGAACATGGTTGTTTGATCATGACCCGAAAATTAGATCAAGCCAACCATCAGAGGATCCAATGCCACAAAAGGATAAGGCCAACAGCAATTTTCGGCAAATCATTCGTATGGCGGTTTCTATTGTAAATGCTGCTCCCCGTGAACGTAAAATCTCGTTGATTCAAAAAATAAATAAAATTAAATTGGCAGATAAAAACCGTAGTTTTTTTCCTTTATGTTTTTAATGAAACATATTTATATTTTTTTTGGATTAAATTATATTGGCCGCCATGGGCCTGAAACAAAATGCTGTTTGTTATATGGAAGTGGAACAGCCGTAACCCTGAAAGAAAATAAAAGCTCTTGTTAGAATATGATTGTGATTAAAGTTTCAATATGACTAATTTTTCCACTAAAGCCCGGTTTACAGTTCTTGTGAACTCGGACGCGAACGTGAACGTGAACTCACTATAGTGAAAAAATATTCCGCAGTGAAATGTCAAAACGGTCAAATCTTTACAATTAGCAAGAGGTTTGTTCAATGACAGGTAAAAATTGGCTTCGATCGGTAAATGACAGATCATTCAACCAATGTTCTGATTGATATTAGTCCAACCGATGTTCAAATTTCAATTCAAATTTCTCAAAAATACCGTATGCGTTTCATTTCAAAATCGTAGTATTTTAAGCCATTAATTGTTTTCAAATGTGCTTGCAATTCAAAAACAAATTTTTATGGAGCCAAAATTTTTCCGTCAGTGGTGAAAATTTCCTTCAGAAGGTAAATTGCCATTCGGACGTGAAAATGAATCCGGAATTTTTATTCACCACTCTTGTTCGTTTTCCGTTTTCGCGTTCGCTCAGTGCGTTTACACTTCGAGCGGAATGGCAGTGAACGCGGAAAAAAAAATTCCGCAGTTGAAATCGGGGGAATTGAGATAAAACCAATTTTAAAGGGCTTTGAACAAGGAAATCATTTCAAAAATATTCTATCAACCATTCCGCATCTATTCCACCTAGTTTCGCAGCCATGAAATGCAGTATAGTCGAGTTTTTGAAAAATATAAGTATTTCCATTTTCACGTACGCAAGAGGTATAAATACACCTTAAGTCTGTAGAGGATATAGATGAAAAAGAAGAAGAAAAGAAATTAAAAAAAGAACTGAGCATCCACATGCATGCAAAACAGAAAAAGTTCTGAACGGAAAATCTTCTCTTTATCCAGAGAGTAAAAACTCATCGATTTGGCTCCGCCCATTTCTCTGAAGCTCGGGTATTTGACGCTATAAAAAGAGCGTACCCAGCGCAGTTGGGCTCATTCGTTTAACTAATCTCAAAGTGAAAGCATCGGTTCCTGCAATATTCACCAAGAAGATGGTTCCTCCAAATCCTCCAAGATGACGGTCCACCCATTCTCTAAGAAGAAGGCAACCAATGGAGAAAAAAATTAGTCATGTTTGGTTCAGCAGTTTTCACTGCTGCCAACAATTTAAGAGTTAATCTTGAAGTTCATTTCAAAATAATCGTAAAATTACGACAATGGCACAGTCGGTACGGTGAAGTGACCGTGTGAATTATTTCTTTGAGGAAGAATACAGAAGTAGATGCGCTAGTCACCGATGAGAATGCGGTTGACTTGAATGCGCTGGTTGAACTTATGAGTTCATGTAGCCAAAGTTGCACTAGTCACCGATGGGAAGGCGGATGACTTGAAAGTGCTGGAAAAAGCTGGTTTCCGATGCGAAGGCGGATAACCTGATAGCAAAGAAGTAAAGAAATAGATGCGTTAGTCTCCGATAAGACGGCGGATGACTTGTATGCGCTGTTAAAAAAATGGATATTTTGAATGCGGATGGATCAAATGAAAGAAGGCCAAAAAGAATCATCAGGATTTGATTTAGTAGATCGATTCTATGAGCTGCCATGGTTAAATCTCTCTGCCGTTCGCCCGTTCGAAACTGGAGTGTATAATGGGAGTTATGAGCACTGTAACACATAAAAACTTAAGGTCTTACCTCAGCAATAGAAATAAGTCGAATCTAATGGGAAATCTTAAGAAACATTTAAAAAAGCAACCTGCAGTGAAATTTTAGGAAACCAAGCAGGCATGCTTGCCTCCAAAGGAAACGCAGATGATTTGAAGCTGTGGAAGAGAACTGAAAAAAATGCTTGGTTTAAAGGTTCTGTAAATTAAAAGTTTCCGATGATAACGCGGATAACCTGAAATCTTTCGAAAGATTACTGTATTATAGACGCTCTATGAAGTCGTTCAAGCAAACCAAGTTGGTTTAAGTAAAGGTTCCTCAAAGTAATAAAATTCAAAGTATGAATTTTAATCTTCATTACCTCAAGCACGGAACAAAGATTTGAAGAAAATATTTTCCTATCGAGTTGAAATATGAAACACGGACCAGAAATTGCTAGGAATGCTAAAGATATAATTGAAAACAAGCGGTTTCTATGAATATATTCCATACCTGAATAAAGAGTAGAGGTAAATAGTAATGTAGAGGATATAGATGAAAAAGAAGAAGAAAAGAAATTAAAAAAAGAACTGAGCATCCACATGCATGCAAAACAGAAAAAGTTCTGAACGGAAAATCTTCTCTTTATCCAGAGAGTAAAAACTCATCGATTTGGCTCCGCCCATTTCTCTGAAGCTCGGGTATTTGACGCTATAAAAAGAGCGTACCCAGCGCAGTTGGGCTCATTCGTTTAACTAATCTCAAAGTGAAAGCATCGGTTCCTGCAATATTCACCAAGAAGATGGTTCCTCCAAATCCTCCAAGATGACGGTCCACCCATTCTCTAAGAAGAAGGCAACCAATGGAGAAAAAAATTAGTCATGTTTGGTTCAGCAGTTTTCACTGCTGCCAACAATTTAAGAGTTAATCTTGAAGTTCATTTCAAAATAATCGTAAAATTACGACAAAGTCAAACCATTTTCTTGCTTATTGTTCATTCGAAATTTGAGGTCTAGTCAAGCATCAGTGATTTTTGAGAACTAACTATCAGATTGTATAATGAAGACTAGGAAAACAAAGCCTGTTGAATTATATTAGCGATAAGCAGTTGAGAAATCCTCTACAGTAAAATCAACTGTACAAAAACGCTTATTTGATGTTGATTTAGCAATATTATTGGTTCACCCAAAAATCTGTGATATGGAAGAGTCGAAAGGGATTTGATAAATTTTTAAAAGCATTAGGAAAAAGTAACAAAATTAACAAAAATTTAACACAATTCGGACAATTTTCGTAAACAACTGAACCAATCAACGTGAAATTTGATGTGTAGCCATTTTCAAGACCGGGAATGGTTTCTATAATACTTTACAACCCCTCCAAATCCAAAAATGTGGGGTTCAAATACAAAAAAAAAATTAACGCAATTTGAAAAGTTATCGTAAACAACTGAATCGATGAACGTTAATTTAATGTGTAGCCATTTTCGAGACCGGGAATAGTTTCTATAATACTTTAAAACCCTTACAAATTTAAAGCAGGGGGACTCCCTTGCAAAATTGACAATATTTTGAAACGATTCGAACAATTATCGGAAACTACTGAACCGATCAACGTGAAATTTGGTGTGTAGCCATTTTCAATACTGGGAATGGTTTTTATAATAGTTTCAAACCCCTCCAAATACAATAAACGAAATAAACAAAATTTTTAAAGTCCTCGAAGAATTATTGTTAAAAATTGATAAACGTAAGCGACTTAATGAGACGACCTTTTGAATAGACTAATAAGTTTTTTACCAAATTGGATGATATATTGTATTGAAAGACGCTTGCCATATCAATGAAAATAGACCCTCATATTCAATAAATTGTAGGATGCCGGATAGACTTGAAAGACTCGGTTATTCTTGATTTAAATCTTTATTCGTTGACGTCTTAAAAGAATATAGTAGCTTGACTTCTAATAGCTCATATTCGTTATGCCTGCAATTAAAATTTTGAACTAAATACCACTACTAAATACTGTGTTCTATCTCGTGGCTTCTGAAAACAAATTCGTTTCACTCTTGAACCTTTTTCACGATTGGCAACCACTTCTGGATCCGTTAACTGACACGGAGATGCTCCTCGCATCGTCTGGCAGAAGGACAAACGTCATCCGCGATCCCTGGCTCCACCACTGTCTGCCATCCTGACAGCACCAGTGCCTGGAAAACTGCTTCATCAGCTCTTACCAGAGCATACGGAACGTTTCAAGTCTTCCCAGAGTTTTTCAGTTCAGGTATTGTCCGAATCAAAAGCTTCAGCCGCGTGCTAAATTTCTTTGAAGGTGCTTGGAATGCTTAAAATTCTACAAAGCGCGGCGTTCCTTCATCCCACTTCTGAAACCTGCAGCATTGCCGAGGTAAATGAAAGACTTGAAATAAGTTTTACGTGTTTATTGTTGGACGTCTCGAGATATTCTGACGTGTTATAAATCTTAGCCTTCTGTAATATCTTCAATTAATCTTATACCCTACAAAATGTAACATACATGTTCTGCCCCTATTCGCATAACAGTCCCATACTGTTAGCGTTTCCTATCCATATGGGACTGTTATGCCAATAGGGGCAGTATTATGAACAAAAACAATGTCTCAATGTTTAAGTGTTTAGTGTCTTAGTGTTGTTGTATTGTGGATCCCTCCTTATTTTTCTTAAGGGTGGCTCCTTCAACCTTTTAAACGAAATTAAGTTTATCAGTAAATCAATTATCAATTATCCATTAATTTTAAAATAGACAAATTTTGAAACTTCCAAATGTCATTTCGCCAAAACAAGAGATGATAGACAAAATCTGACAAAATATTATAATTAAGTACATACGTTAAAATCTTGCAAAATATATTTCAATTACTGAAAAAAATAAAGCCACCAAAAATGCTGTGGGTTGATATAAAAAAAATCCGTTCTGATTTTTTTTTGTTTGAGTTCAATTTGAAGTTCAAAAGTTTAAAAAACTTCAGCAACAAAACCTGGTTTTTATGGAAATCATCCATTTAAATTAATTTACTACTTAATCTTTGAGGCCAATTCTGGAATGATTGTTGTGAGATTCGGATCAGTCGATGTATTACCACAACCAAAATTGTTATTCGGCTCAATGTGCTCCAATCGGCTAATTGCATTAGTTTTTCTATTTATTTTAAATTATTACGATGATTTTTTAAAAGTGTTTGGAATAAAAAATTGAAAAACTCTTCATTTTAGAAAAACTTAAAAACTTTCATGTTTCTCGCTTAACCTTTTCTTTAGATATTAAATCGAAGATGTACAGTACCGTTCATAATTGTATAGAATTTGGAAGCACGCGCACCTTCACTTCGACTTTGAACTTCCATAACTTTTTACTCTGATGATATTTTTTGAGTTAGATAGATTAACTATCACACTATTTTATCACAAAATTTGAGATTTCTGGAGTTTGTGTGGCCTGAGAAACAGTAATTCTATGAAAATCGGACTTTTTGGACTTTTCTCATTCAAACTGCAATATCTCTGAAACTACGCTACACTTTTTATTGAAATTTTGCATAGTGATTGTTGAAACATAAAGCTAGCATGTCTGAAGCTTTCGAAAAGTTATATTGATGAGATCAAAAGTTATGCGAGGTGCAATATTTCAGGCATGGATCAAGAAATGCGATTTCTATAGAATTTTAGACGAATTTTTCCATAGAAAAATCATAATCTCTGTTTAACAACCAGCAAATCTATTTCAACAAAAAAATCAAAACAATATCGTGAAATTCTGATTTCAAAAGACAAATGGATTCTTTATTCCATTCTTTTCTTTTCTTAATTGCTTTTGCCAAACATTTTTTGTCTGATTGGTGGAGGAAACGATATTGTTCTCATAAATTGTCCAAAATTCTATAGAAATCGCATTTCTAGGTTCATACCTGAAATATTCCACCTCGCGTAACTTTTTATTTCATCGGTAGAACTTTTCGAAAACTTCAGACATGCTAGCTTTATATTTCAACAATCACTCTGTAAAATTTCAATAAAAAATGTAGCGTAGTTTCAGAGATATTGCAGTTTGAATGAAAAAAGTCCAAAACGTCCGGTTTTCGTAGAACTACTGTTTCTCAGGTCACACAAATTCCAGAAAGCTCAAATATTGTGATGTTATAGTGTGATAGTTGATCTACTTAACGCAAAAAATTTGATAAAAAAATATCATCAGAGTAAAAAGTTATGGAAGTTCAAAGTCGAAGTGACAGTACGCGTTCTTCCAATTTCTATACAATTATGAACGGTACTGTAAATTAATTTCAAATTCAATTTGAAAAAAAAAACCATTGATCAAGGCAAGGATTTTACTGAGTGATTAGTTAGAAATCTGAATAATCGTTAAATCGGAATTCTTGGAATTTCTTAAAGAATAGAGCTCTTGTTTCCATTAATTGAAAATTCTTGATTTAGTTTTTAGGCGTCATCATTTGATTTTGTTTTACATTCGCTCAATTTCATTGACTTCACTTTGTCTAAATTTTCTTCTTGAATTCTAAAGTCGTTGAACTTATATTCTAAAAATTCTATGTTTAAGTCTAAGATTGGTAGAATTTCTTTCATATGAGTATCTTGAACACAGTTTGAATGTTTCTTTCAATTACGAAATTTTTGCTGACGGTTTCAATTGCTGTGAATCTATTTTGTTTCATCCAACAAATAGAGCTCATTGTTTATTCATCTAATAAGCCATCGATCGTTGCGTTTTGTATTTACATTACCCCAGCAAATTGTGTAATGTCAATAAGAGACTTTCGTTCTGAATTGGTTTTGTCATACTCGACTAATTAAGCCGACACTAATCCGGAATTGTTGTGTAATTTCATGGATGAGCAGAAGAGAATCGGCGCTAATTCCGATCATCGTTCAGCCCTGTCCTCCCCAAACAGAAAAACAGGACACATCACGCCATTCACCAGAGAGCACGCCATTCATTGAACAGCCCGGTAGGTAAATTCATCAAACGGGATCAACGGGTCATCCACCGGCTTTGATTTGGGAACTGTTTTCCGAGAAAACCACACAAACCCCTGCGTGTTGGTTTGAAGCTAAAAATCCACGTAACACGCTCCAGTAACGATCGAAAAAGCAGCCGATCCATAATGGAAAGGGTTTATAGATTTTTGGTTCACGGTCTGGGTCATGGATCATCAGCCAGAAGCCCCCGGGACGTTTGGCTCAGCCATTCTTCTGGAACAGGAACAATGAACGGCTAATGACGTCTTCTTTCTTTTTTTCCAATCCGATCCGATCCTCTCTTAAATAATGCCACTCCCACCCGCCTGGCTCGAATCTGAATCAGCCCAACTTTCAGGTGGGCGTTTCGGTAGCATTTTCTATCTAGGAAGCAACAAATCTTCTAACGCTCTCTTTCCATGTGCCTGCAGTAAGCTGAAGTTTTTCTCTAATTAGCTTGCCTATTTTAATAGCGGTCTCTCGAGGGGACATTCGATGGGATGTACAAAGCAAGGGTTAATCGTTTTTCACCCAGCGGGAGTCAGAGCTGCTGGAATTGCCTCCTTTTTTGCGATCTCAAGGGTTTGACAATAAAATGATTTATTCTTTTCCGAAAACATTAGACAATTACAAACAACAAATGTAATAAATAATTGTGTTCGATGTTTTGCTGTTTTCTTGCAACTCAAAAAGTCATGACAAAGGAGTTTTAAATATCACATTTACAAATTTTTACAATAAACTTTTGATTGCAAAAATTATCCTGCAGAAATAGAAAGATAAAATTTTGGTTTTAAGGATGCTTTCCATATATTTAATGCCACTGGCCCATTTATATAGAGCGAAAAGCTTGAAGAAAGAAAAAAGGTACGTCTCGGTGGTCGAGTGGTTAGCGTGGTAAGACGGTAATCGCTGGTCCACTGATGGCATGGGTTCGATTCCCATCTCGGTACTGGGTGTTAAATGTTAATTAAGTTGTCCATGTCATTTATTCAGTCTGTAAAGCCTAAATCGGCTAAGACGGTGTATGTCTTTAAAAAAAAAAAGGTAATGAAGTATTACAGATAACTTAAGAAATCTTAAACTTCTATTCACTGAAGGTTTAACTTTCAGTTTTTGGTATGATGAGATATGATTTTCTGTAGAAAAAAATTTCACTCACGCACAAAGAAGTGTTTATATTTACCCCATATTTTTCAAGTAGGTTTATTTTAGAATTGTGAATCTGTGATTATTTGGAAAGCTGCCTCCCACCTACATATCTAAAATCACAAAAAAAAAATTACTTTAAAATTTAAAAGATAACAAATGTCGTTGCCTTACACTGACAAATCATTTCACACATTAATGTGTAAAATTGAAAACATAATCGAAATAAATAGACCAACACATTAAATGTGTGAAAGAATTGCTGCACATTAATGTAAAACACCGTTTAAGGATTCGAAATGTGTGCGTTGTACACATTATGCCAAAGGCGTTTTATATGAGGAAATGTTTGTATATTTCACTTTTTTTTTGTTTCAGGTAAGGGAAAGATGATAATTTTACTTATTTTCATTGATTTGGAAACGAAAAAAAAATGTTGATGATGAGCTAAGGATATGTTGGCATTTTTATTCGAGTACTCGATCAATATATAAACTGTTGGGGGGACGATTCCTTTCGCTATTTCTCCCATCTATAACAGACAGGATCAAAAAGATAAATTGAAGAATTGGTCGGTATGAATTTGAAATTGAAATACTTTGGATAACTAACCATAATTATTTCAAACATGACTTGACATAGTAATTTGATATAAGAAATTGTACCATGCCAACTTCGTCTCGCACAAAACCTAGAAAGAGACCGATTGTATTTTTTCACACATTTTTTTCCTTGATTCGTTTATTCGGATAATATGTAAATTTCGAACTTGCATGATGTGTGAAAATTACACTCCAGTTTGACAGCTATATTTGCTGATAATGTATGGAGCAATTTTGTAAAATGTGTACCCATGAAAAGTATACCTTAGCAAGTTCAGTATGATTTTTTAGCATAAAATCATAATTTAGATCGATGTGTCAGAAAATATTGTCTTATTCGATTTTCTCTGCTTGATGACACCTTATTAAAAGTGTTTTAAAATTTAGATCGAAATGAAGAAAAACCGAAATTGTGAAATTATCACGACACAGGGGCATTTAATGGAAAAATTCATACTTGCCATGACCAATCACAGCATTTAAAACAAATTGGTAATATTTTGCATGCTTAAAATGTTTCAGATTTTTCAAAACAAGGGTGGCGCGTATTAGGCACAAGGGGCGTTATATGAACTTTTCCCCTACTTGAAACAGGTAAATCCTAGATATAAACATAATTATTTATTAACATTGTCCACATACATTTACCATATAGGTAACAGTAAGTGCTAGGAATACCGTACGGCACCCGAATTTCGGACTGAACACAAATAATTACTAAACAGGCATTAAACGTAAGTTGAAATTTAAGATTATATACAATGAAACACAATGCACACATATATTATAAGTACTCAAATCCCTAAATGCATGAATTGTCTTTACTACAGGGATAATTTAACGTTCTGTAATACACCGTTGAAATTACCGGAAGCTACGTCGTTTTCTTTCTTGTTTCGGCAACAAATTAAATTATCCGTTTAGTTCGAAATGTCGGTCAATAGTGTAGCGAGCGCTAATAATACTCAAGAGATGAGTGGAAGTGTTTCTCAAGGTGAGGGGAAAAGTTGTGGAACGTGTGACCGTACTGATACGAGTCGGATGGTGCAATGTGATTCATGCGACACCTGGTTTCACTATGAATGCGTGAATGTGAACGACAACATAGAACATGAGGACTGGATTTGCAACAAATGTATTAGAAAACAGCTGGAGAAAGAAAGAATTACCTTGAAGAATGAAATTGAGCAGGCCAGGAAGCAGAAAGAGCAGTGGCAGTTACAACAACAGCAAGAGCAGCAACTGAAGCAGCAAGAACAGTTAGAGCAGCGTCAAAAACAACAACAGCTAGAGCTGGAGAGGCTCCTAAAACTTAAGGAGCAGTCGCTAAGGATGCACGAGCAATTTCTGCTGCTTGACGAGTCCATTTTAAGTCGTTCTGGGAACCTTACTCATCCGGCCCAGAAAACTGGAGCGATTCCAAAACAGCCGCTGATGTCAACACGTTATGAAACTAATGCATTGGCGTTTTCTAGGGCCCAAATGACGGATACCTCAATAGAAAGCGGAAAGGCGTCTAGTAAAGGATCACAGCGTTCAGCAAGGAGTCGGGAACAGAAATTAAAGGCGCTAGAAGCTAGGCAAGCTCTAGAACGGAAGCAACTGGAAGAGCGACTACGGTTGGAGGAGCAGTTATCAGCGCTCAACGAGACGGATTCGGAAACTACTGAAAGTGTCGAAAAAGTCGAGAATTGGTTAAATAAAACTCATATTGTCGAAAACGTGTCTTTGGATGAAACTACGCTGCCCGGTTATCCAGGAAAGACTCCAAAGTCAGTGAGAATACAGCTGTCGTCCAATTCTTCAAAAAACTCGGATACAAACACGGTATACCCTTCTCAAACCGTATGTACCAATTCTCACGTCATGCTACCTAGAAGCGTAATTTATTCTGATGCAATTCCCACTGTGCTTCCTCCCCGCGGGTCTCAGTCTTCTGTCGTGATAACAGGGGTTTCACAGTCGATTCTGCCGAACGAAAACTTCTTGTCTTCTTCCACGTACATTCCACCGTCAACTAGCGAAGCATTTCAAGGTGCAGTAGGTCTTCCACCAAGTGATCCTGAACAATCATATGTTTCGAGATGTCCACCAAGTTCTGTCCCAGCACAAATATATCCGCCCGTTTATACTTCTCAGCAACCGAGGGTAGCCGTTGCACAGCAACACGCTCCTAGATCTTTGGGGGCCTGGCAACCTGTCTTCGTGAATTCTAACCCCTACGGCAATCCGCATGGTTCCAATCTGCCTCCGGTATCAGCATCGACACCACGACAGTTCTCTTCGTTCCCGCATTATCAACCAAACGCCGATGGTCTCTGTAATACTGAGAACCCGTTGAGTACGGAGCATCTTGCAGCTAGACACACTGTGACAGAACTGCCTAAATTTGGTGGAGATCCGGAGGAATGGCCAAGGTTTATTGCAGCGTACGAACGAACCGCAAGGATGTGCTGTTTTCAAAATGATGAGCTTTTGGATCGTCTCGAAAAAAGTCTGCAAGACAGAGCTCTCAGCACCGTAAAAAGTCTTCTTCTGCATCCAGACAATGTTCCTATCATCATACACCGTCTTAGTACCCTGTTTGGAAACCCGGAAACCATTGTAGACACAATGATGAAGAGAGTTAAGCTGATGCCACCGTCGAAAGCAGACAAATTGGAGAGCATAATTGACTTTGGGGTTGCTGTTCAGAATCTTTGTGCAACTATTCTAGCCTGTCGGCTAGACGAACGTTTATATAATGCTACTCTGCTACAAGAATTAGTGGAAAGTCTCCCAATTAACCTCAAAATGAAATGGGTAACACATATACAGAAGACTGGAGCGATATCTCTTATGGATTTCAACATTTGGTTAACTAAGAAGGTCGATGCCTTCAGCAGAGTAACACGACCACAAGCATGGACGAAACTTTCCTCTAGAAATAGGAGAGAAGAAGCGTTTTTGCACGTACACTCCGAGCAGCCGTCCGTAGAATCCACTCGAAAGGTATGTCTAGCTTGTGCTGGAGATTGTACGAACATAGAAAGCTGTAGTGTCTTTCTTCAGATGTCAACGAAAAGGAGGTGGGCATTAAAGAACGAACATAACTTCGGTCGTAAATGTCTGGCTAAACACTTAGGGGCGTGTGAGAGAAAAATTCCATGTAACGTAAACGGCTGCAGATTTCTTCATCATTCGCTTCTTCATGACGACCGTAAGCATTCAGGACCGCCTTCCCATCCAACACAGAATTCGCATTGCAATACGCACAATTGTTCGCTAGGAGGGGTCTTGCTTAACCTATTCGAGATCGATTGCACACCGTGTGTGCAATGGAATTTTTGTGCCTTTGTCAGAACAATCTTTCATTATGAGTTTACTATTTCTCGGAAAAATAATATTTTTATTCCAATGGAATCCTCAAATGTAAGGCAAAATGTATTGGGAAATATTTTTGATGAAAACCAAACGACCTAAAAGTTATCTAAGAGTAAAGTACTGTGAGTTCGAATGTCGTGGAAAGGGCTCCGTCTCGAATGGGTTAAGTACATCCGTATTACCGTACACGGTAAAAAAAGATCTATCACAACCTATGCCTTTCTCGATGGTGGTTCTACCTGCACTTTGATGGAGCATAGCCTGTGGCAGGATTTGGACCTTGCAGGTGAACAGTACCCACTGTGTATTAACTGGACAGCTTGTCAAGGGCGATACGAAGCAGGTTCAGTGAGATGTTCTATCGATATCACCGGAAGTCAATCAGACAATCGCTTTCATCTAACGAAAGTACACACAGTCGAGAGCTTGGCACTTCCTCCGCAGACAGTCTCTGGACCTGATCTAATAAATCGTTATCGTTATCTCTGAGATGTTCCTATTGACTCGTATACCGATATTAGGCCACGTATCTTGCTGGGAATGGACAATATTCGTCTCGAATACCCCTTGGATTCCAGAGAAGGTCTCGAAAATCAGCCGACGGCTGTTCTAACGCGCTTGGGATGGGTAATTTTCGGACCCAATGATCTTGAAAACGATCAGGCCATTACTCGAAAATCTGAGTTCAACTATCACGTTTGTCAGTGCGATGAGCTTAACGCAGCGGTACGAGACTATTTTTCTTTTGAAAGCCTTGGAGTTCAAGCAGGTGGTAGGCAGATCTTGTCAAAGGACGACGAGCGTGCAATGGCACTTCTCAAGAAGAACACCACACGTAATGGCGGACGATACGAGACGTGCTTACTTTGGCGGTATGATAACATCGATCTACCCAGTAGCAAAAATATGGCACTAAGCCGGCATAAGTGTCTAGAACGACGTTTGATTCGGGAACCAGAGTTGGCGAAGGCTTTACAGCAGAAAGTATGCGAATACGAGACTAAGGGATACATTCGTATGCTGACAGCAGAAGAGGAAAACGTGTATCGCGATCGTTGTTGGTACCTGCCGATCTTTCCGGTAACTAATCCAAACAAACCCGGCAAACTCAGGATCGTTTGGGACGCCGCAGCTAAAGTAGGCAAGGTCTCTCTAAATTCGTTTCTATTGAAGGGTCCAGATCAGGTTGTACCGCTTCCACATGTTCTACGCCGCTTTCGGGAGTATCGTGTTGGGATTACGGGTGACATACGCAAATGTTTCACCAGGTTAGGATAAACAACAAAGATCAACACTACCAACGTTTTTTCTGGAATAAGGGAAACTTTGGAGACGTGCCAGCGACATACGTTATGGAAGTCATGACATTCGGAGCAAGTTGTTCGCCAAGCTGTGCTCAATACGTAAACCTTAATGCGATACGATTCAGAGAGCAGTACCCCCTAGCAGCTGACGAAATAAAAAACGGAACCTATGTTGATGACATGCTTTGCAGTGTTGAATCAGAAGTGGAAGCGATTGAATTAGCAAAGAACGTGCGCATGATACACGCTAGCGGAGGTTTTGAAATTCGAGGATGGTTGTCCAACTCCAGGAACGTGATGGAAGCAATGGGCGAGAGTGATGTTGCCCCAAAGAATATGGATATAGGTGCTGCGCTCGCAACAGAAAAGGTTCCTGGAATGTGGTGGGACACAATCTCGGACACCTTCACCTTCAAGACTCCGAAAAGATGTCGTCCGGAATTAATGACTGGCTCAAAAATTCCCACCAAAAGGGAAGTTTTGCGGGTTCTCATGTTAATCTACGATCCACTGGGATTTCTCGCAAACTTTCTTATGTACCTGAAAGTACTTCTGCAAGAAATTTGGCGTTCCGGCGTTCAATGGGATGAACCAATAAACGAACAACAATTTGAAAAATGGTGTGTTTGGCTGAAGGTTCTACAACAAGTAGAAAACGTTTCCATTCCAAGGTGCTACAGAACCAAAACTTCTTCTTCTCCCGACACCAATCACATCCAAATTCACGTGTTTGTAGATGCCAGTGAAAACGGCTACGCTGCTGTCGTCTACCTACGATTTGAAGAGGATTCCGTGGAATGTGCCTTTGTAACCGCCAAAACTCGTGTCGCTCCTTTGAAGTATGTATCAATTCCACGCCTGGAACTTCAAGCAGCAGTGATTGGAGCACGGTTAGCGCAGGATGTAGTAGAACAGCATCGATTACCAATAACTCAGCGATTCTTTTGGTCCGATTCTCGAGATGTGCTTTGGTGGTTGAAATCTGATCACAGGAAATATACAAAGTATGTTGGAGCTCGTGTTGGTGAAATCCTGGAAAAACAAATGTTGCAGAATGGAATTGGGTTCCTTCCGAATTGAATGTAGCCGATGAAGGTACAAAGTGGCAAAAAACACCAGATTTGCACTCGAATAGTAGGTGGTTCAGAGGTCCAGACTTAATTTGGCAGTCGCGGCAAGAATGGCCAGAACAACTCAAATGTTATGGAGTAACTGATACAGAAATTCTTCAACATTCAAATGTCCATGTGATACGAGAACCTCTGATAAACTTCGGTGATCATTCGAACTGGTGGAAGCTAGTACGCCTAGTTGCGTTTATTCGTCGATACATCGGTAACCTTCGCCATACATTATATAACAGAGAGAAAGCAGTGGGCATGTTGAAACAATCAGAATTGCTGAATGCGGAATACGAGATCTATCGAATGGCGCAACGAGAAGAATTTCGCGAAGAAATTAGCTTATTATCAAACACAAAAAACGTTAACCCTCGGATTCCCAAGACCAGTGTGCTCTACGGACTTTCACCCTTTCTCGACGAATACGGAGTATTACGGATGAAAAGTCGAATTTCCAATTGTCGGTTTATAGATCAGAATACTGCCCACCCAATCCTGCTCTCGAAAAATCATCAAGTTACTAATCTAGTTGTTGAATTTACTCATGAGCACTACCATCATCTAAACCATGAAACTGTGGTGAATGAGCTACGACAGAAATACCATATCCCTAAGCTTCGCAGAGTATGTAATAAAATTTATCGCGACTGCCAAGCATGCAAGAACGCTAAAGCTCGCCCACAATCTCCGATGATGGCTGACCTACCCCCAGCAAGGCTTGCATCATGTTCAAGACCATTTTCATATATCGGGATCGATTATTTCGGTCCAATGCACGTAGCAGTAGGGAGACGTGTCGAGAAGAGATGGGGAGTGTTGATAACCTGTTTGGTAGTTCGAGCGGTACACTTAGAAATAGCCCATTCCTTAACTGCCAGTTCCTGTATCATGGCCATTCGAAACTTCATTGCTAGACGTGGCACCCCTATCGAGATCTTCAGTGATCGTGGAACCAATTTCGTTGGATCAAGTCGAGAGTTGTCGGCAGCTGTTCAAGAGTTAGATCAAGACAAGGTTATGAAGGACCTCGTATCGGCCGATACAAAATGGACTTTTCTACCACCCAGCAGTCCGCATATGGGCGGAAGTTGGGAAAGGCTTGTGCAATCGGTTAAAAAAATCTTGAATAACATGAACCTTCCAAGGACTCCCACCAATGAAGTTCTTCGTAACAGCCTACTTGAGATCGAATTTATCATAAACTCGCGTCCCCTCACCTACATCCCTATTGAGAACGCTTCAAGTGAAGCTTTGACGCCCAACCATTTCCTGCTTGGATCCTCACACGGTTTGAAACCATTGGTGTCGTACCATGACAGCCTCGCTACACTTAGAAACACATGGAAAACATCACAAGTTTACGCCAATCTTTTCTGGAAAAGGTGGTTAAAAGAGTACCTGCCAACAATTCGTCGTCGTCCTAAATGGCATCATCCGGTGAAACCTATTGCAGTCGGTGATGTCGTGGTCATCGTTGATTCCGATTTGCCCCGTAACTTATGGCCGAAGGGGCGAGTGGTTAAGGTCAACGAGCATGCCGGCCAAGTTCGTAGTGCAACTGTGCGGACTTTGTCAAACGTGTACGAACGACCTGCTGTGAAATTGGCGGTTCTTGACATCGGTGCAACAGAGTGTAAGCCAGGAACGGGATCAGGCTTACCGGGGGGAGTATCACGTCACCTACGGACGCACCGCAGTCACGCATCGAACCCCCACATCATTCGCCGTCACTGACAGGCGAGAAACGTCAAGGTGGTAAAGTGACCAGCAATAACAGAGTTTGGTGACTAGGCGTTTAATCAGTAACAAACAAATAAACAATTTACAACAAATTTATTAAATTTTAGTTACAATTACAGTACAATTTAAACAACTAACACTGGATTACACTACACTCGTTTGCAAGGAACACTTCAAATCAATTTATAGCTTCGCGCAGGTAAACTTGATGTGTTAAAAGTGCAAGAATGAATTATGTTACTAAGGTCTATATCACAGGTATTGATTCGTGGCGTAAACCTAATTCGTCTGCTAAATTGAGCAGTTTCACAGTTAGTGCCTAATAATACTTGAAACAGGTAAATCCTAGATATAAACATAATTATTTATCGAGCATAACATTGTCCACATACATTTACCATATAGGTAACAGTAAGTGCTAGGAATACCGTACGGCACCCGAATTTCGGACTGAACACAAATAATTACTAAACAGGCATTAAACGTATGTTGAAATTTAAGATTATATACAATGAAACACAATGCACACATATATTATAAGTACTCAAATCCCTAAATGCATGAATTGTCTTTATTACAGGGATAATTTAACGTTCTGTAATACACCGTTGAAATTACCGGAAGCTACGTCGTTTTCTTTCTTATTTCGGCAACATACATAAAACTACATAAGTAAACACTGTAGTTAAAAAAAACAATTTATTAAAGCAGGGGTGAAATCAGAATCCCATTCGAGTTGAGATACTCGTTCCGAGTTTTAAATCGAATCGAATCAGAATCGGTATTACGTATCTCGTTCGAGTTCTAAATTTTAACGTACTAGATTTCGAGTAAACCGGGTAGTAAATCATCTCGAATCAAGCTCCATTTGAATCAAGCTTCTTAAGATCGGTAATGCCAAAGTCGGTCGAATCGAACGAAACTCGATTGTTTCGAGTTCCATAATCCCGCCCCAGGTTTCTACATTAGCTGACGAAACAATTCACGAAACTCCATTTAAATAAAAATAGTATCTGGAATGACAACAATCGCTTTGGGGATCCTTCACGCTCTGGCTGGGGAACCGAACATTTGAAATAAGTTTTGATCGGAAGGGTTCGAATGACCACTTTTAAGCTGCAAACGAGCAGAAAACTTTTGAAGTCAATGTCAACTGATTGTAGATTAATTCAGGATATTTGGCGCACAACTCAACAACTAATAGTTCCTATAATTGACCACATATTTAATTCACTTGTCTTCATTTTTCCTAAAAAAAACTGTAAGAAAATGTAAAATTTTTGAGAATTAGATAACGGTAGATACAACTTACCAAAACGACCAATATCTTACGAGTTCCTTCTGTATTTAATGACTGTTCGAAGTTTTTCACCCAGGTATTTTTATTTTCAATCTGAAATCGTAAATTCAGATACCGTCATCCGATTAAAACCTTTTTTTCATCACCTGCTTTCACTACCAAAAATGATTTTTGTTTTTAAGAAGTTTTTGGTCGTTACGGGAAAGTAAACAAACATAGCACAGTAACAAGGCTACCATGATGCAAAATTGTGATTTTCAAAAAAGTGAAGCTGAGCTATCTGGTGGTGACATTGCCTAGCTTCTCAGCTAGTTTTGCGAAGAATGAAAATGGAGTGTCCTGTCTGTTTGTCTGTGTTTTTTACTTTTTCCTCATACGGTAACTTACTTTTGAAATGTTGGATATTGTTCTTGGTTACTCACTTTTGTCACTGACTGTATAGTAAAATCATTGATCACGCTGACATGACACTTAGAAAAAAAAATCAGATCAGCTTCTGGCTAATTTTGCAACGTCGGTATAGCTAACATGCAAAAATTTACTTATCTAATAAAGCTTAGTTCTTTTAGAAATGGGACAGTTACGAGTGCGTGTATCTCAAAAACCTTTCGTTTGATCTAAATACTTTCTATGAAGGAAATGAAGGTAATTTTATGATAATTCATGTAAAATTTAAAAAATATTATTTATCGTTGTTTTGTAAGAATAAATTTTACTTTATTCTTGGTACCTCCCTTCGGCCAGCGCACACTTTTATCAGTCATGATAATGATCAGTTTTTCAAACTAATACTTCGACTAATCTGTATTTTAGGTGGCTGCACCCCCCTCCTTCAATTTCTGATACTTTTCGGACCAATACTTCTCTTTTAAAAGAAATTGAGGCCACTTTAGTGGATACAGCTGTTTCGAAATTAAAAAATTTGATCATTTTTGAGCCACTTTTTGAGCGTTTTCAATGGAATTTCTGCTGGCAAAATCTGGCAATAACGAAGTAAAACCATGAGAAGATTGAATTTTAAGTATAATCGGTAAGTAAAGATCGTAGGTTGCGAAGGGTACATAAAAGATTACTCTTTTTAGGCTTTTGAAAAGAGTGAAAACCATAGTTTTCGTTTTGAACATTGTTGTTTTTTTCCACAGGAGCAGAATTTTGGCAAATCATAATATTTTATACGAAATAATAAATAAATACATACTTTATATACTCGGGACCTTGCCACGAGTAGAAGTGGTATAGGATTCAAACGCTGGAATTTGTTCAAAATATGGTATTTCATAAGTTTTGTCGTTCATCAGAAATCATCTGTCCCATAGCCTTGGAACCAGATTTACAGCTTACGAGCTGTGGATCTGGCAAAAATTTTATGTTTTAGGCAAGGTTTGAATGACTCATTAAGAGGCAACACTTTCAGCTTATCGGAGAAATTTTTTTTGGAAATTTCAGCGATCTACCCTTAGTTTTACGCTTATTGAAAATTAAAAGTGCTGGTATGAGACTTGACTTCCCTGATGACCCTTAGCCGAAGTTGCCGATCATATGCTCCACTCCAATGGTTTATTTGAACTTTTTGGACATTTTAGACAGTATTTCCATACTTTTCCACCACTCACACACAGTTGTTCTTAAAATAATCAACGGTTTTGTCGGCTATTTATTTGATAATGATGGATTTTGAATGAAACTGTGCAAAATTATTTTTTTCTTTTTTTCTTGCATCGTAAATATCTCAAAAACAGGTAAATTTTAAATTTTGAAAAAAATAGGTCGGATAGTACTTTTTACAGGCCACAAAATGCTGCAAAAATTTTGAATGTCCGATTACTAGTAAACGAGCTATTAGCAAAAGAAAGTGTCCCATTTCTAAAAGAACTAAGCTTTAATATGGGCTTTAGGAAAAATTTACCAGTTTAGGACGTCGAAATCGCCTATTTTTCGTTGAAAGTTAAGTGGAACTTTCCAACTGGGATAGCATTTGACCGAAAGCGATCGATGCGCACTCTGGAATCGACATTGCGTACTGCTGGAAAAATCATCCAACAAACGAAATCAAGTGTCCAGTCAGTATGGTCAGTGGTAAAATCTTGAAACAATATTGCTGAATAGTGACAGCGTAGTTCAAGACATTTAATATGAAGCAAAAAGACCAGGCTAAACAGCTAAAAATTTTATTTAGTAAGCCTTCTTACAAATCTGATGGCTTTCGAAGATGAGAAAGGGACAAATATTCTTGTGGATGAAAATTCCAAAAAAATGGTTTCTGACAGAGTTTAGTCATAGTAATAACTAATTTCAAATCAGATTTTCAAAGCTTTTATGTCTTGATAGCGGAAATATTTTCAGATCTTTTTAGTTCAGTTTATTAAAAAATAATCTTGGCAACGTTTATCTTTCAAAAAAAAAAATATTTTTTTTCGAGAAAAAAATATCTAAAATCAATCTATTTGCTTGATTGACTTTGAATTGATTCCATCAACAGCTTTGGGACCGTTGAAAAAATGGAAAACGTTATGCAAAAACGAATGCTCTTTTGTGTTGGAAGAAATGCTTATTCTAAGCTGAATGGTGGAACATTTTCGACCTTCGTTACGCTGAATGCCTTCGAATTGAAAATTTTGTTTTCCCGAACACTAATGCATTTCGATTGTTCGAGATGAAAGTCTTCCGATGGATTTTTTTTCTCTCGGTACAAATGCAGCCTAGGTTGCCTCCGAAGAAAGCATCTGATAACCTTATAATCCTGTTTGGTCTGTTTTCATTTTTGCTTCCAATGACATTTCTCGGCATGGACCGTGATCTTGAATTTCGCCGAGATTATTCAAAGATGTTGATCACAGAAGCAAAGAGATGAAAGAAAAATTGATGAATGCACGCGATCGAAGCTATTAGATTGAGCACACGACTACGACGACGATAATGACGAAGAGCGGGAGCGCGCGTGATCTTTTGTCTTGCCCTTGAATGGGAATCGTTTCTCAAAAGAAAGATCTTAAAACAAACTACCCCAACATCCGAACGGGCGTTAAGACGACGAGACGACGTGCTCGTCCTGAAATGCAGAAACAAAAATTCAAGAATACAGTAAGACGATTGCGCCCGATCATTCATATGAGCACGAGTAAAAAACGACGAGAATACAACAAAAGAAAGGTAGAGCTCGTGCTCTCTAGATCGGATTTCATACTCTGCACTCTGCATACTTTGTATTTTCGTGAATTACTTTTTCTGCGCAGTCTTATAACTTTAGTTGCGCTACGAGCGGGCAAAAGGAACTCATTTTGCGAATGAGGTCTGAACGAAAACATTTCGTTTAATAACCTTTCAATTAATGAGCGAAACATAATACCAACTCATCGGATGGGCTCAAGAAGGAAGCGAACTTGTAGTTGAGCCAAATATTTGACAGAAGCAGCAGCGAAAGAGTTCCTCAACTGTGTTCTGCTCGTGAGCGCTTCTTCCTTTTTTACGGACAATTTCGTACGAACGAAACTTCCTTTCTCTTGCGGTTTTCCGTCTAGACTGCATTCTTGTAGGATGTTAGGGTAGCGTTCCTTGTGTTTGGATTTTTTGGAGACGAGCAAATGTTTCTTGAAAGTTTTTCAAAATTAGTTGCAGCCTCTACCATAGTCTGCTCATTTAGCTCAAGAAATACGATTCTTCCTGTGCCTTCAACTTGCTTCAAAATTCGGTCATCATAATACCTTCCCGTTTTGCGGTTTTTGAGACGAACGAACGAGTTGCGCCGAAGGAAGGCGGTATGTGGATTGGTCGTGTGGCACGTCGGCTATTCTTGCTGTACCATTGAACCCTGCCAGAAGAAATTGAATAAAAAAAAACAAAAACAACATTGGAAGAATGAAATCCAAATTAATGAATGAATTCCGAAGAGTTGCTTCTGAGCACTGCCTGCCACCAAGTGACGGGGATCGACCTGATCCCGAGCAGTAGTTTGTTTCCTTGCGGTAACGCGCAATTTGAGTCAAGGGAAGCTATTTTCCGGTTTCGGCAAGCAACAGAATTGGGCTTCCCGGCTCGCCAAAATGTTTGCAACAAAAACTTAAATGAGGAAATGTTTACAAGCCCCGAGAAATGGGGTCAGTTCGATTGTTTTGGAATGCGTGCTTTCAAGTTTATTTTTTAACACATTTGAATACATAGTATTTTGGTTTTGAAAGTTGTAAGTGGAATGTAAAGTTAATTTAAAGGACCTCAAAAATTCTCTTGGTATTTCGATACTTATGAGGTTATAGTAAGCTTGCCAGATTGCCCGGTTTTATCCGGGTTTGCCCGGATATTTGATGCAAAATTTCGAGAAAGTCCGGTCCGGCCCGGTTGCCCGGATATCGTGAAAAAAGTCCGGATATTGCCCGGATTTTTCCACAATTTTCACAAAGAAACCAAAAAAAAAATCAAAGTTTTTGAGTAAGTTTCAGCAAAATCGATTATCGGTATGGAAATTTTCAAGGGTTGTTTCAAATAATTTCGCTGATTTACTTTTATAAACCTTTAAATATTTAAGTGTTCCAAAAAGTGGTTGGAAGTCTGCAATTACATTAAAAAAATATCAATTTCGTTTTTTTTGAATTTTTTTTTTGCTTTTATATATAATAACTCCTAAATTTTGCCCGGTTATTGCCCGGTTTTTGGATTTGAATAATTGAAATCCATGCCCGGATTTTGCCAGGTTTTTTTTTGAAAAAATGCCCGGAATTGCTAGGCCCGGATGGGAGTGGAAAAAATTCTGGCAACCTTAGGTTATAGTGTTGCATTTACATGAATGTAAAAGTTTTAAAATTTTGCTTAACATTTTGTCATTATGGTCATTTCAAACTAATAGATGAATGCATATAACCATAAGATGAAAGAACACGTTGTTCCTCAATTTTCAGCATTATTAATTTTTTGATTCTTTAGTATAATCAATTTTAAAACGCGTTTTAAATCAACTTGTTGACTCGGGGCGTATAGAGCACCATTGATCGGGGCACGATGAGCATTTTTTACCTTGGAATCAAGCAGCGAATTGTACTCGATAAAGTCAACTGAATTATAGAGTAAGGTTGCCAAATTTTTTTCAGCACGTAGCCGGGCCGGGCAAATCCCGGTAATTTTATATTAAAAGCAGGCAAAATCCGGGCAGTTGTTTTCTGAATTGACGACCAAAAATCTGGACAATATCCGGGCAGATTTTGTCAAAACCTTAAAATTACTCAACAAAAATATCAAAAAAATTATAATTGAGAATTAAATATTTTATCTAAATTTATTGACAGGTTTTAAATCATATTTCAGGCTTCAAAAAAACCTTTGATGTCTTTTTTTGTAAAACTTACTACAAATTCGTTTTGGACGCATAAATAGAAAATATTTACAACAAAATTTGTTTTTTTTTTTCATTTGATTAGCCAAATAGAGTGAATAAATCCGGGCTTTTTTCAATGAAATACAGTCACCCGGTCCGGGCCGGACTGTTACCAAATTTGAGATTAAATATCCGGGCAAACTCGGATAAAACCGGGCAATCTGGCCAACTTAGGTAAACATCATCACACGGTTTAGCTAGACTTCTCAAGCTGGGGTTCGTGGTAATACAGCAACGCTGCCAGATATTCTGAGCAGATTGTTCAGAATATTCACACAAAAATGAGTAGCTTTCTCATTTACTCATTCAGAAATGAGCATTTTCCTGGATAGGGAATACGATAAGTGGAGAGTTCGACCTTAGCAATCGCTAACGAGTTATGTATTCATGTAATGTCAAACGGGGCGTCATGCAACAACAAGGTCAGATGGTACATTCGTATACCACAACGCTTATTCAATTTTTCTAATGATATGATATTTTGAATATACATATTTTGAATTTTTCTAACTATTGTTGAAACTTTTCAGACAGATACCTACCATTTTAAAAAAAAAAATATTCAGTCTAGGCTAAAATGCATCAAAATGCCAATCAAAGATTCACTTTAAAATCTCGTTTCCGCTTGAGTAAGATTGTTTGCATCACGTGTTTGTTAATTTCAAAATTTTATCCATCTTATCATTAAATTTCAGCGTGAAGTATTTTAAAACTATTTTTCACCCCTAAATGTATGCAACACCCTTATGTTTTTTCTTTAAAAACATTTTTAACAGAACAAATAGCGCCGATGTGGTCTAGCGGATAAGCTGTCACGAGTCTGGATTTGGTATGCCAGGCGTACTGGGTTCGATTCCCGGTATCGGCAAGAACACTTTTGGGTTATGTGTTTTCTCATATAACTGACTATATAATAAGAATGTTCAGTCAGTTGCCAGCTGGCCAGGTATATACACGGATGCCGAAATACCTGTAAGTAAACTAGCCCACCTGATTGACTCGTTTTTCCAAAATATACCTTCATCAACACCATACATTCATCCATAACAGTTCATACGAAGCCATGGGGTCCGGGTATGGTTTACGCGTTGCATTGGAGATTTGTCGAACCTAATAATCTAAGAATGCATGTGAGCACATACTTAGGCAGAAACTGCGGTGAATCCATTCACATGGTGGAAAATCAACATAATCAACATACAAACCATTTTTAACAGAAAAAATGTATTCTAAATTTCATTTTTTGCAAGTTTTTTTCCCACTTTAGTACCTTCATGCAGGGTGACAATCGACAAAAAACGACGTTATAGAATTGTTTTTTCAATAACTCCTGTGATTCAAATCACATAAAAAATATAACAATGCAGGAATGTTCGCAAATAGCAATGGTGCAACTGTGCAAAAAATTGTTGAAAATATTGATTTTTGAAAAAGTTATGCACAAATTGAAAAATTTACCCAAAGTACTCCTAAGGATGTTGTGGGGGGCTCAACGGGCCAAAGTTTATGCAGTAAAGTTCTATCGTATAATGTTGTCAAAAATATAAATTTAGCCATAAATATAAGGGAAAAACTGTCCGTTGTGAATAATTTGAGCTACGGTTATCAGTAAACTGTAATCATGAGTAGATCTGGGCATGAAAACTACGGCTTTTCTTCAAAAAGTTTTTTGCCATAATTGTTTAATAAATGTAAAAATCCATTTCTTAATCATGGTAAATACCCACAATCACAGTATTTTTGAAAATTTTCATATGAAAAAAAAATTTACATACAATGTCCCTGTAGTTAATAATAATATTTTGAACCTGTGCTGTGTTTGTAGAAAACGCTTAATATTGTGAACATTATAACCTTTGCTTGACCCATAGTCATTTAACAAATTTCGAAGTGTTCCGAAAATTGGAATCACTAATGATATTTTCAATCGATTCTAAAAAACAACACTGTTTCTTTCTAAGCGAATCGTAATGCATGTATTTGACTGGGAAAAAAACTATTTAATGTGTTGATAATAGTTCTTACATGACAGTTTTGTTGTGGTGTTGTATGTATGAAGAATCTACACAGAACTTTAAAGAATTTTAGAATTAAAACTAAATATATTTGAGAAACAGCTTTTAAAATAAACGATGAAGTTATTTGCCAACTTTCATGAGTTGAAAATTAAAATCAATATCTTTAATATCAACAGCTTTATATCAAAACCAAACATTTCTCTTTTTTACTATAGTCACCCCGCATGTGTGTAGTGTATTGAAAATCAATTGCATAACTTACAAACTTTCAATCCCCTGTTAATTTTTCAAATGTTCAAAAATGCCTATTTTATAAAATTTAAATTAAATATATTTTTTTAAATAGAGCTTATTGTTTGTGAGCAAAATGTGCTAAATATTTTTTGTCCCTTTCTATATTTCAATATTTCTATCATATTTTAAAAGTTTAAGCTAGTGGTCGTTAAATGGCTGTTCATATATATCTCGGTACTCATAGTTACCTCATCTGATTTTTTTATACAGATACCTTAGTCGTCTACTTTTGCAAACCCAAAACGTGACTAAGGCTTTCTGTCTTGACTTATGGTACATAGACACATTAAATTGAGGAATACATTCACTTTTTTTGACACATTTTTCATTTATGATTATTTCGATATTCTTTGTTACAACTTCATTCTGCGAACTATAATTTTCCACTATCAGATTACTTATGAGCATAATCTCTCGTTTTTAAAGGCATTTAATAAATGAAAATAATACACTTGTGTTTGAATTCAAGAAAATTCAAAGAAACTTTTCACATTTCTATTTTCCCTGAGCGTCTTCATATAAGTTCAAGGTAATCACGACATTTTTATTAATAATAATTTTGAAACTATCTATACGTTCAAAAAACGCATACAAGAGAAAAGTTTTTGATTATAGAATTACTCTCGGATATTTTTTATTTTTCCACCATATTTCTCAGAATAGTGATTCAAAAATATGGTGTTGTTTTCATCATCGTTATCATTTCTCATTGTGCATTGTGGCCCAGGAATTATATTTCTAAATCTAAATTTAATTCTGAAATTAAATTAAATAATAAAATATCTAAATAAAACAAATGAAATTAAGTTTGAATCGTTTGTTTAGAAAAGTATCAAATTTGTAACAAAACCCTCTTTGTTGCAAATTTGTTACAAAAATAGGAAAAATAGTTTTTTATACCTTGAAGGGCACAATAAACTTAATTTAATTTAGCGATTCTTAAGAAAACAACAGGATCTCATTGCTGCAAAAAAAAAATTAATTTCTGATTTTCACTTATTTAAGAATGTTGAAAATGTGTGTATGTTTTTTTTTAAATAATAACTGTATAATTTACAAAGACATTTAAAATGCAGATATTGATGAAAAGATCAACTTTCGAGTCATTTTAACATCCGAGGGAAAGATACATAAGTTTTCTTTTTTCATTTTTCGACAGTTCTAAGGACATACAGGAATTTGACCAAATTTCAAAGAAATTGTAAACTTAAATGATTCTTAGATATTTTGAAAACAATTGCCAACAGGCAGTCTTCTACATAGTTTTCCATTCTCACTTTTCATTGAATTTTCTCAAAATTTTAGTACTATTTTTTTCTTAAATATGCTTGCCAGATTATCCAGTTTCATCCGGACTTGCCCGGATTTTGTTGAAAGATGTTTTGATTTTTCCGGTTTTTCAATTTTATTTGCAAAAACGAACAAAAAACTGAAGTCACAAATCTATGTTTTTTTTATTTGTGTGATAAAAAATGAAAATCTTTGAACAATTTTTGTCAAAACAAACATGAAAGATTTTCTGGAAGCTTAAAATACAATTTAAAATGGGTTTTTGATAAAATTATAATGTGATAATTGTTTTTTTTTTGTTTTTAAATCCTTTCATGAAGTTTTACCCAAATTTGCCCAGTTTTTCGGTTGAAAATTTTGTAATCAAATATTCGGATTTGGCCAGGTTTTAGTTCAAAAAGGTTTCATTATTTTCCTTCGATCTTGAAAATATTTAAAATTATAAAATCTTATAAGCAACTACGATACAAATAGTAATGAATGATAATTGTTTTTTTGTTGTTTGATTTGATTGGCTCAAAATATATGAAAGGTCCTGTATCAGAGCAATTGTGGGCAAGTGCAAACGAAGATTTTATTCTTCATCAAAAATGTTTCAAAATTGACCTCTTATCCAGAAAAATGAATGTTAATAAGTTTTATACTCGTTCGATCTGAGCTAATTTTGTATTCATTCGAGTGAATTTTTTGAAAGTTAATTTTTTTTAATATTTACAGTGTTTTAAAGTTTTTCACACATTATTTTTATAATCAGATATTTCGTAATATTATTTATTGTGAACGTACGATTCGGAAACTGAGATTTCACATATCAATTAATATTTTATCGAAAAATAAAGTTTTGAAAGTGAAGTGAAAAATGTGAGCTAGAGCTTTTGTGTTGTTGACGTTGTATAATTTAAATGCATGTTTTTAATTGAAATTATTTTGTTGATTCAATTGCGTATAGTATGCTTTCTATCGAAATCAGGCTTGCAAAAACTATCATTTTGGTCGCATAAGAAATCTTTGGTCCATGCGCTTTTCTGATCTTAATTAGCTACCACCATTCTGGTTTTCCTTTTTGAATAAAAAAAATCCAATGTTAGGTAGAAAAGAAGAGATATAAAATTTATATATAATTTTTGGGCCACACGTGTGCCATCATTAGCATAATGCTTACTATGAACCTTCCATTTCACAAATCAAAGCTATTTTTGCTTATCTTTTCTGTTTTCTGAAGATTGACTTTCAAAATAAATCAAAATTGTGAATTTGGTCAAAGTTATAACAAATTGAGCCGATTGTCCCCCTTTGGCACACAAACAACATATTTGACTTTTTATAACTCCCCCACCGTTTTTGGGTAAAGGCACGATTCAAGATCAATCCAAAACAGAGTATAAACTTTGTGGGACCTATTTATATTTTTAGCCATTCTTCATGCTAATCGTTGAGAAAGACTGAGTAATATGCAGTTTCCAAAGATGGCTGACGATCTTGTTCAAGTACTGGACATGAATTTATAATTTTTTTCTTTTTGTTTATCTCCGGGAAATACAGGCGAGACTTGTCAAAGAAAATTTTTGGTTAGAATCCTGCCAGGTGACCGCTAAAGAGCTAATTTTGATTTCCATTACGATTTTTTTTCAAAATATTTCTCCACAAGCAGTTCAAATATGTTGCGCACAATTTGACCACCGTATTTTCTTTATTTTACTGGTGGGCAATTTTTCTACATTGTAGAAATCAAAACAGGACTATTTATTAGTCAGCTAGACAAACCAGTCAGAAAAATTTGACTTTTTTATCACTTCCTCCATTCATATTTTCGGATTGATCACTTAATGGAATCAGTTATCTTAACTTTTATTAAAATTTTAGCTCACTATTAGAGATTTCTTAAATGATTTACCATGTGAATTTTGATCGAATAGTTGATTTCCAGCTGTTTTTGGATCTCCCACTGGAACTTTTCCGGATTTTTTTTTCCCAAAACATTTTGTCATTGAACTTCAGTATTTAACGCTATCTCGAACACTTGATAGATTATCACTTAAATTTGTACATGTTCACAATACATTACTAGGTGGCCTTAAAAATTTTATCAATTTCCATACATGTATTCTAAAAGTTTTCACAAAACAAAGTGTTGCATTTTTATCGAATACACTCCTTAGTTATAGAATGTCGAATTCATGTATTCCTCAGCTAAGTAAGTGGTTCTTAAGGTGTTAATAAATTGATCACCCTAAGCCCAAATATTTGACTCCATTTTTGTTGGGAAAAATTCCTCTGGGAGTGGTAAATTTTAAAAGTTCAAGGGTATCCCGACTAAATTTATTTTTATGAAGTTCGATCGTTTTCGTGTATTTTTAACGGGGTTTCACCGCTTGGGGAGGGGGAGGAGGCGATCACCCCGATCACCTCCCCTCCATACCCAGATGACCAGAAATCGTAAAGTAGTATTCTTTGTAGATTGTATAATAGAGTGCCCCAAATGACCCGACTTTTGAAAAAGTTATGCGCTGCAGGCTAAAATTGATCCTAGGCCTAGTACAAGATATCATGCCAAATTTAGGCCAGATCGGATCACGGGAAAGGGTCGCTCAACGAGCCTTAAGTTTGTATGGGATTTTGAGACATTTTGTTCGGGAGAAACATGAAAAACCAGTTTTTCATCAATAACTTTGGTTTCCGTCGGTCTATTTCTTTCAAAAACGAGTTTTCTTAAAGCCTAAATGATGAAAAATATTTCATCCGAAAACTGCATTTCGATAAAAGTTAAGATAAAAAAGTTATAAGGCTTCAAAAATGGGCTAACTTTTTTAACGGTGGTATTCAGCACTGATAATGAGGCGTGAATATGTTCGACCGCTTCAACTCATTAACACTGATGAATACCATCCTTAAAAAAGCAAACCCATTTTTGTAGCCTTATAACTTTCTTATCTTAACTCTTATTGAAATGTAGTCTTCGGATGAAATATTTTTCATAATTGAGGCTTTAAGAAAACCCGTTTTTGAAAGAAATCGGCCGACGGGTACCAAAGTTATTGATGAAAAACTGGTTTTTCATGTTTCTCCCGAACAAAATGTCTCAAAATTCCATACAAACTTCAGGCTCGTTGAGCGACCCCTGCCCGTGATCCGATCTGGCCCAAATTTGGCATGATACCTTGTACTAGAATTGGGATCAATTTCAGCCTGCAGCGTATAACATTTCACAAGTTTTGAATTTCCCATATAAATTTGGGGCAGTCTATTGTATAAGCATCCAGTTTAGATTAGATTTGTATAAACATCATATTGTAGCTAAACCAAGTTATATTTTATCGTTTATGGTTTGTATAGTTCATTATACATATACGATAACATTTTTTTAATTGTATAGAATGATCAATAAAGTTGTTTTGAATCGCAGTAGAATTGTGTAAAACAATCTTTTCGTACTTGTTATTCAAAATCGCTTATTGAGATAAACCTAATCGGTAAATAATTGTTAATACTGCATTTCCTATGCTAAGTAATATCGTAATCATCTGATTTCAACAATTGCAAAAATTGGAAATCCGTAACGAATTTTGTTGCAAAAATGAAGACAGTTTTAATTATGAAAAAAAAAAATATAAAAATGAAAAATGTAGCACATACACTCGGCGTTCAAAAAAACACAGGCAATGCTTCAAAAAATCCGGTTCTATGATAAACAATTCAATTAAATCAGATGCTGCTTCTAAGACATCTCCGACAGAAAAAGATTCACTGTTGTCCCACGAAGTGTCCCATGGAATCTAGGTATTGCAGATTGTCGAATCGTTTAACAGTACAGTAAATAGCTAGCTAAGACGAATACTATTATTAATTGTTAAAGAATCGTCTATGAGATAGGTTAAAGTTGAATATCAAAAAACGGCATTTATAAATAAAGTCTGCTTCATTTAATATTGGAACACAAACAATTGCGTGTAGTTCAGTCATTTATTAACGAATTCATAATTTGTTTTTCATACAAATGTAGCATTTTCTTTACTCTTTCATAAAAAAATTATTCATTGCTGTTTCGAAGAAATTCTCCTACTTTTCCCGTAATACGGCACATTAGGCGGCGCACACCCTTTTCGTCCACCGTTTTGGCGATTTGATTCCACCAGTTTTTCATTTGAGTCATGTTCCTAACAAGTTTTCCCTTTGCCTTAAGCCTCCGCTTCGTGATTGCCCAGTATTTCTCTATCGGCCGGAACTGGGGGCAGTTTGGGGGTTGGCAGAGGTCCTTCGGTATTACGCTGACCCCGTTCGTTGCGTACCATTCCATAACCGTTTTGCTGTAATGGCAGCTTGCGAGGTCCGGCCAAAACATTACTGGACCGTCGCACAGTGCAGCGTCCCATAGACAAAAATCAAAAATTCGAAATTTTTATTTCACCAAATCAAGTAGGCGGTTCTTTTCATATATGTTTGAAGTATGCTGCATTTGCATAAGAAATCACTTGGGAGCACTTATATGCCTGAATCAGGCTTATATTGTTAGATAGTTTCAACGCAGCTCGTGCACAGTATTTTTTCAGAAAAAATACTCAATTTAACTAATTTTTCTCTCATCTGTTAGTGACTTTTAATGTGTTAACCGCAATGGAAACTGAAGAAGCAAGTAAGTAGAAGACATTAAAGGGGTTATCTCTGTGATTTATTTCCATATATACAAATATGAAGGTGTTATTGATAAGCGTACTTTATATTTCATGAAAATGGACATTCAAACTTTAATTGGACATTACAAAAATATATACCAAAATACTTCTCTGATTTTTTCTCCAGTTATCGTTTATAGTATCCTCTAAAAGCTCCAAATAGTTTCAGCTGCCCGAAATTGCCCGTTTTACAGTTTTGACTGTTGAAAATCAAGATTTTTCACTAGTCTTGTTTTAAAGGGTGGTACAGACTGGCCGTTCCAAGCAAAAAGGTTGATTATTCAGTCTTCTTTCACCTCAGGTATTGGAAAAGGAGGGCAAAAATACTGCATTGGAAGAAATATCTTAATTTGTGCAAAAATCGTCATTAAACACGTGTTTTTCGTGGTATTTTAGGTAAAAATGGCGTTTAAGCTACTTTTGCGATCACGAAAAACAATGTTTTCGGAATAAATTTATATTTTGATCTGAATGACATATTGTTTAGAAGGTAAAATTATTTTGTATGATTTTTTATGCATATATGTATATGAGTCACTTTTGTGAACATCGTTTTAACATACGCCATTCATGCCAATAATAGCTCACATCATTTCCAACAACTTTCTATATGACATGTATGAGTAAAAGTGTCAAAAAACATCAGTTTTGATTTTTGTCACGGTATCCCATACATTCAACGCACTGTGCGTCGTGGGCACGAATAAACGGCAGAATCCGTTTCTGTAGGCACTCTTTTTTGTAGACTTCTGATGTCATTGTCTTGTCAGTGAGAAAGACTTTGGTTTTCTGTCCACAACTGCATATCCCCTGCCAAATCATGTACTTGCGGGCGAATTTATCCGCAAACACGAACTTATATTTTGCAGGTACATCCCCCCGAGCCGTCGCCAAATAAAATTTTTGACCTGGGATTTGCCCAAAGTCCGCCTTCACGTAGGTCTCATCGTCCATCAGAATACATCCGTCGAACTTGGTCAGCACTTGGTCGTACAGCTTTCGAGCACGGATTCTGGCCACGTTGTTCTGCTTCAGCGTCCGATTTGGCTGTTTGCTGGCTCGGAATGACCTTATTCCTTCCCGGAGACGAATTCGTCGCACCGTACTGTGAGCGGCCTGGAACTTATTGGCCAAATCGCGGTCTGAAAGATTGGGATTCCTCTTGACGGCCTTGATGACTTTCCCACGCAGTTTCCGGCCGACAGTTCCACTCCGACGCTTCGAATGCGGCTTCCGAACCGTCGTTAATGTTTCCTTGTACTGCTTGATAACACGCCATACGGTATTTCTGGGCATTTTAAGCTGTTTAGCTAGCTTCGATGCCGACAACAATGGATTTTCAAGAAAACTGTGCACAATTTGATCTCTCCGTTCGGCTTCCATGGCGGTTGTTTACAAAATGCTATCGTTTGGTGTTATGACATAAATACATGGTGAAAGGTAATGAATTTCCCGACACGTGGGTGAAAAAAGTTTCCAAATCCGTCCACTAGGAGCGCCACAATGAGCAAAAGAATTTGTTCCAATATTAAATGAAGCAGACTTTATTGACAATATTATTGCTGAGGATCATGAAAGGAGAGCGAAGTTGGCCTTGCTCGAGTGCGGTCGCATTTTTTTCCGCGGTCGCGTTTTACTTCGTGATTTCTTTAAATTTATATTTCCCTAATCATTTTTCAATAAGTTAAACAGCGGTAAAGTCTTTTATTTATATTGTTCGATTCATAGATTTTAAGTGGGTTACTAATTTTAAACATTAAGTGGAGTGAAATAAATGTTTATCGTAATGGTTTGTGAAGTTGTTGAAAGTGGCTGAATCAAAGTGGCTGGTACTACGCTCCAGGACCATTCTTAGAAGACACCCTGAAATTCTTAACTGATTTGGAACAATAAGATAAGTAACTGTTTTTTTTTGTAGTGAATGAATGTAGTGAATTAATTTATTCGAGATGTGTCAGAAGTTCGGTTTCCACGTCCGAGGAATTTCGAATGTTTTTTTTTTCAGCAGGTGGTCGTAACAGCCATCGATTGCTTTGATCTTAAAAATACTCGATGCAGAAATCTGAAGTACATAGTTAAGCATTTTAGAGCTTATCATAATTTCACGCTAATTTTTTTTTTTTAATAATAACAATTTGCATTTTAATTTCTTTTGTGAGGGCTGCGTGCGCGTGAGTGTGGTCCTGTATTGATTGCTGTTATTGTTAGTAAATCAATGCGTCACTGAACGACAGTCATCTAGCAGTTATAAAATAGGCTTTTAAGTTGCTTCAAAAACTATGCATTGAAATTTAAATAATTTAGATAAAATATGTGAGAATAGTCCAAACTCAAATGTAATAATCTTTATTTTAATTATTATTGCGGTGAGTATAATGTTGGTAAGTATCGTAAGTTCCTTGGTCCTTAACAGCATTTTTTGTATCAATATTCCATATACACTTTCCCAAATAACATAAATTCATATTTAGGTCTTTCCATATTCAAAATATTATATGAAGCGTTTGGTAGGGATCTCCACGCTTCATTCCGCCCCTGTATCCTGTATCTTTCGCGGTTTTCATCACATGGTTGGCCTGGCCGTAGTAATATCTGCAATGCATAGGAATATGTAACAGGTAATACGCTGAAAAGAAAAATGATAGACGCAAGTCTCCCAATTTTCCAGGATGCCTACATGTTTTGGCCATGTTGATGTAAGAAGAAGAAGAAGAAGAAGACATAACTCACAGTGTTACAAGTTATCTATTTCATTGCATAGTTGTCTCGAATTGTCACTGCAGTTAACATAAAATGGTTAATAAAATTGAAAAGAAATCTAGTTAAAATAGTGCATGTACCAGTAGTGTAGCAAATTTACAGCTCTTTTGTTTGGTAAATATTTTTAATACAACTTGGTACACCATCTATAAAATGAAAAGTTTCACTAGGAAATCACCAAAGCTAAGGAGAATAGTTTTTTTTATCCAGATCGCATAACACTGGTCAAAAGTGTCTCCTGATCATATCCTTTTCCCCCATCCACAAAAAAATTGTTTTGCTAGGATGCAGAGGTGACCTCGGTCCTAAAGCATGAATTTGTTTTCTATCATCCTTTTCTCTTATTTTCCTCTCTATCTATTGACTACTAGGGCGTGGCCGGCGCCGTTATTGATGTTTAAAGAGAGAGCATCAAATTTGTTCATTGTGAATGTGCTGTTAATCCCAGACACCATTCTTTTGACCTCTGAGCAAAATTGATGGCCTCGGTCAATCACGGAGTAGCAACCATTGGCGATGTGGAATTCGTTCTACTGAGCCACGCCTACGATCATGGAATTCGAAATGTGTATGTTTTAGTCACGATTCCGATCATAAAAAAATTCAAAAAAAACATTTCAAAGTTATATGCTGATGAACCGATAAGAAAAATTGATTTTTAACATATATATTTCATAGAGCATTTCGAGTTCAATGATTTGAGGTGGATGTGAGTAGTCAATCAAGCTAAGCTAAGCTAATATTATTGCTGAGGATCATGAAACTTAGCCTAGATCGGAAACTTAATTATATTTTTCTATATTATATATTTTTATTTCAAGTCATTACGTTATGACATGCTTTTAAATTTGGAACGAACAAAATCAAAACAATTCCATGATATTATTCATTTTCGAGATTCATAACCAATTTATCTGCCAATTTCTCTGGCTGATAATTTGTTCAAAATCAAATGGTCAAAGAAATGAAAATTCCATTCTTTTTTCAATATCAGAAACTGGCTACTTTTCTGAAAACAAAATTTTGTTACATTATTTTGATTTTGATTTGGATTCATGGTTTTTACTTCGATCTTGGGTATATTTAAAACTACAAAAAACCTTATAAGCAGCTACGATAAAAAATGTTAGGAATGATTTTTTTTGTGATATTTTATTGTTACGTACGACACCTCTTCTCTCGTTCCTATACCGTGAGAGGCACCAAATCATTTTAGAAATTTTTCATATATTTAAATACTCTATCGAATTTGTTACCATCTGCTAGATTGGCACTCGAATTATTAAAAAAAAATTGTATGGGAGCTTTCCTTCTTCCTTCCTATCGAATCAGTGAAAAAAGGAAGCCTTAAAAAAATCATTGAATAAAATCTTCCTAAATAACCTCTGCTGTTAAATTTGAATAATAAGTTCTCGAATGATCCAAAATATTGTATGAAAACCTCCCTACTCTTTTTCCTCTACCCGTTGAAGAAATGAAGGGGTCACAAAACATAAAAATACCTTTCCTGTACTCGAACAAACTCTCATGAAAAATTTGTTTTTTTTTTGTTCAATTAGTTCTTGAGTAAAGCATAAAACTGTATCAGAGATTCCTCCGCCCTTTCCTAACCTTATATGGGTCTCAAACATCCTAAAAACTTGACCCGTAGCCTTATATCTTCCTATGTGAAATTTGGATTTATTTTCATGATAAGTTATCGAATAATGCAATAAATTGTATGGAAAACCCCCCCGCTCCCTTTGTATCTCACCAATCGAAGATGGTGGAGTCCCAAATAATGATAGAAACATTTCTCGTACCCAAATAACCACCCATGTCAAATTTGGTTCCATTGGCCTGATTAGTTCTCGAATTTAGCAAAAAGTTTTATGGGAGGGCCCCCCCTCCCCTTTTCCATCTCCAAATTGGAAGGAGGGAGGAGTCTCAAACTTCTCGAAATATTCATCCTACCCATATGACCCCTATCAAAAAAGAAAAAAAAACATATAACCCCTCATGCCAAATTCGGTTCCATTTGCTTGATTAGTTCTTGAATTGTTCTAAAAAGTGTATGGGGCCCCCTTCCCTACTCACTGTTTCTCCATTGGAAGGAGTGTGGGGTACCAAACCATTTTAGGAACATTCCTCGTAACCAAATACACACTCATTCCAAATTTGTTTTCAATTGCAGGATCGGTTCTCAGCAGGAGGGTTTTTTAAATTTTTTCTTCTTGTTTATCTCCGAGAAATACAGGCGAGACTTGTCAAAGAAAATTTCTGGTTAGAATCCTGCCAGGTGACCGCTGAAGAGCTAATTTTGCTGTCCGTTACGATTTTTTTTCAAAATATTTCCCCACAAGCAGTTCAAATATGTTGCGCACAATTTGACCACCGTATTTTCTTTATTTTACTGGTGGGCAATTTTTCTACATTGTAGAAATCAAAACAAGACTATTTATTAGTCAGCTAGACAAACCAGTCAGAAAAATTTGACTTTTTTATCACTTCCTCCATTCATATTTTCGGATTGATCACTTAATGGAATCAGTTATCTTAACTTGTATTAGCTCATTTTAGCTCACTATAAGAGATTTCTTAAACGATTTACCATGTGAATTTTGATCGAATAGTTGATTTCCAGCTGTTTTTGGATCTCCCACTGGAACTTTTCCGGATTTTTTTTCGATTCTGCCCAAAACATATTGTCATTGAACTTCAGTTTTTAACGCTTTCTCAAAAATCACTTGATAGATTATCACCTAAATTTGTACACGTTCATAATACATTACTAGGTGGCCTTAAAAATTTTATCAATTTCCATACATGTATTCTAAAGTTATTCACAAAACAAAATGTTGCATTTTGATCGAATACATTCCTTAGTTGTAAGATGTCGAATTTTGGTATTTTTCAGCTTAGTAAGTTTTATTAAAGGTGTTTATAAATTGATCACCCTAAGCAAAATATTTGACTCCAATTTTGTTGGGAAAAATTCCTCTGGTTGTGGTAAATTTTGAAAATTCAAGGGTATTCCGACTAAATTTATTTTTATGAGGTTCGATCAATTTCGTGTATTTTTAACGGAGTTTCACCGCTTGGGGAGGGGGAGAGGGGCGATCACCCCGATCACCTCCCCTCCATACCCAGATAACCAGAAATCGTAAAGTTGTGTTCAATGTAGATTGTATAAGCATCCAGTTTAGATTGGAATTGTATAAACATCATGTTGTAGCTAAACCAAGTTATATTTTATCGTTTATGGTTTGTATAGTTCATTATATACGATAACATTTTTTAAATTGTATAGAAAGGTCAATAAAGTTGTTTTGAATCGCAGTAGAATTGTGTAAAACAATCTATTCGTACTTGTCATTCAAAGTCGCTTATTGAGATAAACTTAATCGGCTAATAATTGTTAATAATGCAATTCCTATGCTAAGTAATATCGTTATCATCTGATTTCAACAATTGCAAAAATTGGAAATCCTTGACGAATTTTGTTACAAAAATGAAAACAGTTTTAATTAAGAAAAAAATTATAAAAATGTATAAAGTAGCACATACAGTCGAAGTTCGCAAAAATACAGGCGACGCACAAAAAGTGCGTAGAAGAAAAAGTTTGCCAAAAGGTTTTTTTGATTTTTAATCAATAAAAAAGTTTATTTTGACTTATCAAACGTTTTTAAGATCATTTAATACATTTTTTATGTTTTTCGTAACTTTTCATAATTTTCTATTAGAAATTTTCTAACATTTATATGACATGATAGATAATCCTGGTTAAAAAAGTTGTAAAATTCAAAAAAATCAAGATTTTTTTTATTTGTTTTTGGAAGCGAAATAACGTTTGAAAATATTCGAAAAAGAAAATAAATTTTACTGAGCTTTAATTCAAAATAAACGAAGCCCTAGGTGACTTTTTTTTGTTGAAAAAATCTATCAATATTTTTAAACTTCAAACTTGAAAATATTAAAAATGCGCGAGTTTGCGCGATTTTCTTTTTTTGAACATGATTATTGAAGCTATCAATTTTCAAATGATATCAAACATTTGGCCGGGACTTGCTGGGAACATAAACAAAAACACTAATTTGTAAAAAAAATCAACGTTTAAAACAAAAAATAAATAGAAGAGTTTTCAAAGCAGTAAACAGTGTCCCCATTGTCATCGATTTTTATCTTTTGTACTCAAAATTATTTAACATCCCTCCATTGAAGTTCTCCATTTCAAATTTTCATTTTTAGTTACTTAAGAAAGTTTCATTCATAGATTTGACTTATTCGCGCTGATTCAACAATTTGTAGAAAAATTGTATCTCTTAAAAACACTAAAGTTTCGACAGCTGCTACAGCTTAAAAACAAATCAGATGTCAAAAAAATGACTGGCACATGGTGCTAAATTTATTCAAGAATCAAAAAAGCATTGACAAAAAATAACCAATAAAATTAAAATTTTGAGTTTTGGCCAGATTTTTGGGTTGAATACTCCTGTTTGCGACGCTTCAAAAATCCGGTTTTATGATAAACAATTCCATTAAATCAGATGCTGCTTCTAAGACATCTCCGACAGAAAAAGATTCACTGTTGTCCCACGAAGTGTCCCATGCATATTGTAGATTGTCAAATCGTTTAACAGTACAGTAAATAGCTAGCTAAGATCGCATTTTGATTGTAATAGAATCGTATATGAGATAGATTAACGTTGTATATCAAAAAACGGCATCTATAAATGGATTTGGAGTCCGAAACGATGCAGTCAGTGGTATTTTATACAATCAACTGATTTTTAAACGAAACTCTAAACTGTACATGAACAAATTTGCTTATTTGTATCAACATGAAATGGCACCAAGGAAGTATCGAAGGGCACGGATCGGAACGTTGTGTGTTCGAGACTGACGGAAAAGAGACACATAAAGTTGTATAGGGTTCAATTTTTTTTCGCAGTTAACATTAAATTCTATTGTATTTATGTTCACGGTGATTCATAGTAAATTCGTAATAATGGAAAAATAAAATTGCTTTGGGATACAGTAACAATAAATTGTATTAAATGGTAAAGAAAGTTGTACAAGCCACAAGCTACCTGCAAAAAGAAATTGTGATCAAATTGTAAGATAGGCAATAGAAAGTTGTAAGTTGTATAATCCTAAAATTTTGTGCAAAGCAAAGTTGCTATCAAATTGTTGAAAACTCAATACAAAGTTTTATATTTTCAAAGTGAGCAAAATTTGGTCCGTATATTGCCTCCACTTTGATACGTACAGGCTCATATAGAATATGCCATACAACTTTTTCAGATGGTACAAAAGTGTGCATATCTCAGAAACAACTGAAAAATACAGACCAAAATGTTCACTGGGTAGGATCGCTCATGAATACATTGTTATGAGTGACTTTTTAAATAATGTTCACTAGAAAATAAGATATATTATGAGGTAACTCCTGAGGTATTCCTTTGTGGTAGCCACGTTGAAATTCTGCATCTGATTTTTGAAAGCAAATTTGGTAAAAATTATAAAATGCTAAGAAATATTTTCTGTATAAGATGTGAAGACATCTTCAAATATTGCTCAAAAATTAAGTGTTCATTGTATTAAAAAAAAATCAAATTCTTGAAATGAAAGAAATTTTACAAACCTCGTCGAATTTTTCGTTGAATTGAAACTGTTCCTTAAAATTAACTATATGATTTAAACAAGTGAACCGATATAAACTAGGGAAAATTTTTGGTCAATGAATATAAGCTTATATTAATAGATTTGATTTGAAAATCTGGCAAAATACTGAAAATGTCGTGGTGTTGACAAATGCTTTTCATGAATTGCTTCTGCGAAGTAGCAATGAGTTATGGTTAGTCATCGAAGTAGAGTGTGACAATTTGTTTGCAGCCATGTTGTCATGTCCGTCATAAAAAAAAAACTCAAAGATGATACTTAACTTGTCAATCCATTCCCAGAAGTGGCGCCTCCGAGCACATGTCTTGTCAAAGATGGTTTACCATCCATATTTCACCCGGTCAGTAAGTAAGGAGAAGTTACTCCAAACCAGCCATTCAGCCGCTGGATGGTCCACATGTGGCGCTAATGGTCATTTATCACGATCGCTAATAAGGCACCCTGCGGGGCGACTGCCAGAACACAAACATTCGAGAACAACCAAGCCTTCGAAAGTGTAGTGGAAACTCCTTCGGGAATTTCCGAAAGCAGTTCCTTCCCGGTAAAACACCCTGCCACAAACAGCCAAAACATTGAAAAACATAAAACACGGATCTGTTCCTGGTCTTTGGAACAAATGGTCGCGTCCGGGGACAATTAACTAAAACAACAACCGGTGCTGGTCGGATTTCCGAAATTCGATGACTACGAGACGACCAAGAGTGCTGCCTTTTCAGCCCGAAATCTCCTGTCGAAGGACAAGACGGCGAAATTCGAGGAACCTGATCGAAAATGCATTTATTTTCTGAGGATGTTGTCCTTCCCGTTTTTGGTTCCCCGCCTTAAGTGGTTTTATTCATTCCGGCACACATTCCGGTTTGTGAAGGACTCTTTCAGTACACTTGAAAAGGATCCGATCTATGCATGAGGAGACAGAGGAAAAAAAATATGCCAGAAAGGACTCGCTGCTGAAGCGAAGAGTAAACACAATTGAATGGAGCGTAAAAAAATAATAGAGGACAAAAGGCAAAAGTCCGCGTCTGGATTGAAGCCAAGATCGTTTGAACTCGGCACGACAATGGCTTCCTGTATTGCGAAGATGATGACGAGTGCCTTGCAGTGATATTTCACGAATGTCATGCATTTGCAGGAACTTCAAAGATATGTTATTCTTGAAAATATTGAAATTCATTGCTCTCGTATACTTTTAGATATAAATAATTTAATCAAACATAACATTTAATAGGTTGACAAAATTGTGCTTTAATGGTTGAGACAGAGGTACATTTATCATTGTTTTGTTAGTAACCCAAGCAACCAAAAGTCTCATATCTACTTAAACTCGCGCCTCCAAAGTTCGAATTTTGCTGAACAAAGGTTCCAAAGGGAACTGGTACCGAATTTTCTAGAATGTGAGCATGAAAGTTACAAAAGGTTCCTCAAATAGCCTTCTATGGACTTGAAGTTCCAAAAGGTTCCTCAAATAGCATTTTTTGTGACATGTCAATATGAAAGTTACAAATTAGGTCTCAAATAGCCTTCTGTGAACTTCAAGTTCCAAGAAGTTCCTCAACTAGCCTTCTGTGAACTTCAAGTTTCAAAAAGTTCCTCAAATAGACTTTTTGAGACATGTCCACCATTTTATGAATATGAAATGTGAGCGAACATCACAAAAGGGCATATAATAAATAAGTTATTTTTTGGAGCTTGGACATTGTTGAAATGTATAATTTATTTTGAAACTTCAAATCAGAACAACTTAAAGCTAACTCGCAAATGATTGTTTTTGAAAAGAGTAAATATTTTGACTTTATAAAATTTCGTCCAACTGTATTTACTTAACACGAATTTATCACACATAGAAAGTCAGTTGAAGCAATTCATTATTTAAATATCAAGATAAACTCAAAAATTTTTGAATTTTATGCTTAACGGTTATTAACATGGAATTCAATTTTTCAAACCCATATTATTTTAACCGATGATTGATTCATATGCCGTTTCGTAATGTTTCTTAATAATAATCAACATGCGTATTTGCTGCTGGCCGCTGGCTGCCCTTGTGGGTATTCTAGGAAGCTTATAACCACTTCGAATTTTAGCTGCTGGCAAGGCAACATCTAGGCGTGTCGTCGTGGCAGCGTGTTTGGCTATCATCTCGGAGAATCGGGTTCAAATCTGGTACCAGGACTTATTTTTTCAATTCGGTTGTTTGATTGCTTGAGTAAGCGAATCAAATAATTGTGTTGCAGAATTGGCGTGCGTGCCGGCATGTATCGAAGAAAGTTAAAAAGTAATTAAGTAACATCAATTGAGGGAGGTGAGGGGAGAAATAAAGATGGATGCCGAGAAACCGGCAGCACCACATGGGCTGGTGGTGACCAAAGTAAAAGAGGAGAGGAGAACTATTTTTTGTTTTTGCTGACTAAACGTTTACTTGTGGGCGTTCAGATCTGTAATGGAACTCAAAGTTTCAATAAGAACTTAAATTTTGGGCTGAATAAAACGAACTTCAGCACATTGATTATAATGATTAAGCTGTGTTAAGCTTTCTAACGAGACTTTTGGTTGCTTGGGAAAATTAACTACAAACTGTGATGCGCTCATTGAATATATTAGGCTGGGACAAATATCAATTTCGTCTTTTGTCACCACCCCCCCCCCCCAGCCCCCCTCCCTTCTTCAAAATTTCCAAAATCCCGAAGGGGGAAATAATTAAAGTTTGAAGTATTTATGGAAATTTCGGAAAATTTCCCAAATATCCGAAAGATTCCATGAGAACAAAACAAATTGAGGAAGATGGGAGTCATATCGACTTTTATATGCTTTATTTTATTTAATTTTTCGATGAAAAAAATACTTGAATACTTGTAGGTTTTGTGCAATGATACATTGCAATTTATTCCCATTTATTTGTTTTTCGCATTATTTTTACTGACATCTCCCCCCCCCCCCTCCCCTCCTACATATTTTAAGATGCAAATAATTGGAACAAGTTATTTCTACAAACATTACATGACTTTTGACGTACTGTAAATTCCCGAAATGAAAAAAATGCCATTGTGACTTTACATGACCATAAAGTGAAATCGGGCCCATTATTCCTTTTCAGTTTTTGAATCATTATTTCATCAGCTTCTAGCCATCAGCTTTATAACAAAACATGACAATGATTTAAAATGTATTCATAATGATTTACCTACTCAAAATCCACAAGCTCCAAATTTGAAACAGCATTTTTTGGCGCATCAAATCGAACTTGCTGCTTACCGGTCGGCCGTTCGGTGTTTGTTTGTGAAACGATTCTGCGATAGAGTGTATCTGAATTTTCTTTTTAGCTTCATCAATACTTTTTGGAATGATGATTTTAAAAATATTTTATTATTTCTTTTCAAAATTGAAACCATTTGGTTTATCTAGAACAGAGGTGAGCAACCCAAGGCCCTCGAAACATGTTTGTGCGGCCCGCGAAGCTCATCTCAAATTAAATTTATTTCACGATTTTTTTCTATGATAGGCTGTTAATGATCATAAAATAGCAGTCCCTACTAAACCAAAAACATGAAATATCAATAAGTTGATATGCATGTCACTTGTTTACAGTTACAGTTTCCCATAATCATCAAGATTTTTAACTTTTTTGTATGATTTAAGCTTTTTATTGATTTTTTTATTTATTGGAAAAACGTTATATAGGAGGTATTTAGACGTTATTTTTCGTTTCAAACAATGTTAAAATTGTATGATGAAGTGAAATATTTTTGTTCTAGGTTAATGACTGAGCTGAAAAAAAGCTGGTTTTCAATCAATTTAATACCCTTTTTTCAATCAAGGACTCCAATATTGTCAAGATATTCTTGTTTCACGGATAACGCTTTCAAAAATTGGATTCTACATTGTATAGAAATTCAAAAAAAAAAAAAAATTACAACTTCTTCTGAGCTCATTGAAGAATGTTATTGAATATTGAATATTGAAGATTTTAATTTTTTCAGCAAGTTTGTTGAAGACTGCGAAATGATTTGACTTACGGGTTTAAAAATATCAAAAATTCATTTAAGTTTGATTTTTCTTTAAAATTTTGTTTAAATTCCCGGTTGTTGCAGGTTTGGATAACAAAAAAAAAATCTTTTTTTTTCTCAGAATCCAAAATTACTCGTGGTTTTTTTTTTAAGTTGATAAGGGCGAAACTAATTCCAAATCCTTCTTTTGGAGGGGAAAATAAAAAATAATGCGAAAAACAAATAAATTGGAATAAATTGCACGAAAGATTTTATGCAACTAAATTGCAAACAATATCATTGCACAAAACCTATAAATCAAGTGATTTTTTATCGAACAATTCAATAAAATCAAGAAAACAAAAGGTGATAAAACTTCCATCTTCCACAATCTGTTTTCTGCTCTTGTAATCTTTCAAATATTTAATAAATTTTTCAAAATTTTCATAAAATACATCAAATTTTCTTTTTCCCCCCTTCGGGTTTTATAAAAATTTCGAAAAGGAGGTGACAAAAGAAGAAATTGATATTTGTTCTGGTCTAATTGGGTCAATAAGTATTTGTATTTAACAGTTTTGTCAAAAACAAAAGGACATAAATTGAAAAACTAATTTTTAAAGTTATCTCGAAAACAAGAGCTGACAAAAAACTAATTGGATTTGGATTTGGATTCAGGGCTCCTGAATAAGTCAAAATCGGTTCTGAGATTCCTTGCACCTTGGAAAAATGTGAATTTTGTTAACTTGTGTTTTGTGCGATGCTATTTTCAGAAATTTCATAGGCAAAACATTGATTAAAAGGAGTCATTCAACTTAAAAATTAGACATCCACATTATCAAAGTCATAAGATTTTCATGATTCAGCTTTAGAAAGCCTATCCCAGAAATATCTAAATTTAATTTAAAATTTATGAAATCTGTAAATATTTTCTAGAATCAAAAATGTAAACTGTAACATGGACAAATCTGATTAATTTTTTTTCAACAATTTTGAAACTATGCTCAATATCTCATTTCAATTATTTCACACAAAACTTCAAATAAAAAAATCACCGTTTATTGAAAAAAACTGAGGCTTCACGACCAAATTTAAGGGAGTTTTGATAAAAAATTTTTTAATTGAAGTGATCATGGAAAAACCATCGCATCGGTTCGAACAAAAAAGGGGTTTTCTCAGAAAACGGTTCAAATCTTTTAAGGAAGCATAGAAACACCTACAAAATTTTTCGATTTTAATGAATAAAAGGAAAGCAAACGATGTTTCGCTAAACATTTCAAATCACTCAAAACATTCAAATTATTCGAAAATTATAAAGATTTATTGATGAACTTATTAAATTTCAGCTGGATTAATTTAATAAAATGTTTATGCAAGCATATGAATACGTCTTTTATCCTTTTTTTATTTTTTGTATAAAATTTGTCGTTATAAAGAATAACGTAAAGCTCAGCAAACTATTACTGAAAATTTTATTTTGATGCGGCTCGCCGAAAGAATTTTAAATTAAAAGTGGCCCGTTGTTTCAAAAGGTTGCTCACCCCTGATCTAGAATGTTTTTAGATTAACATTATTTGTTATTTGTTCGTTGTACATTAAAATGTCCTTGGCAAAATGATGAAGTATGTGGAAGGGATAATGAAGCTTGTCTTTTGTTTGTATAAATATTAAATAATTCACTTGCACAATAATTTGAATTGAATTTGAATTGAAAAAAATATACTTAAATCCAAGAAAAAAAGCTTTCATGTAGTGAAATTTTTGTAACAACAAATTGAGAATATTTTTGACCTTTTTCTACAATATTATATTTAATCTTAAAGCTTGGCTACTTTTTGTTCATTTATTTTTAATTGTAAGATTTTATATCAACCTAATTGTTTGGAGTTATTCTAAAAGGTATTTAAAAAAAAACTAGAACTAGGGACAAGAGCTCAACTGTAGCTTAGAACAAAACACCACTTCTATCCAATGAAGTCTATGGAATTTTATCGACTTATGTACTATTTTGAGTTTCTCTTTTACAAAAAAAGCAAAAAAATATCATTTACATTTTTGGTGAACAGTTATAAAACGATTTTTCTTTTTTATATTTGTAAAAATCAGAAAACAATAATACCCACCCTGTGTGCGACTGCAACGTTTTTGATTCCAAACATCGTTTCATTCAAAAGTCATGTAAAATTACAACAAATTGACCCGAATGACGGAACGCATGGTTTTTTCGAGGCTGCTTTATAATATACAACACATCTGACCGAATTTTAAATGAAATCAAATTTTACATGAAATGTAAAACTCAGAATTTTTTCTGTGTACTTGACATGGAACACGATTATTTGATGTAAATTTACATCACTTATGATGTAAATAAAAAGAAGCATCATATATGACGGAATATTCTGAGCGAATTGAATATTACACGTCTGAAAATTTTACACGTCTGAAAATTTTACACGTATTATTTTTACAGACGTGTCATATATAACTCGCATTGAAAATTCCATCACGTTATCGAATGATATAATTAAACGTAAAATTAATTTTAATGTAAATTCAATAAGCGAATGAAAACTACCCCAAATTCAAAATCAATCCTTGAAATCATCTGTGATCATCAATAACCAATCATGTTTAAGAAAAAACATGGCTTTATGTGTTAAAAGTGAGTTTTTTTAGTGTTCGTTATACCGTGATTAAAGCATAATTACTCTGTGATTTAAGCATCTGATTCATTCACGCCGTATAAAGTTACACCGAAGGAGAAAACGCTGTAAACAAAACATCCAAAATTCAAACCAACGACAAAGTGTAAGATCAAAATTGTAACCCGTGAAATTCGGTACTATCGCGTTCATGAAACCGTCCCAAATACCGTCGCGGAACCGGAGACATCCTTTTTTATGTTTTTGGTATTTATGAAGTAAGTTAGTGTATAATTATTACGATTATGAAATTTGTTGTATTACATTATATTCTTTTCATTTCATTCTAGGAATCAAAATTTGCGGGTTTTCATGCCGTTGACCCACTTTCCGGAGGAACCAAGATCAATTGGAAAACACTACCGGTTGGAGTTCATGTTGTTGCTTGAACTTATGTTCTGGGATGTTCATGAAACGTTTGGGTGAAGCTACGTGATAAACCGAGGATTTATGATAAAAGGTAAAAATACAAATAAGTTGCAACAGATTTATTCTGGCAGGTTGTGTTGAGCTTTGTTTTTTTGCAAAATTGTAATGAGCCGAGGCGGTGCGATACGGTTCCGGTCGAGAAAAAACCAGCAATTTACTAATTTTCAATCGGAATTCAAAGTGTGACTGCGGAGATGTCATTCAGGTAAGATGTTTTATCAATTTGTGATACTTGGTGATTATTTTGTCTCCTTATTCACTCGCAGATACGTCTGTGTGGCGCAAGACCGGAAAAGCTATTTCCCACATCCATCTGAAGTAGATGTTGGCCCCTGAAAGGCACCAGTACCATCTTTTTAGTCAGGATGACGAAATGCAGCTCGTCCGCGGTCACCACAAGGCAGTCAAAGGGGCGAGGTATAGGCTAGTTCTTCATTTTCATCGAACGCACCCAGCGAGAAGTCAAAATAAGGAACGTCTACATCCGTTCATCCGTCTAAGTGTATAGGGATGGACAGGAACCATAAGGAGATCTTGAGAGAGGGCTAACCAAAGTGATTCGCTCTTTGTCAGGAAGGTCTAGTGCAACAAAAAATTTAATCTAATGCCCAAACTAATCTAAGGTTTACAATTCGAGTGGAAATGAATGTGAAAAAAATCATATTTCATGAATAACTTAAAAAAATGCGACACAACAGGCATGTGTTACATAGTAAAATCTATGAGGAATAGTTGTAAGATGAAATTCTAGCCGGACTTATTCCTTTAAACCTTCTAGAACTGATTTTATTTCGATTACCCCGGTTTTCACCGCGGAAATTTCATCATGGTGGGGGGATCGGAATAAAAACAATTCTATCATATTTTAAGGAACAATGCTGGAATTTCATCTTTCAACCATTCCTCTCGATTCCACTATGTTACAAAACCTAATTTCGTCGCGTTGTTTAGATATTGATGAAATAAGATTCTACACGTCCAACAAAAGATGTCATTTGAAAGTGGATTGTGGAAAATGATTAATTAATTAATGATTAATGATACACGGACATTCAGGGCGAGTAAATAAAATTGGATTTCTAAACGGATTCGTGATTTGCTTTTGTTTTCTTTTTTTATGTTTGATTTGAATGAGATTTTTTTTCGTTTTAAAAATTGTTATTGGAATCTCAATTCCAGAGCAAAAATATTAGGTAGTAGATTAAAATTACATAATGGATAAGAGAAATTTATAAAGAACTTTAACGTTGATTTGACTTGCCAAGAGTTTATAATTTGCACTACAGAACATACTGCAGAAGGGCCTTTTTGTGCTACTAACCCGTTGTATTGTTTTTTTTTTAAGATTCTTACATAACCGAACGTGGTTTTATAACTCCAGTTTATAGTTGGCAAGAAGGGCTTTAAAAAACCTAAATTGTTACTTGGGAGACTATCACATTTGATCAGTTTTGAAACCCTACTATGACCCCAACGGCGTTTACGGCGTTTGTTTGGAATTACCCCTTGTTCATAATTACCCCACTTAGCCCTATGAACGGTTTCGTAAATGATTGATTCGTTCATCCAAAAAACATCTACACCTACACGTCAAGCATTCAATTCATACCAGTTCACACCAAGCCATGGTGTTGGTTATGTGGTTAGTTGCATTGCAGATTTACCGTACTTATAATCTAAAGAATGCAATTAAGCGCATGCGTTGGCGAAACTGCGGTGAATCCGTGCACCCATGGTGGCTTATTAACATGCATACATACATACGTGTCATGAGAACCATTTCCAAGGCATTTCGAAATTTGTTTTTCCTCACAATTGGTCATCCCTTTTCGACTTCCACTTGAATAAGCTCGTTGCGGGATTTGAAAGAAGTTATTATGTAGGTATGCAAAAGATATCATAATATCTTCGCAAAGAACTTTGCCTACTAGCAACACGTCGCATACATCGGGACGTATAAAATCATATCGATGCATCGCGGGTATCTTAGGAGACAATGCAATGAGTTGCATCCATAATTTCATGCTTATTCTAAAAATCCAGAGAAAATTCCTTTTTAAACCTTCAAGAAGCGCATTTTTACAAAAAAAAAACACGCGTGGCAGACCAGTCTGAGCATTTTTATATGCATGTTTTAGTTACCTTTTTGAACTTTCACTGTTCATCCGAAAACGTGTTCCTTTATAATTCTATTTAATTGAGTTATGGCTGAAAGTGGCCCAAAATTAATTAAAACCCACCGCATAGCTTTTATCTTACCTACCGAGGTCCAAATTATTACTTTCTATCGCACGAATCCCCACGACGTGGCATTCAGAAGTGATTTCCCGGGAGGTCTCTTCCCCAAGTGCAGAATGACTGAAACCATTTCCCTTCATCATTAAGGCCGATAAGTTGCTGGGTTTAAAAGAGGACCAAGAAGATAAGGCTTATCCTTCTGGTAGCAGAGAATCGTAGAGGGTTTTCTTGAAGTGCACTAACTGCATCCTCAATGGCTTCTGGGAGGAGTCCTTCCGTAATTAAGTTTTTATGGATTTCGATCAATGACGGAGGAATAGGGGGATTACGTAAGCACGTAAGTTGGAATCGCAAATCCTGCCCGATCGATCGATCCCGTTCGCGCAAATTGATGCGTGGAGAAAAGTATCACTCGGGTGCCATAAAACGAGAGCAATATAATAATTTGTAATTTTGTCTTTGACGATTATCGGTGGAACAGCTTACTTTTGGCAAAACGTGGCTCAAGGATTCGGTAGGTGATCGAGCATCGGTGGTCCGCAACAGGTTGGCCCAAGACGAGACAAGTGGGACGGAATGACTTAATTAAAGAAGTGTGCGGCTTCGATCGAAATTTATCAGCTTTTATTGCTGGGCTCTGGATTGGCAAACGTAGCCGAAATTAACATTTCAGTTTTATGACCGACGCCTGGAAGAATTTAGCTGCAATTCGGGCGATGCATCGTAACGAAACTCTTGGAATTGACCGGACCGCGCGATCAGGCTGGCGATGACCAAAGCGATCCACTTACTCACTGTTCGTTGACAGTTGCCAAAGGGAAGGTCAAAATCGTATGGAAATTAGATGACACCTTAAACGGTTTCTCGTATCGGTTGAGCGCGCTAATTTCAAGCAGCGAAAACGGAACTTTCTAAGCCGAAGCGGATACTTTTATCAGGGTGCAACGTGACAAATTGCGTCAAATTTATTCAATAAACACTCACACAGAAAGGCGTTAGCCGGTTGTTGCGTGGTGAATGACTTTTGTCATGTCAAAATCTTTCATTTGCTTGATAAACGAACGTGCATTTAAACAATGAAGTAAAATGTTACAAATCACAAACCTATTTTTGTCTGAAATCGCACTTAATAGCTGATAAAAGTGTTTCTTAGGAAGAATTAAATTATACCATCTAATGAATACGAGCCCATACATAAATGGCAAAAATGGCAAAATTGACTAAATTGACAAAATTGACAAAATTGACAAAATTGACAAAATTGACAAAATTGACAAAATTGACAAAATTGACAAAATTGACAAAATTGACAAAATTGACAAAATTGACAAAATTGACAAAATTGACAAAATTGACAAAATTGACAAAATTGACAAAAATGACAAAATTGACAAAAATGACAAAAATGACAAAAATGACAAAAATGACAAAAATGACAAAAATGACAAAAATGACAAAAATGACAAAAATGACAAAAATGACAAAAATGACAAAAATGACAAAAAATGACAAAAATGACAAAAATGACAAAAATGACAAAATTGACAAAAATTGACAAAAATGACAAAAATGACAAAAATGACAAAAATGACAAAATTGACAAAAATTACAAAAATGACAAAAATTACAAAAATGACAAAAATGACAAAAATGACAAAAATGACAAAAATGACAAAAATGACAAAAATGACAAAAATGACAAAAATGACAAAAATTACAAAAATTACAAAAATTACAAAAATGACAAAAATGACAAAAATGACAAAAAAGACAAAAATGACAAAAATGACAAAAATGACAAAAATGACAAAAATGACAAAAATGACAAAAATGACAAAAATGACAAAAATGACAAAAATGACAAAAATGACAAAAATGACAAAAATGACAAAAATGACAAAAATGACAAAAATGACAAAAATGACAAAAATGACAAAAATGACAAAAATGACAAAAATGACAAAAATGACAAAAATGACAAAAATGACAAAAATGACAAAAATGACAAAAATGACAAAAATGACAAAAATGACAAAAATGACAAAAATGACAAAAATGACAAAAATGACAAAAATGACAAAAATGACAAAAATGACAAAAATGACAAAAATGACAAAAAAGACAAAAATGACAAAATTGACAAAAATAACAAAAATTACAAAAATTACAAAAATGACAAAAATGACAAAAATGACAAAAAAGACAAAAATGACAAAAATGACAAAAATGACAAAAATGACAAAAATGACAAAAATGACCAAAATGACAAAAATGACAAAAATGACAAAAATGACAAAAATGACAAAAATGACAAAAATGACAAAAATGACAAAAATGACAAAAATGACAAAAATGACAAAAATGACAAAAATGACAAAAATGACAAAAATGACAAAAATGACAAAAATGACAAAAATGACAAAAATGACAAAAATGACAAAAATGACAAAAATGACAAAAATGACAAAAATGACAAAAATGACAAAAATGACAAAAATGACAAAAATGACAAAAATGACAAAAATGACAAAAATGACAAAAATGACAAAAATGACAAAAATGACAAAAATGACAAAAATGACAAAAATGACAAAAATGACAAAAATGACAAAAATGACAAAAATGACAAAAATGACAAAAATGACAAAAATGACAAAAATGACAAAAATGACAAAAATGACAAAAATGACAAAAATGACAAAAATGACAAAAATAACAAAAATGACAAAAATGACAAAAATGACAAAAATGACAAAAATGACAAAAATGACAAAAATGACAAAAATGACAAAACTGACAAAATTGACAAAAATGACAAAAATGACAAAAATGACAAAAATGACAAAAATGACAAGATTGACAAAAATTACAAAAATGACAAAAATGACAAAAATGACAAAAATGACAAAAATGACAAAAATGACAAAAATGACAAAAATGACAAAAATGACAAAAATGACAAAAATGACAAAAATGACAAAAATGACAAAAATGACAAAAATGACAAAAATGACAAAAATGACAAAAATGACAAAAACGACAAAAATGACACAATTGACAGAATTGACAAAATTGACAAAATTGACAAAATTGACAAAATTGACAAAATTGACAAAATTGACAAAATTGACAAAAATGACAAAAATGACAAAAATGACAAAAAAGACAAAAATGACAAAAATGACAAAAATGACAAAAATGACAAAAATGACAAAAATGACAAAAATGACAAAAATGACCAAAATGACAAAAATGACAAAAATGACAAAAATGACAAAAATGACAAAAATGACAAAAATGACAAAAATGACAAAAATGACAAAAAAGACAAAAATGACAAAAATGACAAAAATGACAAAAATGACAAAAATGACAAAAATGACCAAAATGACAAAAATGACAAAAATGACAAAAATGACAAAAATGACAAAAATGACAAAAATGACAAAAATGACAAAAATGACAAAAATGACAAAAATGACAAAAATGACAAAAATGACAAAAATTACAAAAATTACAAAAATTACAAAAATTACAAAAATGACAAAAATGACAAAAATGACAAAAATGACAAAAATGACAAAAATGACAAAAATGACAAAAATGACAAAAATGACAAAAATGACAAAAATGACAAAAATGACAAAAATGACAAAAATGACAAAAATGACAAAAATGACACAAATGACAAAAATGACAAAAATGACAAAAATGACAAAAATGACAAAAATGACAAAAATGACAAAAATGACAAAAATGACAAAAATGACAAAAATGACAAAAATGACAAAAATGACAAAAATGACAAAAATGACAAAAATGACAAAAATGACAAAAATGACAAAAATGACAAAAATGACAAAAATGACAAAAATGACAAAAATGACAAAAATGACAAAAATGACAAAAATGACAAAAATGACAAAAATGACAAAAATGACAAAAATGACAAAAATGACAAAAATGACAAAAATGACAAAAATGACAAAAATGACAAAAATGACAAAAATGACAAAAATGACAAAAATGACAAAAATGACAAAAATGACAAAAATGACAAAAATGACAAAAATGACAAAAATGACAAAAACGACAAAAATGACACAATTGACAGAATTGACAAAATTGACAAAATTGACAAAATTGACAAAATTGACAAAATTGACAAAATTGACAAAATTGACAAAATTGACAAAATTGACAAAATTGACAAAATTGATAAAATTGACAAAATTGACAAAATTGACAAAATTGACAAAATTGACAAAATTGACAAAATTGACAAAATTGACAAAATTGACAAAATTGACAAAATTGGCAAAATTGACAAAATCGACAAAATTGACAAAATTGACAAAATTGACAAAATTGACAAAATTGACAAAATTGACAAAATTGACAAAATTGACAAAAATGACAAAATTGACAAAATTGACAAAATTGACAAAATTGACAAAATTGACAAAATTGACAAAATTGACAAAATTGACAAAATTGACAAAATTGACAAAATTGAAAAAACTGACAAAATTGACAAAATTGACAAAATTGACAAAATTGACAAAATTGACAAAATTGACAAAATTGACAAAATTGACAAAATTGACAAAATTGATAAAATTTACAAAATTGACAAAATTGACAAAATTGACAAAATTGACTAAATTGACAAAATTGACAAAATTGACAAAATTGACAAAATTGACAAAATTGACAAAATTGACAAAATTGACAAAATTGACAAAATTGACAAAATTGACAAAATTGACAAAATTGACAAAATTGACAAAATTGACAAAATTGACAAAATTGACAAAATTGACAAAATTGACAAAATTGACAAAATTGACAAAATTGACAAAATTGACAAAATGACAAAATTGACAAAATTGACAAAATTGACAAAATTGACAAAATTGACAAAATTGACAAAATTGACAAAATTGACAAAATTGACAAAATTGACAAAATTGACAAAATTGACAAAATTGACAAAATTGACAAAATTTACAAAATTTACAAAATTTTCAAAATTGACGAAGTTTACAAAATTTACAAAATTTTAAAAATTTACAAAATTTACAAAATTTACAAAATTTACGAAATTTACAAAATTTACAAAATTTACAAAATTTACAAAATTTACAAAATTTACAAAATTTACAAAATTTACAAAATTTACAAAATTTACAAAATTTACAAAATTTATAAAATTTACAAAATTTACAAAATTTACAAAATACATACGGTTCCTTTAAAGGCATCCGGAACAGCAGCATCCGATTTTTGCTGCCACAAACAGAAGAAAGACATCGTTTGTTGAAAAATTTGACAAAATTGACAAAATTGACAAAATTGACAAAAATGACAAAAATGACTAAAATGACAAAAATGACAAAAATGACAAAAATGACAAAAATGACAAAAATGACAAAAATGACAAAAATGACAAAAATGACAAAAATGACAAAAATGACAAAAATGACAAAAATGACAAAAATGACAAAAATGACAAAAATGACAAAAATGACAAAAATGACAAAAATGACAAAAATGACAAAAATGACAAAAATGACAAAAATGACAAAATTGACAAAAATTGACAAAAATGACAAAAATGACAAAAATGACAAAAATGACAAAAATGACAAAAATGACAAAAATGACAAAAATGACAAAAATGACAAAAATGACAAAAATGACAAAAATGACAAAAATGACAAAAATGACAAAAATGACAAAAATGACAAAAATGACAAAAATGACAAAAATGACAAAAATGACAAAAATGACAAAAATGACAAAAATGACAAAAATGACAAAAATGACAAAAATGACAAAAATGACAAAAATGACAAAAATGACAAAAATGACAAAAATGACAAAAATGACAAAAATGACAAAAATGACAAAAATGACAAAAATGACAAAAATGACAAAAATGACAAAAATGACAAAAATGACAAAAATGACAAAAATGACAAAAATGACAAAAATAACAAAAATGACAAAAATAACAAAAATGACAAAAGTAACAAAAGTGACAAAAATAACAAATATTACTTAAATTACTAAAATTACAAAAAATTACAAAAATTACAAAAATTACAAAAACTACAAAAATTACAAAAATTACAAAAATTACAAAAATTACAAAAATTACAAAAATTACAAAAATGACAAAAATTACAAAAATTGCATAAATAACAAAAATGACAAAAATAACAAATATTACAAAAATTACAAAAATGACAAAAATGACAAAAATGACAGAAATGACAAAAATGACAAAAAGAAAAAAATGACAAAATTGACAAAAATTGCAAAAATGACAATAATTACAAAAATTATAAAAATTACAAAAATTACAAAAATTACAAAAATTACAAAAATTATAAAAATGACAAAAATTACAGAAATTACAAAAATTACAAAAATGACAAAAATTACAAAAATCACAAAAATTACAAAAATTACAAAAATTACAAAAATTACAAAAATTACAAAAATTACAAAAATTACAAAAATTACAAAAATTACAAAAATTACAAAAATTACAAAAATAACAAAAATTACAGAAATGATAAAAATGACAAAAATTACAAAAATCACAAAAATTACAGAAATTACAGAAATTACAAAACTAACAAAATTTACAAAAATTACAAAAATTACAAAAATTACAAAAATTACAAAAATTACAAAAATTACAAAATTTACAAAAATTACAAAAATTACAAAAATTACAAAAATTTCAAAAAATACAAAAATTACAAAAATTGCAAAAATTACAAAAATTACAAAAACTACAAAAATAACATACATACGTAATTACAAAAGTGATAAAAATTCTAAAAAAATGGACAAAAATTACTAATTTTAGAAAAAAAAAATACAAAATCGACATAATTGTCATAAATTACCATATTGAAAATAAAAATAAGCAAATGTGTAAGAAAAAACTCAAACTGGGAGTTTACTAGATTTAAAATGGCGGATTTGATAAAATTGTTCAAATTTGGTAGATTTTACAGAATTTGAGAAAGTTGCTAAAATTTTCCAATTTGAAAAAAACTTATAAATATTACAAGACTAACATATTTGGCAAAATTTAAATTTTTTATCACTTTGGTTGATTGCGTCAGTGCTGTTAGTTTGTCAATTTTATCAATTTTATCAAATTACTAAATTTAATAACTTTCTTCAATTTCTGAAATTTTATTTTTTTTTTAAATTTTGCTTTACTTGCAATTTGAGACCAGTTTTCAATTAGGGTTCTTTCAACTTTTTTTTTAACATTTTTTACAATTACATTAATTAAGCCTTCTAATCAATTTTGTCGATTTTGTTATTCTTACCAATGTGACCATTTTTAATTTTTTAATTTTTAAAAATTTTTCGATTGTTTTTTTTTGTCAATGTTTGTTTTGTTGATTCTTTTGTCAAACTAGTCAATTTTTATATCATGCATTTTTCAAAAGTCATCATTTTAAAAAAAATTTAATCTTATAATTTTCAAAAATTGTCTCTGTTAACAAAATTGATAAAAATACAGAATTTAAAATTAAATAAAATTGACAAAAAATGATAACAATGGACAAATGTAAAGATTGAAAATATTGGCAAAAACTGTCAAAATTATTAAAATTGACAATATTAATTGTTAATTCGACAGATTATTCAACGCCATGCTTTGCAATGTATATAACTCAAGTGACTGTAATTTGACACATTTTTACAGTATTCTCGATTTTTTTACTTAAGAGATTACCCAGATCAAACATTAAATTCATCGAAACGCATGGCCAAATCCATCATGTCTTTTTTGAATTGTGTTGTTTATTTTAATATTTCTTTTAGTTTTTAGTAATTCCAAAAAAATAAATTGAGATTCTAGTTATTTTCTACAATTTCATAGAAACGAAATACTCTTATTCTAGAAATAATTTCAAATTTTTTAACATTTTTAAAGGTGATATAAAGTACTAGAGAAAAACATGAGATATCAAGGATAGAAAGGTCATAAGCCTTAAATATCATGAATTTTTTGAAAAAAATTAACAATTTACCCACAGTACTAGAACCCGCAATGCCCATTTTAGTAAAACGGCGCGTTAGCCAATTACACCGCGGTGAACGTGACGAAATAGGCTCAAGCAAGCATACATGTCGAGCTCCATTGGTTGCTGGTTCTCCTTTAGATGCACTCCATGTAGTATAACTCGTATGCAGAGTTGCTAACTTTTTTTCAAATATCAGGAAATCTAATCAGGAAAAATCGGGAAAAGATGAAATTTTAAATTGAAACAAAATAAAATTGTTACCGTTAGTAACAGTTCATAGTTTGCATGTCGGATTTGTTTATTTATTCCATATTAATTGTTGAATTTATTTATTTATTCATTTTATAAATGTTAGGCAATAAATTTCAAATTTGAATAAAATAGTGGCTAGATAAAATGGACCTCAAAAACATATAACAGCACACGTATTGTTCAGGATCGCCTCTGATGGCTTAGATCGATAGCATCAGATTTTCTTTACCGAATAAACACGCACTCTTTCTCAAAACAACATTACAAACAAGTGGACTGTATTACTTAAAATACAATTATACCGACACAAAATGACTCTGGTCTCTCTAGACCTCTGACTATGGCCATGCTGGCCTCTGACTTAGGCCCCATGTGCCGCGAACTTGATACCGTGGTCCGTCTCCGATGGTGGTTGGTTTGGAAAAGAGCCCGAGCCTTGGGCTGGATTTGGCTGGACCCTTCGGAAAACCCGAGGCCCGAGTAAAACCGATGATATTTTGGCGCGCAGAGCCAACCGCTAATGCTAGCAGCATGGCGATGCTGCTACTGAGCCTTTTGGTATTAGGGTGGTTCAATGGAGCTCGTTCGTTCCAGAACACGTATAACATCACAACACAAAGAGGCGAGATATAGTTCAGTGGGTGATAATGGGAAGGAAGACGGTTGACAGATCGAGGCAGAAGACCGGATGAAGTTCTCTTTCGGGTGGTAACCGCTGAACGAGAAGAACGCCTGCACGTGATGCCAAGTTTAAGGCTATTTCGCGTACTTCGGACAGTTGCTTTAGACTGTGGGCCAGTAAATCAGCCTTGTCGGTGCTCGGAGCGTAACTTAGGTCGTCCGTGTCGTTAACTGGGACACAAATCCAACGGAACTCCTGTGCTAGCTTGAATCCGTGCCCGTGCCGTTAAGAACTGGAGAATTATATCCAGCGGCACGTGTCAAGTCGTCCCCAAGACCATCGATCTACCGAGCCAATTACTCAACAGTGCCCAAAGACAACCTCCAAAAACCACCCCGAAAGGTCCTCAGCTACCTCCAGAGCTTGACGGTCTCCGCCAGAGACCCGGCAAGCCCAGGAACCAAATATCAGACGTTCGTCTGATGATCCAGGCGCACCAGAACCACCACCAAAGCCGCCACCAGAACCACTAGCAGAACCACCACCAGATCCACCACCAGATCCACCACCAGATCCACCACCAGAACAAGCACCAGAAGAGCCCTAGAGTTGCTGCTCAAGTCATAACCACGTGGACACAAACCCTCGTCGCAGGCCTGCTAAACAGTGAGAATAACGCCCTGAACACACAATACACAAAACACCTCACACAACATACAGATTTTATAAACACTCAATAAAACACGAATTTTACACCACATCACTGCTTATAACATCCACATATCACATCCGAGTCCTGGGTCTGAAAGTAGGCACAAAGCCGACCTTGAGGTCCTTCGTTGACATCCCGATCGAGCTAGCCAGTGCAAAACGGTGATGTAGACCCACCCTCACTGATCCCCAGAGGAACGACCAGGGATCCGAGGGCTTTGACCTCGTCCTCTCTGGACTTGTGGTAATAAAATCTCTCTTCAGTTTCAGTATTCGACATGAAAAAGGGTTTAATCTTTACCCATCCGAAATGGTCCGAACAAACACCGCCTAAATCCGTAGAATTTATAAACAGCTTGAATGAGTTATCATGACCTTTTATTTGTTGTCAGTTGGAGATTTCGTTTATCCGTAGAATCCCTTTAACTCTTTCGATAATCCGTAGAAAATTTCTAGGGAATGCTGAAAACTCGTAGATTCGTAGATCGAAATCCGTAGATGTGACAACGCTGCATGCGAGATAATCATGGAATGTATCTACCGATGGAGCTCGACATGTTCGCAAGCCGTAACGTTCACCGTGGAGTAATTGGCTAACACGCCGATGTACTGCAGCGGAAATTGTGGGTTCAAGTCCTGTCGGTGAGCCGTTGCATATTTTTCGAAAAATTCGTGATATTTACGGCTTATGTTCTTTCATTCTTCGATATCTCATGTTTCTCTAACACTTTCCACCAGCTTTTAAAATGTTATAATTTTTTGGTACCAAAACGAATTCAGAACATTAGATTTGATCCCGAATTTTTATTCTTCTGGCTTCAATGGTTTACCGATTGGCTTCATAAAAATTGTTCTGCCTGTCATCATACACCCTTTAACGTTCATGTTCAACAAGTTTATTGCCAGCTCGCAGTTTCCAAGTTGTTGGTCGCATGCAAAAATTTTGCCGATTAAGAAGAACACTCGACTAAACTCTTTACCCAACTTGAGACCGATAACTATTCTCTGTGCTCTTTCGAAAGCTTTTGAGAGGATCTTAAAACATCAAATGGCTACCTACACAGATGAAAATAATCTGTTATTTGAATTTCAAGCTGGTTTTCGGCGAGGTCATAGCTGTAAAACTGCTGTTTTACGAGTCTACGATGACTTGGGAGTTGCCTTGGATCGAAAAGGAATTGGCATTTTGCTTCTACTGGATTTTTCTAAAGCTTTTGATACGATTTCTCGTCAACTATTGTGTTACAAGCTCGCAACTAAGTTTGAATTTACAGAGGCAGCTTAAAACTAATAAAATCGTATCTGAAAGATCGCAAGCAGACTGTCTTTAGCAATGGAGCTTATTCAAAAAGTGTTTTGGTAAAATCTGGCGTACCCCAAGGTTCAGTTCTAGGACCACAACTGTTTTGCTACTATATCAACGATCTACCTATTTACTGTTATTAAACATTGCTCGATACAGCTATATGCCGATGATGTTCAACTTTATGCCACTGGAGTTGGTACTAGTATTGAACATTTAATAGGATTGGTCAATGAAGACGTCGACCGGATGGCTAAATGGTGCAGGATGTATGGACTAACAGTTAACGAAAACAAAAATAAAGCGCTCTGTGTAAGAAACCGGCGACACCAAGCTCCTGGAGCTCAAAGCGATATACTAATGGGTGGTGTGGCTTTTCAATGGACTAACCAAGCCAGTAACTTAGGTTTCTTGTTCCAGGATGATCTTTGATGGGACGCTTGCATTCTTCAGCAGTGTGGAAAAGTTTATGCCGGACTCCGTGCTCTATTTTCTTCCACGTATTTAGCACCTACTAACAACCGATTGAAACTTTTTAAAGCTCTGATTTTGTCGCACTTCTTGTTTGGAGATAACTTGCACGTTTGTCCAAGTGAATATGCATTCGGACGTTTGCGAGTAGCTTTCAACTCATGCGTTCGATACGTCTATGGACTCAACCGATACAGCTCAGTGACCCATCGCCAACAAAATTGAATCGGATGTCCGTTTAAATGGTTCTACGCATATCGTTCTTGCCTGACAATACGCAAAATAATAACAACCCGTGCCCCATCACCGCTTTTTTGCAAAATCACACAGTTGTTAGGTCTAAGACAGCGAAATCTATTAATTCCAGAAAATAGTACTTCATTGTACGGCAGCTCGTTCTTTATAAGAGGTGAAGAACATTAGATTATGCTGCCAGTTGAAGTTATACGTTTAAGGGGGGGGGGGGGGGGGTAGGGTCTAACACTTTAAAAAAATCGATTCTTTTATTTTTTTATTTTCTTATTGTAAAACATTTCAAGAATGTTGTGTCAAATTTTCAAGTCTGTAGAAGTTATAGGCCTTTATCTCCTCCTATCTAATACTGCAAGAAAGCAAGAGCAGAAACTTCAAACGCGTTTTTCTCGAAAGCACATTTTTAAAGTCGGTGGACATCGCCATTTGAAAACTACTTATCCGATTCTTTTCAAATTTGGAACATATTTTCTACATATAAAATACCAGACCCCAACGTTTTTTTTTTATTTTTTTACTTTGGGGAGATTTTACATCAGAAAAATGGCGGATTTTTAAGTGAAAAATCGTAGTTTTTACTTCAAACAGCCACAAAAATTTCATAAAAATATTTTTAAGTTAAATAAAAACGTTGGGGTCCAGAAAAACATCTATTAAAAATATTTTGCCCTGATTTTTTGATTTCAGATGATTCTGTGCTGAGATACAGTGTTCACCGCAAATCCTGTTTTCTAAAAGGCATCCTCGAAAATGCTCCGTCACCGGCTCATTTTTCAATATTTTTCTACGAAAAAATAACTAAATGTTCTTTTAACAATGCTTTGTATAATGCAAAAAATTTGAATACATTTGTTTGAACGATAGCTCTAGAAAAAAATCGTGAAAATGGTGTTTTTTTATACCCGTTAGACCCTACCCCCCCCTTAAGTTCAGAAGCAATTTTCAAAAGAGAATGTTTAGAATATTGGAACAGCCGATAACGTCAAATGAGAAGTGAAGTTAAAATTTTTAATGTGAAATCGAATGTAGTAAATGAAAAGGTTAGGCCTTACGCTACAGGAAATAAACAAATAAATAAAAAAAATCATCATGGATTTACTTATCTAATCTTAATTCACAATTTAAATATCCATAATTCAGAATCTTATCATTTGTTCATAATTCTGTATCATATGTAATAATTTACAGGCTTTAAGAAAGGCTACAATTCACTATCAAGCTATCAAGTGTAAAAAATCGGATTTTAAACCTTGGAGAAATGAAGTCAGGCGTCTTGATAAAACCGTTAGCATTCAATAAATTCATGGAATCAATCATCTGCACCTTTATCAAAATTTGAGCTCACTGTAAGATCGTTTAGAAAAACCATTTGCCATCTGGACTTTTGTCGAATTGATGATTCCCAGCTGTTTTCTGGTCTTCCACGGGGACTATGACACCAGAGTATCTGAATTATAGGGTACCGTTATCATGCGTGAACGCACCCCCATGCCGGGCATGATGACGTAGTTGTTATGAGATTCTTCATACATTCCATAGGAAAAAAAAGTCTACGTTTTTCGTCATTAGCATAAAAAAATTCAGTAATTAGTGTTAAAGAACTAAAGTTAGTGTTGAAACAATTGATTTCAGTATGAAATATACTGAATATAGAGCTCGGAATCATTCCATAACTCGAATAAGAAAATAGTTACGAGAAAAGATGATTTATCAATTAAATATTTTACTGTTAATCAACTCGAAACTTGCGTGTTAAATGATTCATTAGGACTATTAGATGTGTCCTCTTGCAATATTTTCCATTTTTAAGCTTACAATATGCTTGGAAATGATTTCCAGTAATTACAATTTCCTCCAAAATTTAGATATTTCCGAGGTGCATACGCATTTTATGCAGAACCACAAACGAAATCGTACTTTTTTTAAGAAGCTCATAAATCTGGGAAGTCGAATTTATGCATTTGAGGTCAGTGGCAAACAAATTACTGACATCAAAAATATTTTTTATGGAAAAACTGTAGAATTCAATACAATGCTCGCTATTTTTCATAACAACTACGTCATCATTCTGGAAATCTGCCAACCAATATGGCGGATGAGGTAACCTGCTATTTCGAAGAACTTTGCTATGACACTATTCCAACATTTGACATTTGACAGACTGTCACCAAATTTAGTGCACGTTCCATTACCTCACAAGGTAGCATTACTTATAATTTAGTTTATTCTCATTCATGCATTGAAAAATTCTTAACATAACAAAGATTTGCATTTTTTTTTCGAATACACCCTTCAATCCTCAATGGAAGATGATATTTTATCCTGACACTTTCTCGCTCCGATAAATTGGAGCTCTAAAGTACGCTTGCCAGATTGTCCGGTTTTATCCTGGTTTTCCCGGATATTTCATTCAAAATATGGTAAAGTCCGGTCCGGATTTCATTTGAAAAAAAAAAACTCGGATTTTGCCAGAATTTATTCAAATTAAACAAAAAAAAAAAAAACAAATAGTGATGTACAATTTTTTTTATTTATGCGTCCAAAACGATTTTTTTTGAGAAAGTTTTATGATAACAATAAAAAAAGAAAAGATTTTAAAAGCCTAAAATACGATTCAAAATCTGATCGAACTTTTTTTTTAAATTTTTGTTGTTGTTGGTTTTTATTGAAAAACTTTTGGGTTTAGAACAAATTTGCTCGTGTTGAAACTTACGGTTTCCTAACGGCATCCGGAACAGCAGCAACCGATTTCTGCTGCTACACGAACATTCAAAACATTGTTTGTTCAGGTTCATCTTTCCATGTTTAATTCGCAATCGAGAACAATAGAACAATGATTGCTCATGACAGGTGACACGGTACAAATGTTTACATCATCACATGGTTAAGAGAGACTTCTCAAATTGAGTTCGTGGTAATACAACAGTGTTGCCAGATATTCTGGGTAAGAGTGTCAAAGTACTCATTGAGAAATGAGTACTTTCCCGGTTAGGGAATATGATAAGTGGAAAGTGCACAATTGCAATCGCCAAACTGTGTAGTTATGTACAACTGCTAATGAATTGTGTAGTCATGTAATGACTAGACTGACGAAACATGAATGAAGATAACTCTATTCCACCACTGAAACCTGCGTTGAATTACTCATTTTTAACAGCTCGGGTATTGCATGGATTTTTAGTCGGCAATTTTGAAACCAATTGCTAGGTTTTAAGATGAAATATTCCGGATTTGTCCGGCCTGGATACGTGCTGGAAAAATTATGGCAACCAAACAATAAAGTGTTGAGATAGATTCTTCATAATCAAAAAAAAATCTGAAAGTCAACTCCAAAAATTGGTAATCTCTACCTGTTACTGTGAAAATCAATTAAATTGTCATTAAAAATTTAACGTTTTCATAAATTTGAATATCGACGAATTGACTGGATCGACGGTGGATAAGTTCAAAACACCCGCTGCAACAATGAATAAAAATCGGCAGCCAATAATAATAATCGACGACGGCAGCAGAGTGCAGAGTGCAAACTTGCTGCATATGTTTTGCATAGTTTGATTGGCTGTGGCAGTAAACTCCTATATAAAACGATCCGGATCGTAAATCACCAAAGTTAGTACAGTGCCGGTCCCAGAACCGCGTGCTGCTGTTATTTGTGCCACTTGCCATTTATTGGCCTTGTGAAGCAAGGATTCGGAAATTTGCTCGAGTTATAAGTGAAGGTTTTTTTTTAAGTTTATAAACTATTCGCAAAACGGTTGGCTCAAGTAGCCCAAGGGCTTCAGAATGAACGTGGTGCAGTTGGAACCGGAACGTACCGGGTTGGCCACTTTGGCCATGCCCATCGTAGTGCTTGTTACTCTAGTGGTGATGGTCAGTTCGATGTTCCACCTTTGGATGCGATCCCGACGATACGTGAAGCTAGGCAATCAAATGCCTGGACCTAAACCTTACCCTCTGATCGGAAATGCTAATCTTATTCTTGGGAAAACGCACGACGAAGTGATGAAAGTTGCCATGGATCTGAGCTATATTTATGGAAGTGTAACACGGGGTTGGCTCGGATACCATTTGATAGTATTCCTTACTGATCCGGCCGATATCGAAATAATCCTTAACAGCTATGTCCATCTAGAGAAATCCGACGAGTATCGGTTCTTCAAACCATGGCTCGGAGATGGACTGCTCATAAGCAGTGGGAACAAGTGGAAATCGCATCGTAAGCTCATCGCCCCCGCCTTCCACCAGAACGTATTGAAGACGTTCATCGATCTTTTCAACGACAACAGCCTGAGGGTGGTCGAAAAGATGCGCAAAGAGGTTGGCAAAGAGTTCGATGTGCACGACTACATGAGTGAAGTGACGGTTGATATTCTACTGCAAACTGCCATGGGTGCCAACCGAACCGGAGAGGATCAGGAAGGATTCGACTATGCGATGGCTGTGATGAAGTGAGTTTGAAGTGATCTTTTATGGGAAAAACGGGGAAAACAGTGAGTGGTGATCGTTTAAAAACAGCTGTGGAACAGTTCATATTTTGGAACAATTTAACGAGCTACATTGTCTACAATCTGAGTATTGGAAGAAATAAACATGATGAATCTCAGGGATTGAGATATAGCTCAGTTGGCAAGTCATTTGCTTCCTGAGCAGATGTCCGTGAGTTCGAGCCCAAGAGTCGAACACAGTTGTACCGGATAAGTTTTTCAATAACTTTCCGCCAACTGCAACGTTGATAAAGTCGCGAATGCCACAAAGATGGTAAAACGACTATAATCGAAACAAAAAAAAGGAAGAATCTCACTCGCTCTAAGCTAATATTGATCATTAGCTTACCAGAAGGTCGCATGTCAAATTTCAGCAAGATCTGCCCTTGGCGAGGGGTTGTTTAAGCCTCAAGCGTGAATGGGATTTTATGGAATTCTGCTCGGGAGGAGCCAAAAATGCTGATTTTTGATAATTAATTTTCTCTTGACTGGCCAATACTTTTTCATGGTAAATGTTCATAAAGCCTGAATTGAGACAAATGTTTTACCCGAAGACTACAATATGATCGGATTTGAAACAAAAAAGTCATTGCGGTTCAACGATTGTAATTTTGCCGCAAATTGTCTTCTAACACGCAATGAGTAGGTACATTTTACGCATTAACAAGTTGTACCAACATTTTTTTTTTTTCGTAAAAACAAATTTTTTTTAAAAAAATGCATTTTCTATCGCCCTAATTAAAATTTTAAATTTGGGTCGGTCAACAAAGCAAACGATTTGTTTTAAAATGTTTTAAATTAGTGTTATTGAAGGTAAAATTTGCAAAACACTTGAATCGAATTAATTTAAAATTTATTGGAAAATAAGTAGGGGATAAGTGGGAAATGGAGAAACGTGGACCACTCTCAATTTCTCAGATGTGTGTTGAGATAAAAATCTCAATCCAACTTTCATCGCCGTCGCTTTTTTTTTCCTGTTGGGGAGAGAGTCCACTGCGACCATTAAGTTGATCTATTGTGGTTTACCCCGCGTTATTATTTTTTACTTTGCTATGCTATTTGACACCCCTGCACTTTTGGTTGAAGTTGCAGTTGTTTACCGGTAGCACTACGAGCACACACATATCTAGGTAGGATCTCCAAGTGCAATCTAAGTTCCCTTGAAAAGATCCATCCACATGCATGTACTGCATCATTGAGGCGTACAATTCCAAGGTATACACGGCTAGCATTTCACTAATGCTAAAACCGCCAACCTTCATCATACTATGTATGCCAGGTTATGTCACGACCGGGATTCGATCTCATGATCGTTGGCTTAGAAGACAAGTATGCTATCCTCTAGGCCACGATCTGCTGGCGCCGTCGCTTTGCGTGAGCATATTTTTCTATATGTCGTTATTTTAAATACGCATCATATGCTTCTTTTATTTATCAAGCTTAAGAAAAAAAAAATACTTACATAATTAAATAAGTACCTGCTAATTGCATCGATGGGGAACCTAAAATTCAAAATAAAAATATTCGCATATGCATATGATCTTAGTTTTGTCATGTTCTTTCACATGGAAAAGGAATTTTTGGATGAAAGATCAATAAGTCACACCAAAGCATCCAATTTTTAAATCATAACTTGTGAGGAATCGTGGGCCACATTTTGTGGGCTACCTTGGGCCACCTATATGTTTATGTTTTTTTACACATTCAGAGCTTAAAATACGTTTTTCCTATCTGTAAAGTTTTTTAAGTTAAATTGAGAGTTTTGAAAAATATTTTGTCCATCCTATGTAAGGAATTTATTAAGTTATTAAGTGAAATATATCAAAAGTTCAATTTAAAAAATGTATCACATTATTTCACACACAAGTCTTCAGCGGCTTTTCACCTGGAATGCCGACAACTTCAATGCCGCGATATGACGAAGTGACAAACATCTATTTTTATCGGTTTTGCCATTTTGACTTCATTTTATGTAGTTTTTTATAAAGCTTTCAAATGCTCTGAAATTTTTTTTGATATTCCATATAGTTTTCGAGTAAATTCAGAAAATAACAAAGTGACAAATGTACCATTTTGACGCTGATGTGAATATTTAATATCCGGTAATCCATGGAAGAGATACGGAAAACTCTAATGCTAATAATTTTGAAGCGATTTTCTTAAAATTAACGACATATCCCTATCTTGACATGATGATATTTTAAAAGGAAAGACACCCCTTCCAAGAAATGGGGGGGTCCCATTGAAGAAATGTAAAAAAAATTAAAGCTATCATTTTTTTATTGTATCAAATTTGAAACAAAAATTTATACCAATTTATATATTTCCAAAAAAGGTTTAAACATTTTCCAGCAAATCAATTTCATGCAGATGTACTTTGAGTGTGGAGTTGTTTGATGATGAAATAGAAGAAACAATTTTTCCACAATCAGTACATTTTTTTACATTTTTTTAGTGTGTTTTTATTTATAGAAAATATCATGAAATATCATGCAAGAAGGATTAACATTGGTGCGCAATGAACTTATACAGAAAACGTTGTCAGATTTAAATTGAAATGAAATGTTGTGCATTAATTAGGATAAATTTGTCAATAGAATAAAAGCTCAATTTTAATTAGTTAAAATTCATCAAAATGCATTCTTTTTTCGAGCAACTTCCAAAAATCTTTATTGTTAAGTGCATGACTCATCCCCTTGACATAATTTGTTCGCGTTTTGCAGCCTGTTTTTGTTGTTGCTTTAGGTACGTTCGCAGCTGGTGGAAATTCAATCAAACTTAAAATAGGTTTAGATATTTTGTTCTAATAAATGAAATATTTTATTTCTCATTTATTGTTCCCAACATTTCTTCATACTCTTCGGTATCATCTAAAATACCTACCTCCTCGCTCGAATATGTTTGAATAAGTTCCAACGCACTGGCTATTCAGATGAAATAGAAAAAACTGTTTAATTATTTTTGATTCGGAAATTTGCAGAAGCCTACACTGACTACCATAAATAAATAGCAAGACATTAGACACTTCGGCATATAATCGTTAAAACAAAACTTACGTTTTTGCTCCGAAGTGACAAATGTGTATTTAAAACTTATGCAGGCAAAGTAAGGAGTTATAATCCGAAACGCTATATTTAAGATACATTTTAGAAAAGATTGTACAGATTCTATTTCGTTAAGAATCTTGGAGTAATGAATGTGAAGCTAAAAGAGAAAATCGTACATGCACAATTACATGCACAAACTCGCAAATCCAGATTTTTTTAATTATACATATCCTAAAATGAAAATTTGCAGATTTGGGAATATGTATTGGTCCTGTTACTGCAAAATATTAGTTAAGTTTCAAGAAATAACAAACGGATCTTAACAAATCCCTTAATTAAAACTGATACGATCTAGATACGCAAAATTTTCAGAACAATCCATTGGACTTCTGACTTTTTTATCAACCGGTCAATTAACAGAAAAGATGGCCATCGTCTGCTGTAACATTTTGTTTACCCTGGATTGAAAAACGTGAAAAATAACAACAGGAACCACAACTATACCATAACACTTATTTGTTTTGCTTGCTTAGAGGTATTTTAGCTCTATGTAAGCACTACAAAGGCATTCGGCCGAAACACATAAGCATTGATTAGGGCATCGGTTGCTAGAAATTTGATTCATATAGGGCTTTTTTTCGATGATATTTAGGTCCACAAGAAGAGTCACTAAAAAATGTCCGAGCCGAGTTCAATTCCAGGTCATTTTCGGCAGTAAATAATAAAAAATCATGTAGGAAATTCAACCAGAGAGATCCTTTTAATATGCATTAGAAAATATCAGCAAATGACAAATTCAGTTTCATGTCAGAAAAATACAGCCAAACAAAAATTTAAAAAAAAAAATTCTCAAATGGCCGTACTTCCTTTGAACGCCATTTACATTTTCCCAGCCTTTTGCCCGTCAACGCTATATCATCAACCAATGCTAATACAGTGCTTTTTACCCTATAAACAAGTCTCCGCACTAAAACAGCAGTTTATTTCACCAAATCTAATAAGATGCACAGAATCAAGCACTATAGCTGACAGTACGATGATGGGCATACGCGGGAGTAACACGAATAAGTCGTACAGAAATGGAGTAAAAAATGTTAACAAAATTATCCATTGGATAAAATATCCCTCCCACTACTAAAGAAGCGTCCAAGGAGGGACCCAAAAGGGCCTGTGGAACCGTCACAAAAAAAACCAACATTTGAGCAGAAGTGGTGCTAGTTTTTAGTGCTTATGGTTACTTCGGCACTTTTCAACTTCAAAGATTTCTAGAACCTTAATGTCTACAGATAATCATAACGCTTGTACATCAACAGTGTTAAGGTTGATGGGACATCAAATTGACGTAGGTAGTCAGAAAAATTATTGGTTTCACAAGTTATTTTTAAATTAACAAAAACATGCGATTTTCACCCAAAACTTAAAAAGGGGTAAGTTGCAACAAACTTAGCTTTTAATGAAAAATGAATTGGAAATGTTTGAAAATTTCCAATTTTCCATAAGGTCTAAAGCACAAATTTCAGTAATTTTTGGTTTTGTTCTAATTCAATTTTACATTTTTCTGTCGAAATTTTTTTTTAAAGAAAAAGCACAAGGGTGCTGCATACATTTAGGGGTAACAATTGATTCAAAAAGTTCTGCTAGTTTAAATCAGAAAAATATTTTTTATATGGATGAAATTTTTTAAATTAACAAACGCGTGATGCAAAACAAACATACTCCAGCATACGGAAACGAGATTTAATAGGTGAATCTCTGATTTGAGAAATGTTTTTACACCAACTGAGTTTCTGAAGGATAACAAAAGCAATACTTCCAGTTACTCAAAGATATTAATTTTGTAGAATTTGGTTGAGTTGTTTCAGAGATATAGAATGCCAAATTTTGGTGTTTAACGGCTAAGATTTCTTTGCGGTCCTTTATATGTAAATATGTTTAGCCTGAATAAAAAAAAGTTTTTTAAATCATGCTAACATCAAGAAAAATAATTTTGAACTTAGATGACAGATTTTCGCGATTTTTATTGGTCACTAGCTGACCCGGTGTGCTTTGCTACACCTTTCAAAATCGAATGATATTTTCAGAATTTATTCAAATTTTTATTGTTTTGTTAGCATTAATTTTTAACATAATTCATAAGCAACCGCTATAAAATGAGAACTGCAGCTGGAGTTTCGGACTGCAACACAAAAATATTTTAAACTAATAATCTGAATCTTGATCTTTAAATTTGTGTTAAAGATCTGATAATTTTAATCTGTTTCTTTAAGCTTCGCCCTAAAAAAGAAGGGGTCTCAAATAAATCGTACGCAAACAATACAACTGATAAAATATGGTTGGTTTTGATTGATATGTTCTGAATTTACGCTAAAAACTGATAAGAGAGCCACCCCTGTCCTTCTCTTTCCCCTTGTTGAATGCGTGATCTTAAATAATTATACCCACTTTTTACGTTCCCAAAAATCTTCTTGTATCAAAGATTGTTCCATTGGTTGATAAGTTTTTTAGGTTTACAACAAAATTTACATGGAACTTTTTCCTTTCTTTTCCTCTCTACACTGTAAAGCGTAAGGGTCTATAACAATCGTATATCTCGTAACCAAGTACCTGAGAACTTATGCTAAAAAAATTGTATTGGGCTCACCTCCCTCCTCCTATGTACCTATTCACTGAAAGAAGGATGGTTTTACAGATAATCATAGAATCATACCTAAATGATTTTGTTTTTTTTTTAAGTTTTGTCCATTTCTCAGATTTTGTAACAAAAAATGTTAAATGTAATGAATGGAGGGACGAGAACTTAATATTCATAAAAGTATTTTTTGTACTCAAAAATTATTTGATACCAAATTTTATTTCATTTGCTCTATCAATTCTCAAGTTATGCAAAAAAAATTTATGGTAGCCCCCTTCTCCCCTTTATATCTTTCCGCTGAAAAAAGGTGGGGCTTCACTTAATAATAGAAACATTTCTCGTATCGAAATACCCTCACATGCCAAATATGGTTCAAATTTGCTCGATCAGATCTCAAGTTATACTGAAAATTGTAAGGGGGACCTCTTCTCCCTCTTTTCATCCACCTTTTTGAAGGATTGAGGGATACGAAATATTCAAAGAAGCATTTCTCGTACCTAAATATCGTTCCAAGCTAAATTTGGTTCCATTTGCTGTTGTAGTTCTTGAGTTATGCAATAAAAATTGTATGGAACTTCTCTCCATCTTTCCTTTCTCCCCGCTGGAAGAAGGAAGGGGTCTCAAACAATCATAAGAACATGTCACGTTCCCAAAAATCCACCCATGCCAAATTTGGTTCAATTTGCTTGATAATTATATGAGTTATGTAAAAATTAAAAAGAGGGCCCTCCCCCCTCTATATCTCCCTACTGGAAAGGGGGAGGGGTCTCAAATAATCATAGAAATATGTTTCGTATCCAAATACCTTCCCATGCCAATTTGGTTCTATTTACTTTATAGTTTTTTGAGTTATGTAAAAAAATATGTAAGAGGGCCCTCCCCCTTTCAATTGCTAAAAGGGAGGGGTCTCAAATAATCATTGAAATATTTTTTGTATCAAAATACTTTCCCATGCCAAATTTGGTTCCAATATCTTGAATAGTTTTCGAGTTATATAAAAATTGTAAGGTAGCCCCCCTCCCTTCTTCCTATCACCCCACTGAGAGAAGGGAGGGGTACCTAATATTCATTGAAATATTCTCCGTTCCCAAATACCACCCCATGCCAAATTTGATACCATTTGTTGGTTGGTTCTCGAGTTATGCAAAAAATTGTCTTTTGTTTGGGAGGCCCCTCCTCTCCTTCCTGTTAGGGGGAAGGGTCCCAAACCATAATAGGAACCTTTCCCGGCCTCCAATACCCCCACCTGCCAAGTTTCACGTAAATCGGTTCAGTAGTTTCTGAGTCTATAGGGAACAGACACAAAGACAGACAGACAGACAGACAGACAGACAGACAGACAGAAATTCATTTCTATATATATAGATACTGTATTCCTTCGAACTTTCTGTGAAAAAACTGGCCTTCACCAGATCAGTTCTTAGATGGGGCGTACGTACTTGGCTAAACGATGGTACTTGAATTAATTGGCTTGATGTGACTCTCACTATAGTTTTAAAATTAAGTTTTGTTGATTTTGTTAGTTGCTTATTTTTGCAAAACAATATCTTCGAAAAATTTAATTCAACATGTCTTGAATGATATTGCTTTGTTTTGAAGACAACCAGTAGATCTGATTAGGTGAGGACACAATATTTTAACTTTCTACTTTTTCATCCTAAACCACGACCTCGTGAATACATAATTATTTTTAAAATTTAGCAGAACGATTTTTTAAAAAAATCGTAGCATATAATCTGAATGCCATTTAACATCGTACCCGAAACAAATACAAGTTGGGTTTCAATTTTAATTCCATTTGGACAATATCTGGTTGTTTGATATTTAGTTGTGATCAAGTATTCGGAAATTTACTATTTGCTTAAATTATCTTGATAGTCCTTAGTTTTCACCTACCATCATTATTTTTCATTATTCATTACAGGATGTGCGATATCCTGCATGCCCGCCAGATCAAATTACACCTTCGTATAGACCCTCTGTTCAATATGACCAAGATCAAGCAGGAACAGGAACGGCTTCTCGGCATCATCCACGGTCTTACTCGAAGAGTAGTCAAGCAGAAGAAGGAGATCTTCGAGAAAAATTTTGCCGAAGGCAAGCTTCCGTCCCCGTCCCTGTCGGAAATTATCGCCAAGGAAGATGTATCTAGCAAGACCAAGGATGTTCCAGTTATTTCACAAGGATCCTTGTTGCGAGATGATTTGGATGTGAACGACGAGAACGATATAGGCGAAAAGCGACGCTTGGCGTTCCTGGATCTTATGATTGAAACCGCTAAAACAGGAACCGAAGAGCTTAGCGACGAAGAGATCAAAGAGGAAGTCGACACCATTATGTTCGAAGGACACGACACAACGGCAGCCGGTTCCAGTTTCGTACTTTGCCTGCTCGGAATCCACCACGATATCCAAGATCGAGTGTACAAAGAACTGAAGCAAATCTTCGGTGATTCCAAACGGAAAGCCACCTTCAACGACACAATGGAAATGAAATACCTGGAACGGGTGATCTTCGAAACCCTTCGGATGTACCCACCGGTTCCGATCATCGCTCGGAAGGTGAACCAGGATGTGCGGCTTGCTTCACACGACTATGTGGTTCCATCGGGAACAACAGTGGTGATAGGAACCTTCAAGCTGCACCGCCGAGAGGATATCTACCCGAATCCGGAGGTCTTCAATCCGGACAACTTCCTGCCGGAGAAAACTTCCAACCGTCACTACTACAGCTATATTCCCTTCAGTGCCGGTCCACGAAGTTGTGTCGGTAAGCTGGATTTCTTTGATGCATTTCACTTAAGTCAATTAGACCACTGCAAAAACTGACTTTTTGCTTCCATGTTTGTATAAGAAAAGTGTATATTTTGTTCTAAAAAATCAACATCATTTTTGTTTCTCTGTGGAACCGACCCAACTGATGGTTTTTGTGCCAAATTATTAATTTTCCAAAGATTTTTTTTTGTTGGAGACCGTAACTTCGTATCTTATTAGGCAAAAAAGTTATTAGCTGTTTAACAGGGGTATGTCTTTTCGCATTGATAAACAATAAATTCAATTGCCATCACTGCTGGAGCCTAGCGAAGTATTGCATGAAAATACCAATACCTGCAATACCTCGCTAGGCACTCAGCAGTGATGTCAATTGAATTTATTATTTTTCTATGCCAAATGCCATACCACCATTCAACATCTAATAACTTTTTTGTCTAATAAAATGCGAAGTTACAGTCTTCGACAAAACTGTTCAGCGGAAAATTTCCTTTAGGAAATTTATAAATTGGCACAAAAACCATTAGCTGACTCGGTTTCACAGAAGAAACAAAATTGATGTTGATTTTTCAGTACAAAATATTAAATTTTTCCATACAAACCTAAAAGTTCAAATATACTCATGTAAGCGGTACTCAAAAATTCTGCAAAAAATTATGGATGAGTTTTGAACCAAACTGAAGATTTATAGACCCCAGGCTTCGAGAAGTTCAAAACTGACATCAAATTGACTCAGTCTACTGTGCAAAGCGGTTGAACAGCTCACGGTGTCTGGGCTAGAACAATTTAATCTATCGAAAATTTTTAACATTTTAACAGTTTTTTTCAAAGACAAAATCAAACTAATGTTAAAGCACTTGTTAAAGCACTTGTTTTACCTGAAGCGTTTATTAAGATCCATAAGTCAATAACATGCTCTAAAATGAATAATTCCGGGCAACAACTTTGTCAGAGACATTAAAGTGAAAGGAGTTGTTATGTCACAAACATAGTAATTATTATTTGATTATAAAAATCGAATTAAACTTTTCATCACTGATAATACCAAGACCAGAAATAGTATTCTGACGACTTTTTGATTGTAGAGCATTTAAATGTTCAGGATGGTTTATTCACATCAGTCTTCTACTGCTTTTCTTGAAAATTAATTAATTGAGTAACTTAGTCATTTGTGTTCTGTAATGTTAGTAATCTAGGTACAAAATGAATAAAACACAACACATCTTAAGCTTTTTAGGCTAAAATTATTGGCTTTTCAGAAGGTCACATACCAAGTTTCAACTAAATCAGACTACAGGAAAAGATTGCATTGAGCCTTCAATGTGAAACGGTTTTTGAGACATTTTGTTCGTAAAAAATCTTGATTTTCCATTCATTTTTTTTCGTTACTAGCCGACAACTGTAAATGATTGATTTTCTTGAAGCTTGATCCCAGACAAATAAATCACCCGAAGTACATGCATTGTATTTCAACCGCACCTTGTCGTCCAAAACGCATTGCCTATGTTAAAATAGCTGAGCCTTAAGAACTTTATGTCTTCAAATGCAAGTTGAATAAGTTAAATGTAAAATGTTAAATGCTGTGACAAGTATTCAAGGCATATCTACTCTACATAATTTCGTACACAGATCCTTATGAAAGCAATGTAAAGTTTCACTTTAGGCTGCGATTCAATCTTTAAAATTGGAAGCCCTCTAAACATAATTGCACAGATCTTCATTCGAAAAATACTCTCGAGGATTATTGAAACATATCGGGAAGAGTGGGGTAGAAATTCACAATGAAATACAACAATACAGCAATAAGTCACTCAAACCCCAACAACAGCCACCTATATTTTGGTATTTTTATACACATTTATAATTTAAAACCATTTTTCTTATCCGTAAAGTATTCTAATGCCAAATGTAGAGTTATAAAAAAAATTCTGTTAATTTTATTCAATGCGATAAAGATGAACATTTATTCTAAACAAGGAATTTTACCAAAACGTTCGAAAACCAGGTTTTTGAACACGTCAAACCGGGGTAGCTTTGATCAACATGAAATTTCCCACATAATCATCATGAAGTTAAAATATCTTAAAAAAATTTCTACGTTCAAAAAAGTACATGTTGAGTTTCGAATTGGGAAAAAATTGGTTTGTTTTTGAAAATTTCAGATGTAAGTAAAAATGTATTTTAAAAGTCTTGAAGTACAAATTGTTTTGAAAACTCGCAAATAAACACCCTTCCTGATGATATCAAAGCGTTTAGAAACAGCAGGTTTATTTCTGTGACAGTTCAACTTTTTTCCTTAGTAAATTAAAAGTTTTGGTGTTGTTTTGGTTGTAAAAAAATTTAGCCCCTTGATTTATGCAACATCATTATCCATCTTTCGATTTTAATTGTTGTTCGGTCTTAAACACACGAACTGCCTTGTAAATATTATGAAGGTGCTTTGTATCCTTTATAATCAAGAAAACTCATTGAAACCGTCAAAATAGAGACTGATCAATGTCACCCCAAAGCATCAAATTCCAAACAAAGGTGAAATCGATTTTAAAATCAAATTTCAAGTCGTCTAATAAATTTCTGTAACCATGTTTTACGTAGAAGTCCAGTATTGGTTTTAAAAATATGAAACATGCCACATTCCGCTTAAAAGTAAAAATAATCAAGAAATATTGAAAAAAAAGTGATCATTCTTACCCCGTTTTACGGTAGTCATTTCAATGTGCCATTTCAACGCATTACAGTTTTGAATCAACTCATAAGCATTGAATTTTGTTTGGTAAATTTTCATACGTTTTCACTCGATTTTTCATTAAAAACAAAGTTTGTTGCAAGTTACCGCTTTTTCAATAGTGTGATAGTCGTATGATAAAAACAAATAAAAAATAGCTGAAGAATTTCATATTTCTTCTGACTACGTCAAAATGGTGTCCCATCAACTTTTGATGCAAAGGTGGTATGAAAGCCTTTGGATATCAATTTTTTAGAAGCCATTGAAGTTGAAATCTGTTGCTTTATAACCCCAGTTTACAGTACTCACTGTACCGGTATTATCATTTTTGAAAAAAAAGCTTACAAAAAAAAGTTTATCAGAGCGGGTTTTTGCGCAACTACCTTTCTGTGATAAAATATATATTATTCTAAAAATTATCAGTATATGGATGCTTGCAAAATCCTGTTGATGAAGAGTATTGATTTGATATTTTTAATGCGGCTTTCAAAATGTGTTTTATTGAATGTTGGCTGCATTTTGTAGAAGGATGTATGTTGTCCAACTTTTCCTTTAAATTCAGGAAATACATATCATCTCATATCATCCAGAAAAAAACGCTTTAGAATTTCCTACCAAAAAAAGGTTTTTTTTTGAGTATATTTGAGAAAAAATGTTTAAAAAAATTTTCATTCAAAACGAAAGTCTTCTTTGAAAACTTTCTATTGATACTTATAAAACATTATTGATTGTCTACAAGTTGGAAAAATTTGGGCAAGTCTACTGTGCACATAACATTTACATTAGAAATTCATGTTTTCGTACAGTGTGCTTACAAAAATCTGCAAAAAAAAGTGCTGGAACCTGATTAATTTTTTGAATAAAAAAAAGATCTTGTAGCTCACTTTTCCATAATTTTTTCAAATTTTTGTTTCTCAATTTCATTTTGAACCCATTCTAAAAAGTCTCTTGAAACAATTATAAATCCAGGCCAAATTCACATTGTTTTATAAAAATTACCAACTAATTGAAATTTATTAAGCACTCTTCGTGAATAATGATGCCTCGCATAAAAAAAACTAGAATTCATATTTTTTTCATGAAATAGATTCTCCAAATCATTTCGATGGGTAGTTATCATTATTCTGGAATAAAGCGATATTTTCTAAAATTACATACAATTAATGTGATTTTTTTTTTTAAATGATGCAAAATTGTAGAACTTTTTAAAATCGACAATTTTTTGAGTTTTTAGTGCAAGGTATTTGATGAAATGAATTTAAAAAAAAAGTTAAGTTATCTTTTTCTCAATTAGATCAGTTCAAGAGAAAAAAAAAGTTTAAAGTTCTTAGTTAATCAGCTTTGAAAATAGAGTGCAATCAATCATCCGTAAAACAGACTAATTTGATAACTGATTTCCAAAAAGTTGATCTTGACAAACTTAAAAATACAAATATTTACGTTTTTTGACATTCTCTATGACACTTTAATGTGTTAGTAAAAAATTTTTATATTTAAAAAAATTATAAAAAAAAAAATTCAGACACGTTTCTCATATTTTTTCGATCATCATATTGTATTGCAAACCTAAGAATTATGAAAAAGTGAGATGAAGTTGTCTTCTAGAAAAATGCAAGATAACCTGATTGATAACTAGTAGGGTAAAGGAATTATTTTGGACCACATTGTCTAGCTCTCTTATCAAGTAACTAATCATGAAAAAATTAAAGCAATATAGTCAACTAAAATAGGTTAAAAAAATTCATGATTAGTTTCTTTGTAGAAGATCTAGACCAGGTGATCCATATTCAGTCCTCTGGTCCAAAATAGGTCTGTTAAAAGTTTTATCGGCAGTCAGAAAAATTAATGGTTTCATCATATATTAAGGCTGGAACAAATATCAATTTCTTCTTTTGTCATCATCTCTTCGAATTATCCAAAAAACTCGAAGGGGGGAGTTAATAAAGTTTGTAGTATTATAAGTAAATTTCGAAAAAAAATCAAATGAATTACAAGACCAAAAACAAATTGTGGAAGATGAGTATTATTGGACTTGTTATACTATTGATTTTATTGATTTTTTCGATAAAAAAATACTTGATTTATAGGTTTTGTGCATTGATTTAGGGTAAAATACCTAGCCTTCGGCCGTTAATAGACTGAAGTTTTCATTTTAATTTAGATTGAATCTATTAATCAGACTTTATTCTTTATTCTCTACCTTTTTTATTGGACAATAGTGTTTAAATAAAGTTTTTACAAACTTTTTACTAAAACCTCTAGATGGTCTAGTTTTCGACATTCAGTTTTAGTTTTCTACACTAAAAGTTTTAGTTTTCGACAAGAACATTTCCTCCTTCTTTGTTTGCAATGGAATATAATTTTTTGCACGGCGTTTTTACACCACTGATAGGTTTACACCATGGAAACAGTATAAACATTCATAGGAAGTTGATGGTCAAAAAATAGATAATATTTCAGCACTAGTTTTCGACTGCTTAAAAAATAGTTCAAATTCTGTAAAATGTTAGCACAAATTTTAATTAAATTAACAAAAATACTTAATTCAAAAGTTTATCCATCCATTGATTCCGTTTATGTTGCATTTATTAAATAAAAGGTAAATTTTTGAAATTTGGTCTTTGGCATTGAATTTAACTGGTGATTTAGAAAGTTACTTTAATTTAATGATTGACTTTTATTAGACAACAAATTTAGAATAATGTTTATGCCTAGCAGATGGTAAATAGAGAGAGCTAAATTAGAAAAATATGAACATATAAAGCTTGAGCCTACAATTAGGAATATAAGATTTTATTCAAAAATCTGTCGAAAACTAGCTTCTGTCGAAATCTAGAGTATCTACCCTAGTATACAATTTTGTTGCATACAAGCTTTCGTGCAATTAATTCCAATTTATTTGTTTTTCGCATAACCCCCCTCCCTCTTTGCGATGTTAAAGCTTCGAGTGACAAAAGAAGGATTTGAAAATTGATCCGGCCTTAATAGTTTCGAAAAACAAGCTCCAACTTTCTCCGAAAAAAGGGGTAACTTGCAATAAACTTTATTTGTAATGAAAAATCAAACGGAAACGATTCAAAATTTACAGTTTCTAATAAATTTGTGAAGCCATAAATCCCCCTTATTCTGCGCCGCGCGTGAGGTGACGATAGTCGAGCCACCCCAGTCACCCGATTCCAGTAGTCGCTTTAGGTGAGAAACGTCTTTTAGAATGAACTTTTTGAGTTCGCGTGCTAATCTAGTAGTCAGCTGAACATGAACCTCTGTCACATAGGCTTCGGGAATAAGGTGACAAGATTCACGTGACTCCGACTCGACTCGACTATCGTCACCTCACGCGCGGCGCAGAATAAGGGGGAAAGAATCACCAATTGCAGTAATTTTTGTTTTGGTTCGAGTTAAATATTACATTTTTTAGAAATAATTTAAAAAAAATGCATAAACGTGATGCATACATTTAAGGGTGAAAAATACTAAAAAAAAGTTTTACTGACTAAAGTATTTAAAATGAATGTTTGGATGTTTGCAAACGCGCGAGGTTAAACAATTCTATCCTTGCACATGAAATCGCGATTCACAAGGAGTCAAGTTAATTTCATTTTGATGCATCTTACCCTTGAGTGATAGTTGAGTTATAAAAATATTTATTTAAAAAAATTGGTGTTTGTCCGAATTTTTTTTTTACGCCAACAGTTTTGGTATAGGAAAACAAAACCAATACAAAGTTCGTAGGTGATATCGTTAAGACATTTATTTATATACATAGTATTCCGTCTCACGACATAACTTGACGAACATAATTCCTAAAATTCACTAGGTCCATGGCAACCGTTCTCCAATTTCTCGGGCACCCTAGACAGATCACGCTCCACTTGGTCTAACCACCTCGCTCGTTGCGCCCCCGCTCGTCTTGTTCCTACCGGATTCGTAGCGAACACCACGGACAGTCGTCCGGCATTCTCGCAACATGTCCCGCCCAGCGTATCCGGCCAGCTTTCACCACCTTCTGGATACTGGGTTCGCCGTAGAGTCGCGCGAGCTCGTGGTTCATCCTTCGCCTCCACACTCCGTTCTCCTGTACGCCGCCAAAGATGGTTCTTAACACTCGTCGCTCGAATACTCCGAGTGTACGCAGGTCCTCCTCGAGCAATATCCATGTCTCGTGCCCGTTGAGAACAACCGGTCTAATAAGCGTCATATACAGGTTACACTTCGTGCGAGGGTCTTCAAGTCTTCTCGACCGCAGTTGCTTGTGGAGTCCATAGTAGGCACGACTTCCGCTGATCATTCTCCGCCTGAGTTCACGGCTGGTGTCATTGTCTGCGGTCACCAGTGAGCCGAGATAGACAAAGTCTTCGACTATCTCCAGCTCGTCGCCGTCGATCGTGACCTTGTTATTACTGGACAAGCGGGTTCGGTCGGTCTCGGATACGCAGACCAGCATGTACTTCGTCTTGGACGTATTAATCATCAACCCAATCCTACCTGCTTCGCGTTTCAGTTTGCGGTAGATCTCCTCCACCGCCGCAGATGATCTGCCGACTACATCAATTTCATCGGCAAAGCAGATAAGTTAACTGGATCTGTTGAAAATCGTGTTCCGCATTTCGCCCACCGCTCGTCGAATAACACCTTCTAGCGCCACGTTGAACATCATGCAGGATAGACTATCACCTTGTCGAAGCCCCCTGCGCGATTCGAATGAACTCGACAATTCACCCGAAATCCGCACACAGCACTGCGTTCCATCCATCGTCGCCTTGATCAGTCTGATCAGCTTCCCGGAGAAGCCGTTCTCGTCCATGATTTTCCATAGCTCGTTACGGTCGATCGTGTCGTATGCGGCTTTGAAGTCGATGAATAGATGGTGCGTAGGAACTTGGTGTTCACGGCATTTTTGGAGCATTTGCCGTAATGTGAATATCTGGTCCGCCGTTGACCGTCCCTCCATGAAGCCGGCCTGATGACTTCCCACAAATCTGTTTGCTTGTGGCGTTAGGCGGCGGAGTAGGACTCGGGACAACACTATCGTTAAGCCAATCCGTCGGTATTGAGTAAATTTTTTTACGGCATCGAGAAATGTTAAAATGTCTTTTGCAGTCTTTTGATCTCTTTTGCTCGAATTTTTAATTTTTCTATGAGAATCGAAAGCTTTATGAAACTTGCTCAAATAATACTACGGTAACATTTTATTAAAATCAAATGTCAAATGTTTCAAATAGAAGTCAGAGCAATTGAAGTGTTCAAAACCTTTATTAAAACACCTTCTGAAATTTTCAAATGACAACAGTTGCTCGTGTACTTTTCTGTTTATTTTTTTCTGTGGAAAAATTTCAGTTTAATTTGGCATCGCAAAAAATACCAACTCTGACGCTTTTTTATTCATACAAATCTCGAAATTAAATATGTTTGATTATCTACAAAGCTGAAAATTTTGATAAATTGTTGATAAAAATTATCTTTTTTTTATACAACCACAGGTAGAAAATACGCCATGCTGAAGCTGAAAGTATTGCTTTCGACCATCCTGCGGAACTATCGCGTGGTTTCCAACGTGAAGGAAAAGGACTTCAAGCTGCAGGCCGATATCATCCTGAAACGCACGGACGGATTCCGAATTCAGCTGGTGCCTCGAGTGTAGCCAAATTACAACATCAAATTGAGAAAAAAAATACGACAAAACACAACCAACATAACCAATATCGATAATTTAAGCAACGGAACTGCACCGGAGCAGATAAGCGGTCTGATGTCGCGACCAATCTAGGCGCGCCACAACCAAATCCGCCACCAAAACCCTAAAAAAAAACCGACCCCTTGGCCATGGATTCTGGAACTACCCGAGACGAACTACAGCGCCCCGGTTCTCGGGCTGTCATTAATCGATCGTTGTCTTTAAACTTTATGATACTGTTAATTGAATTGTTCGGTTCTTGGTGAGCTACTTATCTAGCGGGAAGCAGGCATCTCAATGACAGCCCCTGGCCGTATCTGAACCTATCTTTTTTTCCTCGTAAGTTTTATCCTGTCGCAGCATTTGCCCTACTCAACAACCTCAGATATGCACACTGTCCTGTTCCCAAAAACTACCTGTTTCAATGAGCATAAATGAGAGATAATAAAACCTTCTCTCCATAAGTTCTTGCCGGTGCAGTTCATTCACGTCCGAAAAGTGGCCATTCAGTGTTGAGCGCAAAAAAACGACCCAACGACAACGAAAACGTAAGAACAAAAGGATTATCGAGAAAGGTACCTCGGCTTATCAATGAACAGCAACTGACCGAATGACTGACTGACTGACTGGGTCAATCGATGCCCCTTTCCTTGACCGAAACTCTTTTTTCGTCCCACAAAAAAAAAAGTTTTTTTTATTTGTTTTTGACATAAACACCGTTAAATGAGTGGCTCTTTAAGATAACCCCGTCTGCTGGAGTGTGATTGTTTGTTTGGATTCTTATGCTGCGCCATGTTTGAGCGGAGGACACTTGCCAATTGATAAAGTTGTTGCAGTTCAGCAGGCGCCCTGGCGGAGCGTTTAAAGTGGGCTGTAAATATTTTGGTCGGTAAGCATCACACAGAATGGAGGGCTTTTTTCGGACTAGCCGTTTGATGTGGCTGACTCCCTCCCGACCGAAACTGACCGCGTGTTTTTGTTTTCTCGGAAAACAACTATCTCAATGAGTTTGTGACGGTTGTAAACTTATCCACATGTTCGGATCTCCGCTCAAGTAGTCCTCTGGGATATTTGATTTGCGTTTGCTTTGTTACAAAACTAAAAGTCAGACTTTTTCAGAACATACATATGCTTTTGGAGGTGTTTAATTATACTAGCATAAGGATTTGAAAAGCTAGTTAAGCTAGGAACTCAGTTTGATTTATTTAATTCTCCTTATAATAGAACAAGCGAATTATCAAAGTTTTAAAAACCCATCATTTTATAAGTAAAGTAAAGGCAGTTTGTGACAGTTTATTAACCCAGTATATATGAATATAAATACATTCTCATGTAGAACTCCAGATTTCTTTTGGAAAAATCCAAAATAAACTATTTAATATTAATGAAATTTTTTTTTCCTGTTGGGGAGAGAATCCACTGCGACCATTAAGTTGATCTATTGTGGTTTACCTCGTGTTATTATTTTTACTTTGCTATGCTACTTGACACCCCTGCACTATTGGTTGAAGTTGCAGTTGTTTACCGGTAGCACTACGAGCACACACATAACTAGGTAGGATCTCCAAGTGCAATCTAAGTTCCCTTGAAAGGATCCATCCACATTGCATGTGCTGCATCATTGAGGCGTACAATTCCAAGGTAGTATACACGGCTAGCATTTCACTAATGCTAAAACTGCCAACCTTCATCATACTATGTGTGCCAGGTTATGTCACGACAGGGATTCGATCTCTTGATCGTTGGCTTAGAAGACAAGGATGCTATCCTCTAGGCCACGATCTGCTGGCTTTTTATTGACATTACTTGTGAACGTTCAGAGTTCTAGTTTAAGGAATTTGTTTTATTCAAAATCTTTCCTGCGAGCAATTAAATCATAGTTTATTTATAAATGGGAAAGTTATATTTAATTTTTTTTTTAATTTATTTAAAGATCCTTTGTTTTACATTCGGGTCTGGAAAAAAAAGTGAAAAACAATAAGAAATTAACATGACTTAAACATATGCCTAAATTGCTAACACATATTAAATTTTGTCAAATATTCCTATCCTTTTGAGAAAATCTATCATTTTTAGCGCCCTATCCTTATCATCAGCAAAAGCTTCTCTCAGGTTCGGTGATACTCCTATGTCCTTCCAATCTTGGTTTAGTACTTCACTATTTTCAATTATATGTTTAACAATATTTAAATTCGTGTATTTTCAAAAGCACCCACTTAATCAAAATACTTCTTACACCCCCAAATCAGACTCTACTCCAAAAATGAACTTTCTTTGAGGTGGAATTATCGGTATAAGATTCTATGCGGGACCGGCATTAACAAGTTTTCTGATAACTGGCATTTTCCTCCCAGCGCAACCGCGTTGCATATTTATTTCTGAATTAAACCGAATAAAACATATCCCATATCCCATGTCCTATCCGAAGGTGCGTAAATTCGCTTCAGAAACAATCATTCGGCTGATTTCTTCTAATTTTAACTTGTTAAGGGCCGTTCAGAAAAATGAGATTTTACCCCCTCCTCCCCCCCGTGAACAAGCGTTGACATTTGGCAAACCCCTACCTCCTTCCGCGGATGTTCACGTGGACAGATTTGAAATTGTTTTCTTTTATCTAAATGTAATTTGACAGTTAGAAAACATTATTTTTTTGCTTTTTGTTCTTGAAATGGCTTATTTTGAAAAAAAAAAAAAAAAACGAATAAGCATTTCCTGATACAAAATAACTATCAAATTTTTAAATTTTCAAATTATCATATTTGTCACTTGCTTTCAAGTGGCTACCAATTGTTTAAACATCTTAATATTTATTCGCCTTTAGAAAATAATTTGAAAGTGAGTATATCCACGTGGAAATGATCCAAACCCCTACCCTCCCTCTCCGTGGACAAGCGTGGACATTTCCATACAACCCTCCCTCTCCCCACTAAGTTGTCAAAGTGGTATGTAAAGGGCCCCTTACCAGCAGTATGGAAGGGGCATCGTGACACCCGAGATAGTCTCAGCTAAGCATCGAGCTACGTTGCATCGTCGGACGAGGAAACATACCCTAGACAGAGAGAAAGCAGACCAGGTGTTAGTTGGAGGATTCACGACTCAGTGATCCAAAGTGCAGACAGAAGAATGGGGAAGTGGCATCTTACGTTTTACAGCGATTCTTGGCACAGGCACTCGGGGATTTCTTACACAAAGCATGTATCGAATTCCTGAGGATGTACTCGAGGAACGGATCCGATACATGTTTTGCAATCCCTGCAAAGACCAAGGAAGCAGCATCGTAACGAAACGTTTTTGGCGTTTATGATGGAGTTGGAAAGGTTAAATAAAATGCTGTCAAACCTTTATGATCAACAGAGTTTTTTTCGAAATCATTTGGAACAACATGAGACCACATTATCGTATTTGGTTGACGTTGAGAACAGTGACTGATATTTGCAAGCTAGCATTCTATGCACATCGCATTGATGCTAACGATCCTGCGTTCCATGGTTCTGGGAGTCAAAAACGAGAGGGAGGTTCGAATCTACATAACCTGGAAACTGCGGACAAATCGGTCACGATTGACTCGAAGTATTCGTGGTACGAGATGAGTTTGACCGGGATAGAAGTCACCAGACGAAACCAATAGTAAAACCATAACTGGCGGAAAAATCAAGTATGACCGTGAAACCTGTTTCACTCTGTTGGAATTGCAGAAAACAAGGGCATACGCAAAGAGGAAACGTAACGTCAACGTAAAGAGGAAAAAAGGATATTTTGCTACATTTGCGGAAACCCTGGGAAGACGTCCCAGTTCTGCGACAGTCATCCTAAAAGCTCGAAGGCACATATGGGAAACTAGAAGTGGAATGCAGCGTAGGGAACGACAGCATTCCAACCACTAATCTAATTCCCGAAGACCCTTTTGAAGATCCTTTTGCTAAAGCATGGGAAGTTAATGTTCAAACTGAAACATGTCCTTACATATCCGTAAGAATCTTCAACACTCAATACGACGCGCTGTAAGAGAGGCGCTAGCGTGAGCGTCACCAGTCCAACAGATATTGCCACGAAAAATGGACTTAAGTTACACCCAAGTCCTTTGTCATTGCCAATAAAACAGTCCACGAGTGCTTTGGCTATATCCAACTACCAATCGAGTTTCGGAGAATTACAAAAGTTATTCAGACACTTGTTGTGCCTCAAGTTTGCCGGAAGTTTATCTTAGTACCATACAATGTAACTATCAACCATAGGGACGTGTGGGAGTCAGGTGGGCCTGCGGTTCCTTCCGGATCAATAAAATTCTTTACTGAAGGGTCAAAAATGGATTACAGAACTGGGGCAGGGGTGTTCGGACCTAGACTCAGGATCTCAATTCCTATGGAAAACTGGTCAACAGTATTCCAAGCAGAAGTTCTAGGAATTCTAGAATGCACTTAAGCCTGTTTGAAAAGAGGATATAGGTACACAAATATCTATATATTCTCTGACAGCCAGGCCGCTTTCCGAGCACTAAGTACATTCACATATTACTCCAAGCTTGTAACGGGTGTTAAATAAAAAATGAGAATTTTTTTCTATACCTTTCAGTAACTCATATAAAGAGCGTAAAATTTTCTTTCTCCAAGAAAATTGCTCTTTGGGCTCCCTAGAAACAGTAGGCGTATTTGGTTTTGCTAGTTTGAATTTAGTCAAAGCAAAGATGGCGTCGAAATAGCACATGCTCCGCGAACGCATTGTAAGGTTCTACGAAACGCATTTCCAGCAAGGAAAAAAGTTCACACATTTTAAGGAAGAAAATGTACCTGTCAGTACGGTATATCGTATCCTGGGTTCCCTGAACGTAGAGCGGAAGGTCGGAAGTGGTCATCCGGTGACGATAATGACGAAACAGAGGAAGACATCGTTAAAGAAGCTGTTTGACAACAAGGACGCAACCAGCCTGCGTGACGCCGGTCGGAAATATGGCTGCTCCCACGTATTGATCCATCGTACCCTCAAGATGGAAGGAATTGTCTGCAGGAAGAAGACGAGGTCGCCGGTGTACACGGAGGAGCAGATTGAGACGGTTAAATCACAGTGTCGGTGGATGACCAAAAAATACCGCAGGACGTCATTCGTTCTGGAGAAGGAGTTCGTTCTTGAGGAGAAAAAGATACCGTTCGTGCCGAAAGGTCGTAACTCAACAAACTTGCCCCAGTGCCGCCCAATAGAGGATTTCATTGGCTCACTCAGTGCCCTAGTGTATAAAAACAATTGGAGGGCCAAGGACACGAAGCAACTGACTACAAGAATCCGGAATTGTATCCGGAAAATGGACGTAAGTGCCATACAACGTTCTTGTGAGAGCATCACGACAAAGTTGCGTCGAACATAAGACCACGGCCCTTACTCAAATATTCACTGACATTATTTGAAGAAATTACCTTATGTTATTAATAAAAATACTGAAATCGATGAAAAATAAACAATTTTTTTTTATATGTGATTGAAAAAATTCTCATTTTTTATTAAGCACCCGTTATGGGAGTATATCGTTACACTAAGAAACCTGACCATACGGAACAGAGTATTTTTATTCTGGGTTCCAGGCGACTGCGGTATCCTAGCGAACAAAGAAGCAGACCAGCTAGCTAGGGAAGGATCTCAGGGCCTGTTAATTGGACCTGAACCTTTCTGTGGAGTATCGAGGAGTGCCTTGAATATGGAACTTAAGAACTGGGAAAGCACCACTATTGTCTCCAATTGGAGAACAGCAGAGGGAGCAGCTCATGTGAAAAGATTCATTGAACCAAGCGCACGACTCTCCAAAAACATATTGAACCTAAATAAGCACGAGTTAAGTACTTACACAGGTCTCTTGATCGGACATTGCACTATGGGGCAGTTCCATACAATGAGGCGGCAAAAAGTATGATTAGGTGTTTTAGACTATTTTGTTATTTTTGAAAATTTGGTTTGAAAATTACTATTTTAACTAACTTAAAATAAATTCTAACAAAAATTTTATATAAATAACTTTTAAAGTACGATGCATGGTGTTATTTTTGACCCTACTTTTTATTTCTTTTGAAAACCAGGTTTTGGAATAATTGATCATTAAATGATAAATATCATCAAGACATTTCATGAAACTCAAGAGAAAAATGTGTGAAATGATTGATCAATCATGAGAAACATTTTTTTTTTTATTGACAAACCAACATCAACTTTGATGAATTTATATTCATTAATAGGTAAAAATTACCCATCTGCAAGATATTTTCAGCTATATTTGACTATAACTCAAAAAACGGTGATTTAAGGTGCCTGGAATCTTTTTTATTGTATTTTAAGGACTTTAAACTAGATCTTGTTAGTGAAAAGAGTATGGGGAAATGCGGGGATTTTTTTTTGGCAAGGCTTTAAAGTTTTTGACTTTAGAAAAAAATAATTATTTACTCATTTTTATCATTGATCAATTTAGTGTGTAAAAATTTTGAATGGTTCAAATGATAGCTTTTAATATAAGCTTTCATATGGTGTACTTTAAATTTGAGAAAAATATGTTTTCCATAGAAATATATGAGATTCAAAATTTTTTCTTTATCATATAAATTTTTCAATTTTTCAAAGTCTGATGTCTGTGGTTCGTTCAGTTTTCAAGATAATGAGTTGAAAAACTGGGAATATCTTAGTTAAATATAAAATTACTATCACTAGTAAAAATAAAAAGCGATCCGATAAAGTTCAGTTTTAGACTTTTTGCCGCCTCAAACCCCATAGTGCATTGTCTAACAAAACAACATCTCAAACGGATAAGCATTATTCAAAACGTTGACTGTCGGTTCTGCGGGTTCGAAAAAGAAACTGCAGAGCATCTTCTATGCAACTGCGGCGCACTTCTAAATAGGAGAGAGCGTGTACTTAGGGCAAAGTTGATAAGCGCACAAGAAATATGGTTGCATATCAGCCCTAAGAAGGTTATATCATTCATCTTTGATATCATACCCGATTGGGATAAAATGCTTCGACAGCAATCAACTGTCACTTCAACCCATAGTGCAGGCGAGCCTGAGAGCATATATTAACGCGGGGTAATTACCACAATAGATCAACTACTGGTCGCAGTGGGCTCTCCCCTACAAGGGAAAAAAACTTCTGGAAATCTTTTAGTATTGAGCCTATGATGGTTGGAGAAAACGGGTACCGTAAAACGGGATAAGATTGATACGCGGGGTAGCTTTGATCAATGTGAAATTTGTTCACAAAATCATCTGTAACTGAGTCTAAAGTAAGAATATCTTAAAACTTTTTCCTACATTTAAAAACATACATGTTAAGTTTCAAATTGGTGAAAACTTGGTTTGTTATTGTACAATTCAAATGTAAGTAAAAATGTTATTTCAAAATCCTGCTGACTTTCCTGATTTCCTTGTTGTCGATGGACAGTTTCTAAAGTACGTAAAGGTAGACGGCAAGCTGTTTTGATATACGTTCTACACAATGATCGTATGATCGTAAGAATGTAGAAAAAAAAACAGCTTTGAGCAACCAAAGCGGAGGCAATATTCATACATAAATTTCATTTCTTTCTAAAACAACGAAAACTACACCAATTGCGCGTTATCCGACACCATATCGGAAGAATGCGAGAGAGCGCAAGATTTTGCTATCATAGCCATCAAATCGTTGCCAAAGACAATATTTTCCAGTTCTTTCATTGGTCAATATTACTCAATCCCCATCTGATTTTCTGCCATCTGGATGACTTGCTGGTTGCAGACAGAAAAAGGACGATGGTTTTCTCACTGGAAACCTGGGCAGGAGTAAAATCATTTCAAAATGTATTGACATGGTGGACTTCTTATCATATCCGAATTAAACAGACTTCAGACGGTATTTCGTACGATCTTTTAAATATGCAGTTGGAATTGCGATTCACAACACCATTGTAAATGACTTAAGTTATCATTTCTGATACGATGTCATGTTTGCTGGGAGATAGAGGTTTCAGTGGAAACGATACCCTCCAAAAGTGGATCGGGAAGCCATTGTAGAGGCCATTTACAATCAAGCTTTAGGATCTAAGAAGACGCTAGCGGCGACAATAGAAAGCTACTTTTTGCCATCAATGAGAAGTGAAGTCAAAAAGTACTGCCAGACTTATCTTCTATGTCAAACTAGCAAAGCCACGAACCAGAACACAACAGCAACTACGACAGGCCAGAAGAAAATTGCTGAGTATCTATGGCATTTTCTCACCATGGATTACGTGAGCCCTCTGCCGTTTCTAGTCCTTTCTCGAATCTGCTCAAGAAGAACGGGGTAACTCACTGGAGAAATCCTTACTTTCACCCTCAAATAAACGATTCTGTAAGAGTTAGTCGAGTTCAAACCACTGTAATAAGAGCTTCTATCAAAAGCGACCATAGAGAATGGACCAACAACCTTCGGGTGATAACAAACGTGATTTGCAACTCTGAACACGAAACCACTCGATAAACAACATATTTTCTCCTGTTCTGCAGAAACCAAATTTCAAACGGTTTAGAGTATCGTCCCCTACGAGATTCTCCGGGAAACAGTAACGGACAGTTAAACCAACCGGAACAAGACCAAATGTATGAAGAGGTCCGCAAGAATCTGAAGAAAGCCTTTGAAAAACACGCTTCTTATTATAAACTGCAATCTAACTCGAACTGTGCTTTCTACTAGGTTAGAGAAAAGGTCCTGAAAATGGATAAATAAAAAGAAGCACGAAGACGTCATATAAGGGGAAGGGATTCTGTAGAGTAGTTACAGAGAGTTACAGAGAGTAGTGGGAAAAATTGTTATGATCTCGAAAGTCTCGATGGAAAATGGTTCCTCGAACCGCTTTACCACTTGCGACACCGTGGAATTTATGATTCCCAACGTTTTAGCGATGGAACGATGCGAGGGATCATTGTTCTTGTGTTGAATGCGCAAGATTTTATCACGCTCGAGCTGTTCTTTCGAGTACATTTCCGCGAGTTTTGATCACAAAACTTGCAGGATGTAAACAATGAACTATGAACTAAATCCACCAAAATTGGCATTAAATTCTAGCCAGTGGTTAAAAAGTTAGAGCAATTTCATAGGGTGGCAATTTCATCGTGGACACCCTTTATAAAATATTCGAACACAAATAGTCATGATCTTTGATAGTATCTGAACATCCTTCACACAATTTTACACCAAACGTACCGAAGGCGGTCAAATGACGGTTTTTGAACTTTGAATGATGATTACGCCTAACATAATTTTTTCACAATTGTAATTTTTAAAAAGCAAGTATTTTTTCATTGCAAGTAATTTTCTAAGTTTTGTTATTTTAGAATTACGTATTTGTTATACCTATTCAGACCGCAAGCGGTCAAATTACAACAAAAACTATTTCCGCCTAAACTGTCTTGTTCCTCAACCGATTTCTACAAAATCTATAGTTTTGGAAAACTTTTAATGGCACTCAAATATAATTTTCACAGAATATTGAGCTACAATAATTAACTTCAACCTTATTCACAGTCCCCTAAGAATAAACTTCGAAAACACATGCTTCAGAAAATGGGCTGTATATCAGTTGATTTCCTCAGAATCAAACAGTGCCATCAAATGATAGTTCCGAGAAAGCGCGCTTTAAAGTTTGTCAAGGTACCCGATTGCATTTTTTTAAATTGATCAGTTTCAATTCAATCAAAAAATGTTAACATCAAATCTTAGTCTTGCCCCAGGTGTAGATTAAGATTAGAAGAATCGATTGGTAAACTTAACTCTAAATCGATGATTTTGAGTAGCATAAAATGTTGAAGGCTTCAGTATAAAGTACTCTAAAAAAAATCACTTAGTGTCTAAGTTGGAAAATATCACATATATGATATGACATGTGAAAAAACATTTTAGAATTTTTTTACATCATTACCAAAAAAAATGTTAAAACATGGTGCTAAAACCGTACTTTTCAATGAATCAATCGCCTTGGTTATTGGATAAAAAATTCATTTTGGTGAAAGTTTTTGATCAAACGTTTCTCAAAAATAGATCAAACATCACGCAGTTACCTGATTTTATTCAAAGACTCTATACCATATTTTACTATAAATCAAATAGGTTCAAGTTAGACTCAATTTGAATCGATTTTTTTTTTCAAAAAAGCACATGTAAATATGGAAAAATGCATACAGAACTCAAACTTCATTAACACGAACAGAATCGTCCGCCGGAAATTGTTCGAAAAAATTTAATATTATGGTTTGAAGAATCTCATTATGTGAAGGTATTGTGAATGCTTATGCCCAGCAGCATTCTTCAAGGTGTTCTTTTCTCGATCACAAAATTTTATGAATATATTTTCCATAACCTGGTGGTCGTTGTCCTTAATGAAATTATCTATGCAATGGTCAATTTCTAAGGCAAGTGTGCCATCATTTGCCGAGAAGCACGAAGATGAATATCAATTTCACAGTGCATATCGAATGATAATGTTATGAAAATATTTGCAAAGCCTCCAGCGTTGAGCCTTAGAAAAGAAAACCTTCGAGAATGTTAGCATGTTTTAGACCGTCGTCTGCTAAAAAGAGCCATAAAATGGCACCAAATACATTTCCTTTTTCCGTTTTCCCGTGTGCTTGGTAATTTAGACGTGAGGCAAAATAAAATTACTAATAACTATCCGTCCTTTATATATTCAGTTTTTGGTACAATGTATTCATTTACCCCCCAGTTGGTTGTCGACGCCTGAGTTTCGGAAGCGCAAAAATTAAGTTAAGTGGTAATGAATTCATTTCGATACGATGCGTCAAGCTAGGGAACTTGGAGGTGGAATGGGCAATATAAGTTTTTGCAGAACATGCAATCTAGATTTTATCAAACCTAATCCAAATCAGGACAAATTTGGAAATTTGACATAGGTCTGTTAAGAAAATAAAGCAGATTGATCATCTATGCTTGTTTATAGAATAATTACAGTATAGATCCGATAAGTCCGATTCGCCCCAAGAAGCCCCCAGTTTTTAAAACAAATTGCATTAAACTAAAACAAATTGTCCGAACAGCAAGACGACGATGGATTCCCTCATATTTTCCCGATACTGTGCGCATTCAAATTTGACGACAAGCAGCTTTCGGTCAGGCGGCAGACCCATAATTTTGAGGATGTTGAGGATTATGATGGTGTCGAGATGAATGTGACGTCGGTCTTGCAAAACCAACAATTAGCGTTATGAATTTTTCCGCTGCTGCACTTTTGATCACATTTTAAGCTTTGCCTTGCAGCTTTAGCCCGAATAAACTCATCATGGTTACTCGCAATTTATGGCTAGGATGTGTCAACAACTTGCTCTTTTAAGATATTTTATTTTATTGTGATTTTTTCTTTTAATGGCTCGATCTTCAAATGCCATTGTTCATTGGACGAATTTTAAAATAATTTTTTCGAAAGGGCTACTGTTCAATCTGTTGCAATTGTTAATCGTACACCATGGGTTCACAAATTCACTGCAAGTTTATCATAATCAAAATATGATTTTTCTTGCATTCCTAAGACTTTTTTCGGCAAATTTCCAATGCAGAGTGTATCATTCCCAAAACCAAGGCATAAATGTCTCTTTATGAGTATTGATCCTTCCGTATATATTTGTCGCCATTTAGCGATCAATGAATAATAATTCAATCTCTACAATCACTACTGGTTAACATTTGAAAAATAAATAGGAAGAATATTTTTACCTTTTGCTGAGTAAAAAATGTTTCGAAATGATTCAACCCTCTAGAATCCACACATTTTTTTTTCTCAAAAGTTCTCCAAAACTCCGCTTTATTGGAATAACAAACTGATTTTGTTATACGAAAAACTTTGAACATATTAAGGACCGTGCTGAAGTCTATGCCGAGAGACACCGAAATTCGGCATTCTGAGAAACCCCTGAACAAAATTATGAACACGGAGCACCTTTGAGCTACGGCAAATAATGTGTTAAATTTTGTCTAATAAAAGTAAGCAATCAGTTCAATTAGAGAACATCTGAGTAATGCTTCAAAGTGTAGCACACTGTTGGCGTGCAAGAAAGCGAGATATTTCGAATTTGGTCCGCAATGTGTAAAGATGAGAAAAAGTATTTGACAAATTTTTTCAAAAAATTCAAAACCACAGGAGCTAAGGAATTTATCTCTTTTTTAATGCATGCATTAAACATGAATCAACCCTAGTTTGAAAAGTTGAAGATCCATTGATGTATTACATGTTCGTAACACAAAAAAGCAAACAGGTTTTGAAGCATTTTCAAACGTGAAAAAACTCATTTTCTATTTGATAAAACAGATTTTTGTTCTGAGTTTTATCGACAAAACATTAGTCCGGCTCTATGAAACCCTTAGCTCTTATAAATTTATAGTTTACGGTTTCTTTGACTCAAAGGGTTGGTGATTCCTGTTCTGTTTCTTACGTGATTATAAAAAGAGGTTTTTTTCCATCATTTTATAGTGTATTAACATAACTGACATTGCAAATTTTTTTTATAATTCAAAAACTTGATTACTAATTTCAAAGCCCAAAAAAATTTAAAAAATCTTATGTTTGGCTCATTTTTTCCAAAATTATAACTATTGTTGAAATGAAGAGTAAAACACCGTAAATTTATTTTATGAAATAATTTTATCAGCTATATCGATGAAATTTTAAATTCTTTGACAAAGAATATTTAAGAATTTAAAGATTAGAGACTTATGGAACATTAGAATAAGATAAATGATATTGAAAATTAGCGTCTGTCTTTAATCTTTAAATTATTAAATATTCTATCGCCGATATTGCCAGATTAAATAATTTCATTACAACTTTAAGGAGGTTGAAAAAATTGTTTTCAATTTATTTTTTTTCGCCTCTACAAAATTATAGTTCAGGCATTAGACAGTTAATATCCGTGTTTTTAAGGGAAGTAGATAAAAAAAATCAAATTGTTAAGTTGTCATTACTACGATACACTTACTTCCATAGATAATCAAAATAATTTCTGCACGCAAAATAATTTTCACTTAAAAAGTAAGTGACATCTGTAATGAATTTTCGCCATACGTAATTTCCTTTGAATTTTAAGTGATGGGTCAAGTGAATTCACTTAAGTGATTTACACTATGACGTTCGAGTGAAATTTATCTGAGTTTCTAGGTAAGTTTGAAGTTAATCATCTCTCGCGTTTTTAAATAAAAGAACATTTATAGAACACCACTTCTATATCAAGTACTTACATTACGATTTAGCCATAAATTTATTGATTGAAAAATTCCATCGTAATCCCAAGGCGGTTATTGCGGATAGTATGACTTCTAAATCTTCCCTGCTGCAAACCAGAAAATCTGTCCAGTTCATCCCACAAGCTGTAACATGATAACACCTTTAAATAACTTTTTATTACATCACGTTTAACACAAACTACCGCCAAAATTGCCTAGTAAAGAATTGGGAAAATCTAAATCCAGCATAAGCTTTAAACGCTGCTCTTTAGAATTTGCCATTTTGAACTCTGAAAATTTACACAATTACAACCCGACATTCACTTGAAATTCAAGTGATGGGAAAGTGAATATTTTTTCTCACTTCAAATTCAAGTAACGACTGAAGTGAATGTGGATGAATTCATTTAAATGACTGCCAAGTGAAATGTATATGTCGCACTTGAATGGAAGAAAATCACAGGATCCTTGTTTTTGAGTGAAAAATCATTCACTCATAAGAGTGAATTTGGGTTCAGTGTGGGGATTTGTTCTATCGAAATTCAAATATAACTTGGATTAAAAGTAATACCAAAAATGCGCAATTAATCTGGAAAGTAATTGTAATCACATTTAAAATTATGTGTCGAGAATTTTGTATTGCTAAAGCGAACGATTTTTTCATCAACATTTACTTTACTTGCTAATAAATATAAACCATTATTACAAATTCTATTTTTTGCTGATTTTTCGATAATTTTTAGTTATTTTCTATCATGTCTCATACAAATTTTAAACTTTTTTTGTATGTTCAGAATTTTTGTTTTTTTTATCATCTTTGTTTTTTTTGTCATTTTACATCTTTTTTCAGATATTTTTTGTTTATTCTTTTGGTATTTGGTTTTGAGCGTTTTAAATTTTTTTTTTAAATTTTTAGTTATTGTTGTTATATTTTATCAACATTCAACGTTAAAACGTATCTATGGCTATGGTATCAATTATATTGGTTTAATTATAGCGATAAGTTTATAGTCTTGTCGGATATTGTCAGAATTTGAGCTTTTTTTTTTTTTTTTTTTTTGAAATGATGGAGTAGGCGATGCTGCTTGCCAATCGCACGCGTTTTCCAGTCCGTCCGCAAAAATTTTATAAAATTTAAACTTTTTCAACGTAAAAAGGATATGAAGCTACCAAAAACAGTTCAAATGTGATGGGTGGGATAAAGTTTTAAGGTGTTAACGGGATGTTCCGCGATTTTCTCGTGAAATAAGTTTAATTCAATCAGAAATGTTGCAAAACAGGTGGCTGCGTAAGCAATGTGATGAAATTGTTCTTTGTGCTTGGTTAAGTTTGGGTTCTCAAAAAAAGTGCTTAATGTGAGGAGTGTCCGGAAAGTAGTCACTCGAAAAAAACTGATATAGTGGGGTTAAAAAAGCTTTTGGAAAAATGTGTGCTCGCAAAAGGCGGTTTCTTATGTCTAAAGGCTGTCGTAGAAGTGAAAAATGTGGAAAATGAAAAACTATAATCAAGAGAGTTTAGAATGCATTGCAAAAATAGGCATGGGGAAGGTTCAAACTTATTATTAGGTTATTAAAATTGATTAAGACAGTGTTCAGTAAAGTGTTGGTTAAATCCAGGAATCTATCAAAAGCCATCATTGGCTTCACGTTTCACTTGAAGCCGTATGGAAAGGAAGAAAAATTCCACGTAGAGAAAACGGGAGGATTGGTTTTCCAGGTTGCTGAGATTCGGGTCGGTTTTACGCGTTTAACATATAAAGACGCTTGAGTCCTGCATACGGTTCGACAGAGGAAAAATATCTTTTGAAATGGGTACATCCGAAGTTTTGTTTAATGGGAAGATTGAGAGCTAAGGTAAAAGTTTGGCGTCTAGAAAAAAGGATTTTGTGCGGGGAAAGGGAGGAGAAGTGTACTTTCTGGAAGATTACCGAAGAAACACTCCGAAGAAAAAACCGTCAAACGATAAGTATTGTTGTAGCAAATAAATAAATTTAATGTTTTGATTGTTTATTTTATTTTCCATAAATCTTATTTACCAAATAGGATGTGCTTTTACAATTGGACAGATTTAAATAAGCACTATTTGTCGAAAATAATTACCAATCCTAATGTTTTGCATTGAATCACAAATTTTCAATGTCTTTTAGAAATATTGAAATAATAAAAATTACAAGAAGATTGAGGTTGGATTACTTAGTATTCGAAAGTTTTTTTAAATTACTATTTACGTAAAACTGATTGTATATGTGTTCGTGAGATCAGTTTCGGAATCCTTCAGCAAATTACTCCGTTTTTTCCGGTAGAATTAAGCTCAAAGCTGTAATTATTTTTTATTGTTATAAATATAGGTTATCTGAATATTTCGATTCTAACTTACAAAATATCCTTTCTGATTTTATTTAATTCACGAACAGAATACAATATTAGTAAGCAAATTTCTCTAAAACTATAAATTCATTAGTTGGCAAGTGGAAATGGAATATATATTTTACAAATTACTTTTAAGTGTTTTACACAACGTGTAGAAATCCTGCTTCTAAATATGATGAGTAATGATCGACACGAGAGACTTAATTTTTATCGGCCACGGTGGCAGTTTGGAGATCGCTGAGTTTATAGCAAAGACCAGTGTTGCTAATTGCGCGCAACATCCTCCCCCTCATGTCGCTAGAATTTCCGGTTCGGCGTCATGCTCGGTTCCTACGTCCAGAAGCGCTAATTTGGTGACTGGTCTGCTGAAGATACCATCCGCTGTTTGCACATCTGCACGTCTTGTTACACCATCTTTACCCGGATATGTTTTCAATACACGCCCCCTCAACCACCGGTTTCGAATACGCTCATCCACAATGATCACAAGTTCACCGTTTTGTATAGGACGAATATCATCGAACCATTTAGTTCGTCTTGCAATTGTAGGAAGATAAGCAACCACCCATCGTCTCCAAAATTCTTGTAGGACCCTTTGAATATATTCCCAACTGGTTCTGAGTGAATTACCCGGATTTGTTATCTTTGTGCCTTGATGCACCCCTTTCGAACTTAGCATCAAAAAATGATTTGGCGTTAATGATTCTTCTTCGGTGGATCTTAATGGAATGAAAGTGAGTGGTCGCGAATTTATCATATGTTCTGCTTCTGCAAGAACAGTCGCCAACGATTCCTCGTCTAATTTGTCAGCAATTGGGATGGTCTCAAGAGCCGTCTTAACAGATCTGACCATTCTCTCCCAGCAACCACCCATGTGAGGTGCTGCTGGGGGGTTAAAATACCATTGAGTCACTGCATCAGTGAATGAAGTTCCCAACTCACCATTTAACTTAGAAAGTTCTGCTTTAAGTTCGCGGCTAGCTCCTTTGAAGTTCGTTCCATGATCCGTGTAAATTTCTTCTGGAGCGCCTCTACGTGCGATGAAACGTCGGATAGCCTTTTTGCAGGAGTCAGTCGAGAGAGAGGCAGCGATCTCTAGGTGAATGGCCCTTACGGTGAGGCAGGTGAAAAGGACAACCCATCGTTTGGCAACAGCCCTGCCAATTTTTATATAGTACGGCCCAAAGTAGTCGATACCAGTGAATGAAAATGGGCGAACGTTTGGAGTTACTCGAACTTTAGGCAGAGGGGCCATCTGAGGAGCGACCGGACGAGCTTTGTAAACCTTACACCACATGCATGTTTTTCTCGAGAGGGTCTGTATTTGAACTCTTAGTCTTGCCACATAAAATCTTTGGCGCACTTCATTGACTACAGTCTCATTGTTAGCATGACGATGTTGTCGATGGTACCAGTCCAATATTAAGTAAGTTATCCTACTATCTCTTGGGAGTATCACAGGGTTTCTCGCATCATACGAGAGCCACTCTGCTGCCTCAAGTCTACCACTCATTCGGATCACATCATTCTCGTCAATAAAAGGATTCACATGTACTAAAGGACTGGATTTTTGCAGTTTACGCTTCGTCGTACAATTTAATTTGGAATTATGCTTCAAAATACTTAGCTCATCAAAAAAAGGACCATGCTGTGCCATTCTCCAAAGAACATTTTCAGCTCTTCTAAGGTGTTCTCGGGATAATCTTACCGCGGTCACTTCACCTGGTTTCCGGAGACGTTTCTCAATGAAAAGAAACACGTATCCAACGCACCTTAACAAGCGTTCCCACTTCGAAAAACGTGTTACATCGATTAAAGGTTCGACAGCCACGTGTACACATATCATGGCAGGTCGCAGTTCTTCGTTCGTTTCTTGAGCGGAAATAGGGTGATCATGAGGCCATTCTTCTTCATTGTCATACAAAAACTCGGGTGCTTTTAGCCATCGACTATCTGGTTGAATCGAAAGACCTTTGCCCCATTTAGTAGCTTCATCCGCTACATTCAAACTAGTTGGTACCCATCTCCATTGTTGAATCTGCGAAGAATGGAGGATTTCATTGACCCGATGACCTACGTATTGTGTATAGCGTCGCGTATCGGATCGAATCCAGGCTAGAACAGTTGTAGAATCACTCCATAGAACCGTGCGCTTGATAACCAAAGTATGCTCTTGTTCTACGATTTTCTTCAAACGCACTCCCAAAACTGCTGCAAGAAGTTCTAAGCGCGGTATTGACAGGAATTGAAGAGGAGCCACCTTTGTTTTCGAGGTAACCAATGCGCAACGAACATTTCCCTTTTCGACGATGCGAAAGTACGCAACAGCCGCGCAAGCTTGTTCGCTTGCGTCTGTGAATATGTGGAGCTGTAAGTTATCATAGCTTTTCTCGTTATAGTTAGGAAAATAACATCGCGGGATCTGAAACTCCTTTATTTGCTGCAGTGTATTCAACCATAGTTTCCAGCGCGCGGTCATCTCCGTTGAAATTTCTTCGTCCCAGTCGATTTTAGAACGCCATACATCTTGAACGATAATTTTCCCCTGGACTACAAACAGAGATATTAAACCAAGTGGGTCGTAGATACTCATGACCACTTTAAGCAGTTCCCGTTTCGTAGGGATTTTATCATCAACAAGAATCTTAGCCACATCCTCGCGTAAATTTAGCGAAAAGGTAAAGACGTCTTCCTTTGGGTGCCAAAGGATTCCCAATAATCGTTCTGCTCGGTTCGTTTTATCGAGTTGCAAGTTTTTAACAGCAGTTGGATCGGCTTGTCCTATGGCATCTAGCACCATGGACTCATTTGATAGCCAATTCACAATTTGAAAGCCTCCTTTTTCGTGAACCTTGGTTACTTGAAGAGCCAACTCGATTGCTTCATCTACTGTGTCTGCGCTTCTAAGGTAATCGTCCATGTAATGCAAATGCATTATATCATTGCAAGCCTTAGGGAATCTGGACGAGTATTCAGTCGCGTTCAGATTTTTGACGAACTGCGATTGCACTGGCGAACAAGTGGCTCCGAAAATAGCTACATCAGTCACCATAATATCAAGCGGGTGTTCGGGGGAGTCTCTCCATAGGAAAAGTTGCGCACTACGGTCTTGTTCGCGAATGAGTATCTGGTGGAACATCTCTTTGATATCCGCTGAGATGGCAACCTTACGTTCTCGATATTGGAAGAGAATGCTTAAAAGAGAAGATATTAAATCCGGACCTTTCATAAGAACAGAATTAAGGGACACGCCTTCGACTCTTGCGGCTGCGTCCCAAATGAGGCGAATTTTACCAGGTTTCCGCTCATTTATAACAACACCAAGGGGGCAGAACCATGTCCGTCGCAAGTCGAATTTCTCCAGCTCTTCCTTGGTGGCTTTGTGGGCATAACCTTTAAGTTGGTAGTCTTTTATTTGCTGTCGAACTTTGTCATATAGATCTGGGTTCTTCTTTAAACGGGTTTCCAGACACTTGAGGCGTTTCTCTGCCATTGGTTTGCTATCGGGCAGCTCGATATAATCGAATCGCCATAGGAGGCCTACTTCGAATCTCCCGCTAGTTGTTCTTCTTGTGGTTTCCCTCAAAATTCTGTAGGCCCTTTCGTCATCAAAACTTTGTACTGTCGGTGCCAAAGCGATTCCAAGACTGTCAATATCGAAAAAACCTTTAACTAGTTCGTGCAAATCATCATGGTGTGGCTGTCCACATATGTGCATTTGTCGATGTGGTTGCTGGCTGGCTCCCCCTGGTAAGCGACCGTAGACTGACCATCCGATTCGCGTTTTAGAAGCTATAGGTTCGTTTACTCGACCTTCTCGCTTCTTGAATGTAGTAAGTAGATGAGCGTTGCTAAGACCTATTAGGATTCCTGGGACAGCAGATTTAAAACTTTTTACTGGGATACCATCCAAGTGTTCGAAACGATTTTTCAATTTATTGAAATCTAAGTTTTGTTCGGGCAATCCTAAAGAGTCGACGGTGTATACTTCCGAAACTGGTAGACATTTTTCAGCATCAATTCCAGATATTTGTAGCTCCAAAATTTTAGTGTCTGATATTGTTTTATTCACCCCGCCTGTCCATTGAATACACAAGGACGTTGAAGGACCTTCAGCTCCAATCTTATCAGCAATTGCACGTTCCAGAAGAGTGACTGACGAACCGTCGTCAAGAAAGGCATAAGTCTCGACTTTTGCCTTAGGCCCAATTAGCAACACTGGAAGCATTCGAAAAAGCGTAGAAGAGGATATTTCCCGATGTACGTTGACACTGGCAGTTGATTGGTTCACCTGCGGCTCGAAATGCAAAAGTCGATGATGGCGTTTTTGGCAATTGTTAATTACACATGTTCTTCCTCTACATGGCCAGCGGCGATGTTGACTCAAACAGTTTCGGCATAGTTTATCTCTTTTTACTAGGTTCCACCGATCATCTAAAGTAAACTCTTTGAATACAGAGCAGTTCGTAATGTGATGATTAGTGTCATTACAAGCAACACATACTACAGCATTTTTCACATTCGATGTGTTTGTTGGGTAGTCATCAACCTCGGTCGTATCTTCTGGTGTCTCAAGAGTTATGGAATGTGTATTAATGAACCCCTTCTCCTTTCTCGATCGTTCGTCCTTGGAAATCCTGCTCGTAGTACCATTATTGAGGGTAACGCGACTGGCTGCTTTGACAACTCGTTCCATGTATTGGGCAAAGACACTCAAGTCTGGGCAGGGAATTTGCTCCAGGTAGAGTCCCCAATTAAATTTTACAGTTGGTGGTAACTTTTCGACGAGTTCATTGAGAAGTGTTGGGTCCGAGAGATGTTGCGCTAATCCGACTGCTTGTAAGTGGCTACACATATTTTGAACTACTAGCCCAAAGTGGACGAGAGAATCAAAACGATCATCTTTGGGAGCGGGAGTCGATCTCACCTTCTTGACCATTTGATGAACTATTTGTTCCGGGCGACCGAACAGCGTTTCTAAAGTTGTTATAACTTTGGGTACAGTTGATGGGTGGAGAAGAAAACTGCTCACTGCTTCTTTCGCCTGTCCTTGTAAACATCGTTGCAATCTAAGCAGGTTCTCAGAGTCTGAGTACCCACAAAGATCTGTCGAGTTACGATAACTGCTGATGAATGCCGGCCAGTCCGTAGGGTCTCCGGAGAATATTTTTTTTTATTTTTTGTAGCGGCCCACCACACTCCCCCACACCAAAAGGCTCAATTGAGCCCCCTGGTAATGGACGCTACTGTTCTCAGCATGTCTGGCAGCAATGAATAATAAAAGTTAACGCGAGCAAATTTTAATCATGCTGAGAACACAAAATTGTTTAATGTCGTGCGAGGAAATGTATTATTTAACTAAATTGACAACAATATGAATCTCAATGGAAAATAATTTCCTTTGAAGAGATTCATTATACTATATTTACTATTACACTAATTATATTTACTAATTTTATCAAGTTATGTTCAATAATTTAATAAGATAAAAATACAAACTACAATTTTTTAAAGAATAATAATATTAGAAATTAACGCTACAAATATGCAAAAGGTAAGCAAAACAAAGACTGGTTGATGATCGACTGTTTTAATGGTTCAATTTTTCTTTCAAAAGCTGTATCACTTTGGTTTTGAACATGGAACGATTGGTTATGTTTTTAATATCAGTTGGTAAGGTGTTGTATTTAGTAGGTCCAATAAACGAAATTCTTTTTTGCCCTAATGATGTTGTGGATCGGCTTCGTTGCAAGAAATCTGACTGGCGAGTGTTATGAGTTCGCAACCCCGTAGTAAAATGGAGGTTTTGAATATTTTCAGTTGAGTGTAGATTATCATAGATATATATAACAGTTTGCAAATCACAGAGTTCAGATATTGGAAGAACGTTATGCGTTCTTAAAGAGTATAGCTGAAAGGTAGGGAATAACAAAGGGAGTTTTAAGATGTTTTTCAAGCATCTATTCTGGAGCGTTTGAAGTTTCTGTAAGTGAGACAAAGAAGCTCTTCCCCATATCATAACAAGGTAGTTCAAATGAGAGTGAATAAACGCAAAATAAAATTTAAAGAGAACATGTTGGGGAACAAAATTTCTCAGTTTCCAAAGAACACCGCAAAGAGGAGTAATTTTTTTTTCCAGGTGTTCAATTTGACGATTCCATGAAAGAGTTTCATCTAAGTAAATTCCTAAGTATTTGAAACAACTAACTCTCTCAATCGTATTACCATTCATAGCTGGGTCATTAGTACGAGGCAGTTTTTTATGTGAAGAACGAAACAACATGTATTTGGTTTTTGTATAATTAAGTGAAAGTAGGTTTGAATTGAAATATTTTGAAAGCAGTTTTAGGTCGTCTTCAATGTGCTGAATTATAATATCAGGTGAAGTTTCTGAATAAAAAATTGCTGTATCATCGGCAAATAAACGTGCTGTGCCTTTAAGTTGAAGGTTACATAAATCATTTACATATAAGAGGAAAAGTAATGGCCCGATATTACTCCCTTGTGGTACACCGATATCAATATTTCTTAATTCGCTTCTTGTATTTTCAATAGCCACAAACTGCTTGCGATCTTCTAGGTAGCTACGAAGGATATTATTTGCTGTTCCTCTTATCCCGTATTTATGCAATTTGGACAATAATATGTCATGATTTAGAGTGTCGAAAGCTTTTTTGAGATCCAAAAACAATGCCCCAACAACATTTTTTGACTCTATTTTACATATGATAGATTCCACTAATTCTGAGATGGCAATTTGAGTGCTCGAGCCTGATCTAAATCCATATTGCAGTTTATAGAGTATATTGTTCTGATTTAGAAAGTCTACAATCCTATTAACAAGAAGCTTCTCGAACACTTTACTAAAAACGCTTAAGGTCGAGATAGGACGATAGTTATTGACGTCAAGCGAATCGCCAGCCTTAAAAACAGGGATAACTTTCGCAATTTTTAGACAGTTCGGGAAAACTCCTGACTCTAATATTTGGTTAAAATATTGTGTGAGTATGTACGAGAATGTTTCATGGTTGTTTTTTAGGACATTAACAGGGAAGCCATCTGGTCCATGACCCTTTTTATTTTTAAGTGAAAAAATAACTAATCGAACCTCGTTTACATTAGCGGGTCGTAAGAAGATTGTATTTTCTACCTGTGCGATATGAGACAAATGATCATTTTCAGTGTCTATTGGAATCTCTTTAGCCAGGTTCTTTCCAATTGTGGAAAAATGTTTGTTAAATTTCTCACAAATCTGTGTACTATTGGTTATAACACCTCTTTCATCTGAAAGGTTGATTGAGGAAGTCGTTTTAGATTTACCTAAGAGCGTATTTATGTTTTTCCAGAGCTTAGAATGCGGAGAATTATTTAATAAGCGCTCGTAATAGAGCCTTTTACATTCTTGTTTTTTTGCACTCACTTTTTTATTTAAATGAATTAACATCTCTTTCAAATTGTTATCATTAGGATGCTTTTTTGATCGTTTTAAATAATTATCTTTTATTTTGATGAGTGTCCACAGGTCAAATGTCATCCACGGACAGCAATTACCTTTAAGTTTTACCCTTTTATTAAGTGTACGAGTAGAAACTTTCACAAAGCGATTGTAAGTTGATGTGATTTCTTGTAGGCCTTCATCAACACTTTCTGGTAGTTGAATACTGTTTAAATAATTCACAAATAAGCTGTTTAGTTTAGCGTAGTCAACTATCTCTTTTCTTAGAATTGTTACATTTTTATCACCTAATAAATTGAAGGACGTGAGTATTTGTAGATGGTCACTAACATCAGAAAAGATTGTATCATTTTTCAATCGATCTAAGTCAATTTGCTTCGATATTACGTGATCTAGAATATTCCGAGTTGTTGGCCTAGTAGGAAATGTGTTTGTACAAGCGTATCCAAAAGATTCTAAGATAGATCTATATTTTGCTACGGTATTCAAATTAACCAGATTCACAGGAACGTTTAAATCACCTACAATAAAGCAGGAGTGATTATCAGCAACAGACGTTAGAAGAGATTCAATTTGATCACAAAACTTGTTAAACGAAAATGCAGGGGGTCTATATACGCCATGAACACAAATTACTTGACCACTTGTACAGATTTCGACACTTATTCGGTGAAAGCCATCAAAAGTTATATTTTCAGTAGTTTTAAAATTCAAATTTGTTTTTATATACATAGCTAGGCCTCCATATGGTTGATCACGGCAAGAGAAAATAGATGTATATCCCGGAATGTTGTAAATACAACAGTTATCTTTACCAAGCCAAGTTTCACAAATAACAATAACATCGATACAAACATTAAAATGATCAATAGTTTGTAATATGCAATCAAATTTATCTAAATTATTCATACTACGTACATTCCATTGCAAAATTCTAAAGGATCTTGAATCATTATTAAAACTACTTAAATTAAAATCTTCTACATTTTCGTGGTATCTATTAATTAAACTATCCATTGAATAAAATATATAAAAGTTTCAAACAGTTGTAGATTTAAGATCTTATTTTGATCGTGGATCAGCATTGTTTCTTTTTCGTTTGGGTGAAGGACTTTCATTTGGAATCGTAGATGTGTTATTTCCTTGCTGAGTGACATGCATGCTCATATAACGATTCATTTCGAGTTTAGTTTTAATTATATCAGGTTTTGAATTTTCTGTTTGTTTGACCAGAATGGCACCATTTCTTCCGGGCCAGATGTATTTGGCTCCAATTAAATCTTGATATTCGCGCAATTCAGTTAGAATTTCCATAGATAAGGGCGTCAATTCATCCCTTATTGTGACGTTAAGCGCTTTACCATCAACTACTAATAAAGGATCTATTGAAGAAGAGGCAAGTTTCCCAAAAAATTTTTTTTTACTAAAAATTTCTTCTTTTATGACTGTATCTTTTAATAAAACTTTGATCGGTGGACACTTTTCATTGGGTTTGTTCGAGGATATTAACCTAACAGCGTTTAAAATGGACTCAGTTTTAAGCTCGTAGCCAAAAGTGCCACATGTTTTGCGTACAAGTTCTTGTGTATTTTCTCCATTTTTGTATGGCATTCCGAAGATCATGAGGTTTTTAGAAACAGCTTCCCGGTTAAATCGGTCGAGGTTTACTTCTAATTTAAGGACCTGATTAGAAAGATTTGAATGCTTAGATTTGAGGTCAGTTACTTCTTTTTCAAGAGCATCGTTTCGGAGTTTTATGTCTTTGAAATCAGTCTGAATTTCATCGAATTTCGTGGACAAAAATTCCTGCGAAGCCTCTATCGCAGTAGTAACTGATCTCATATCTGTTTTGATTGAGGTCAATTCATGTGAAACCACATTATAAACGGTCGTTTCAATTTTAGTATGGATATTTTCGATAATAGTTTCATGATCTTTCCGTAAACTTATTATTTTGGCGTAAATACATGCACAGTTGGCATCGCAAAAGTATTGCTGCGCTTTCATTTTGCGAGCTGCACTGCCAATCAAATTTTTGCACCGAAGATGAACGCTCTTGAAACAATATGCACAAGTAAGTATTTTATCAAGATTATTTTCAGTATTATTACACTCTATACAGATAACTTCGTCATCACATTCCATGTTCGCCATCGCCATAATACAACGATTAAAAGCTAAAAGGAACTAACTCGTTTGATGAAACGCACAACTAAAGCTAGAAATTATTAAAATTAAGAAATAAGAGACTTATAAATTTATTTTTAATAAATGCACAACTAAAACTAGGATTATTTAAGAAAACAACACAATAAATATTAAAAAGGAAAGACTGTTATGAAAAGAGGAACAAAAATTTAATTAAAAAAACCCTAAGCTATCTTAAATTATATGTATGTACGGAGATGAGAACTATTTAATTAAAAGCGTTATTTAAAAGGGTTCAATGTCAAAATCGCAACTCAAATTAAATTTTAAGGACAGAGACAAACCTAAATAATGTGTGTGTACGAAATTAAAGATAATGTAATTTAAAGCGCTTGAAATAAAAAAAAAAATTGATTACATAATATTAAACGCACAAAAAAAAAATCTAATAAAAATCTAATTTTAAAACAAAAGAAAAATCATTGCTTTCCAAAAAGAACAATTTTCAAGTTTATGTTGCACTGTGTACGACTATCAAGAATACAAGTGACGAGTCACCATTAAAACCAGCACACGCTAGTTCCAACAATGTGTGCTACTGACGGAAGCAACAATACTTTCGTACCTACTCATGTGCGCTGGCTGCGTTTGCCTAATCTTCACCGCTAGCGATCGAGATTGACTAACAAGCTAGCAAGTGTAAGAAACACAACCCTTTGAAGTGCGCTAATAACAGAGACACACACTTTCGCACTACTTGCAAGTGCCCCGAGGTTGGCCAAATACTACACCGCTCAGCGACGAGATTTACTAACAGCTGAGCAAATGATAGAACCACAAGAAGTTGAACAGCGGCAGTTTTTTTTACTCAGATAGACCGACAAACGGTGGACGCATGCAGATACGGTTGAGATATATGCTTGGTCAACGATTTGTTGCTGTGCAATATACTCTTGAGAATGTTAGTTGTGAAAAGTAATAAGAAAGAAAGTTCACTTTACTCACCAACCTAGAGGAGTGACTTTCAATACACAGCTCACTACACGAATGCTTGGGGTATGTTTTTTTTTTACGTGTTACGGCACAAAGGAAAACTCAATTTTAACACATTTAGGACAATTTAAAGTAGAAAATCATAGTACGGTTTTGCACACTGAACACTAAATAACGCCACTTAAACTCATCACAGATTAAAAAATACGTATTTCTAGTAAATATTTCAATAAAACTGCGGGACAATAAAACAAGACGGTCGATCAAAAACCAGCGCTGCCAGAAGAGAAGTTTAAGAAGTTTTTTTAATATGGGCAGTTCTTTCGTAACGGCTTGGCGAGCAACAAGCTGATGAGTGGTTGTGGCAAACTGGGACGGCTGAGTATTGTTGTAGACGTTGTGGTAGCTCCAGGGGGCAACGGGAGGAATCGGTGTAAACAGAGGCATTGGTGGACTACAGTTGGGCATACCAAGAGACGATGGGTGGGGAGAAGCAGGTATAAAGTTTTCAGAACGACCACCCACGGGAGTGTAAGGCATTGGATCATTATATAAAGTGGATGGTTCATAATTAATTGGTTCAAAGGCGTTTGGTTTATCAGAACTTACCGGTGGTTGAACGTGTACGGGGTTTTTTGGGTTACCTGCTGCATACTCTCCGTTGGAACTTCCATTACATTTCTGGGGAATCCCATCCTGTGTTTCTATAAGGCGATGCTTGAGTGCATCGTTCAACTGGCTCCTTAGCTGCATCTCCATCAAATGAAATCGTTGCTGTTCCTCCTCCCGTTGTCTGACTGCTGATTGTTGCTGAAGATAATGTACCTCTCGTTCACGCTTGTACATATCAAGTTGTTCGCGTAGACTGGATTCTACTAACTGCATTTGGCGCCTATCTTCCAACATAACTTCTTCCATCCGTTTAATCTCTTTTGCTAACTCGATTTCTCGTTTCCGACGTACATTATTTTCCTCCTTATGAAGCTCTTCGAGATTGTGGATTTTACGTAGACCTTCAGTTTCAGTACGCCATTGGTCGAATGTTGGCCGGGTTACTTTAGGTATAGTACCGGTAGGTCTAAATCCATCTCGGGCGGCATCTTTCAAAAGCGAGACATATGGTTGAATATTTACCGGTGGAATGAACAAGGAAGGATGAACTGGGGTTTCCGTGGTTCTATCTGATTTGTTGTCAACCTGCTCGACAATTGATATACTCCCTGTAGTTCTCTGCAATGAACTGCAGTCAAGTCGTTTGTTATCTCTGTACATTTTAATATCCAGCGGAGTAGATGTCAAACCGGAGCATAGGGGAGATATTTCAGCGCGTTTTTTGTCACTTCCGATCACTTCTTCATTGCCATATGCCCCAGCCGAATCAATTTGGGAATCGACCCATTCTGCGACTCTACTTGGATTCGACTGATGACTACGATGGGAACTTCGATCATCTTCTTCATCCTTTTGTTTTAGTAGCTCATATTTTCGGTCCATGTATTCCTTGTCTCTCTTCAACCGTTCTTGAGCATCTTGCTCCTGGAGTTTATGCTCTTCCTCGAGCTTCTCGAGATCCCTAGCAATACGTTTACGCCGGGCGCTACTGGCCGTCGATTGTTTGGTTATAGAGCTAAGCGGCTTGGCGGGTATTCGAGGGAGACACATAACACAACGATGAACTACTGTGTTTGCATTAGCGGTCGTGACTTTGGCACACGTAAAGTGCTCCCAACGCGTACAGTCCAAACACTGGATCATATATTTTTCCGCATCATTCCGACGGTCACAAGCGACGCAATCATGTTCACCACCTCGGTCGAGTTCAATGAAGCTGGGTTCAAAAGGTTCCTCACGTAAAGTTGACGGATCTGCTAAACTCACATCACTTCGGAGGTTAGCTTCCTGAACAGCTTTTGTTTTAGACCGAGTCAGCACAGCATCCGATTTGGGATTCATTATGGGATCGGCGACTAAATATCTTTGAGTTTCTGTTCGTGAGATCAGTTTCGGAATCCTTCAGCAAATTACTCCGTTTTTTCCGGTAGAATTAAGCTCAAAACTGTAATTATTTTTTATTGTTATAAATATAGGTTATCTGAATATTTCGATTCTGACTTACATAATATCCTTTCTGATTTTATTTAATTCACGAACAGAATACAATATTAGTAAGCAAATTTCTCTAAAACTATAAATTCATTAGTTGGCAAGTGGAAATGGAATATATATTTTACAAATTACTTTTAAGTGTTTTACACAACGTGTAGAAATCCTGCTTCTAAATATGATGAGTAATGATCGACACGAGAGACTTAATTTTTATCGGCCACGGTGGCAGTTTGGAGATCGCTGAGTTTATAGCAAAGACCAGTGTTGCTAATTGCGCGCAACAATATGTTTTATGGAAAACTATCGATTTGAGTTAATTTCTATTATAAGGGTACGTTTAAAAAAAAACCTTTCGAGCTCAAACAGGCCTCGGAAGGTTTAATGTTTTACTAATATTTTTTGTTTCTCTTCTTTATTTTCAAGAGCGAGTAAAGGCGCTTTATCCTTGGTCGATGACCAGAAATGATTGTACACTGAAATCCAAAACAATTCAACTAAGAAAACTTATATTTTTAAGATACGTTTATTAATTTCATAAATGCTTTTGTTCAGGTTTTGTGATTTCTGTGTACGAAATAAATCATTTCCAGCCGCTAAAGGATGGTCCTAGTGATTGGAGTAGTCAATTAACATTAAACATGGTTTCTTCATCAAGAAGCAATTTCTTAGCATGCTTCCAACGATACTGCCCATTTGAAACGTATGGTACTGGTGGTCCACGTTTCTTCTGTTCCTGTGTTCCAGATGTCTCTGCGTTCTCTGCTCCACGGTAGGCCCAACCACTTTATGTTTTTGACCATTTTAATGTTTTTATGTTAAAATAATCAAAAACATGAACAAAGAAAAGAAGATTTATAACAATCTTGTGTTATTCTTTGGGACTCAGACATAAGTTCTGGCTGTGGAAGTACGATTAGTGATTAGTGATTAGTGAATTTGAGCTTTTTTTGAAATTGTAAGTTTGGAAATGCATCACTTTCTAGTTTTATAAAACGGAGAGTTGATCAGTAGCTCCAACCGAAATTTAAGGCGACTGTTCAACCGAATGCGAATGTGTCAAAATTGAATGTTGTCAAAACCGAATGGAGTCTGTTATTGTTAGTTTTTATTTACTTTAAAAAACATTTTCTATCTTTTTTTTAATTGAAGGGTCGATTGAAAAATTTTATTCTAGAATCTTGAATTTGATAAAATATTAAACCATTTTTTTAAAAGAAGAATTTTCGGGGTAAAAATTCATTTTGAACAAGATATTTATTCGAAACACATAGTTCATTATTGAATTTAATATGATTTTAAAAAAATTAAATTTATTTCAAGAGTGCCTGTGATGAATCTCAGAGATAAAATTAGGGTTTGTATTAAAATTCTTTTTAATACAAATGATTTTTTGAGTTTCAAAACTAATAACTTTATATATAAATAATACAACATGTTCAATTCATTGAAAGCTTTAAATGCAGGTTGGGAAATGGGTGGTTTTTATAATTTATCAATAAAAAACTGATAAAATTATAAAAAAAAGAATTTCGCGTTTTTGAAAACATTGAAAGATCGCTTCAAATGCGTTAAAATTTGGCTTTAAAGTTGCTATCTGTAATTATTTTTGTATCTTTTCATAGATCAACTTAAACATCATGATCGGTTCACAAAAGATTATTTAAAATCAAAAAAAAATAAGTGAAACGTGCATTTTATAAAGTTAAAAATTTCAAACTCTGAAGATTTTTTCACCGTCAATTTTAATATTGGATCCTGACACGGACAAAAGGTAGATACATTGTTTTTGAAGTAACACTTCAAAGAAGATTATGTTTCAGAAAATAAATTTTCAGTACTAAGAACCAAGAAAAACTTTTTGAAAATATTTTAAGAAATTAAAATTGATTGAATATAAAATGAAATCAATTTATAATGAAAATTTCAAAGAGCTTAACTATAAAATTCGATTTTTTTTAATAAATACAAACAAAATTTGATGATCGAAAAAATATGTTTCTACTTACCATTTTAAAAACTCATTTAAAGAATCAAATTGAAAACTCAAGAAAACAGCTTTTTTGTGACTATGTTAATGTGGTAGATTCTGACGATCTTCATAAAGATTTTGTCTATAGCATCTAGTTTTGTTGATATGGATTGTAAAAACGAATCAATGTTGAGTGAAATCAATCATTAAAGCTGATGAACTAACTTATTTTTTATACCTTATTTAATAGGGAAAATATGTTGGTCATCATGATGGAGATGAATTATCTTAAACGGTCAAATTCTAATTGAAAACATGCAACTTTTATGGAAATAATTTTTTAAAGTTTATTGCACTTTGCAAAAGTTGCATTTTTTTTTCTACTTTATGTAATTCATAAAAACCCGTGTTAACGTGGAGTAGTGCATTAAAAATCGAGACTGGAATTTATTTCTTGAAGAACATTTTATATCAACAGAAAGTTTGTAATGAAAATTTGTTCGGCGATGTTTAGAAAAGATTTGCTTTATTCATAACATTTCGGTATACTGTTTATTTCAACCATCGCTTAAGTTAGAAAAGCGACGATCTTAGCAAACGGAAAAATATCTTTTTTTTTCTGTAGATGGTTGAAATAAACAGTAAACCGGAACGATAAAATTAAGCTAATCTTTTCATCTAAACATCACCGAACAACATTGACGAGACCCTCCAAAGATAGAACCAGCGGTGATCTAAGGGATCATTAATAAATATGAAGTTTGTAATAATGGTTTTCTTGACATTCTGAAGGCGAAGTTTTTTGTGTCGAGAATTGAGTTTCAGTTCAAAAAGTTTATTGAATTGCAAACCAAATTTCACAATTAAAAATAAGTATTTATATGGAAACGTCGTACAGTGTCTTGTTTTGAAATACCTTAGACCTTGAGTGATTTTGTACAATATTCTGCCGGAGGCGAGCCAATTTTCTGACATGTTTTTTTACTCTTATTTCAAAACACCTTTTGCGAACAGGTAACTTCTCATTTCTACGGTAAACTTTCTTGCTCTGAAAATTTTATATAGATAAAATTTTCAGGGGGGGGGGGGGGGAGTGTTTAAACCCAAATTTTCAAATGTCAAATAAACAATAATCTATTTATCTGCGTTTTAAACGGGGTTGTGCAGAATTATTTCTCCTGTCTCGCGTGTTTTTTTCAATAACTTTTTAGCACGTGCATCAATCCTGCAATCGAAACGCCGTCATTAGTTTCTCGGTATTAGGCACTGCAGGAAATAATATAAAACGACCCGATACTTAGTGGAGCAGTGGTTAAAGTTTTATTTCTTGAAATACATAAATTTGGAATGCTGTGTTTTTACACTCACCGTTCTGTGTAGAACATAATGCTTTTTAAAATTTGAAAATATCACTTTCTATTAACTTATCATTTTCTGTTAACTCGGTTCCAAAACGATTTAGGTGTGGAATATAGAATAATTCCTGAATAAAGACAAGTGGACACTTTCAGAAAAAATCAACACCACCTAGTGAACCAAAAATTAGATGCTAATCAAAAACAGACCAGCTCCTGTCCGGCACGAGTCCTCTTAGTCGGTAATTTGCTCACCGATTAGAGCTAAAATTTGTCCCGTTCAAAGCTTCTCCTCCTTTCAGAAGCAAGCAACGTGCAGCCATTCAAAAGAGGCGGCATGCAGTCCCACATATTGGAAACGCAAATTTATGCACCCAGCCGTGTTTATAGCTTGCAAGGTACATAAACCGAGCCGAAATTGTAGATTCTGCCGAAAATTAGCATTAGAATGTGAACTTGTCACCCGACGGCGGCCTCCATTCTGGATTGGTGTTGTTTTCGTTGTCGAAGGCCAGTGCGGGTTTTATTTTTTTTAAATGTTTAGAAACTGACGTGACATATTCCGGGTGCATCGGCGTTGCTGCTGTTTAGAATCATCTCTACATAAATGGTTTTATCGACGCATCAAACTAAAGCAATGCACAGAGCCAGGCATTAGATAAATTCTTTGTAACCTAAATTTGGCACGTACCAGACGGAAGACCAGATGGGACGGTTTCTTTTGGGGATGATCTTAAAGTTAATCAAAACCGACACCATTGAGCTAAGGCTTATTGTGATGCAATGTCAGATTTGTGGGTAGCCTTGAGAAGTGCCGACAATGAAAGGAGTTGACTTAAGCGGTAGGAGATTCAAATTTTTAAAAAACCTCACAATGGTTTCAAGCAAAACGCATATCTTTAGACCAGCGGTCGGAGAACCGAGATAAATTGCCTTAAATGGGGCAAAAGTGAAATTTTTGGATTTAAAAGTATATGTACAATGTACAATGTAGATACATACATATAATTCTAATAAAAAATTTTATAAATAAAGGATTGATTAGTAATTGTTTCAACTTAAACCATTTAGTGATATTACAGGTTATTATGGTTTTTTCAGCTGCAATTATTAAAACTCTCTTAAGCTAAGGTTTCCAGATTGCTCGGTTTTAACTAGATTTATCCGGATATTTATTATAAAATTTGGGAAAAGTCCAGTCTGATCCGGTTGCCTGGATTTCTTTGGAAAATCCCGGATTTTGCCCATTTTCATTCTCAAAACATACTGAGAAAAACAAGTTATGTTGTAAAACACTTTATGGATGCGTCCAAAGCAAAATGTTTTGAGCAATACATTTTTAGAGGGGTTGTCTGGATGATTTAATGAAATTATTTTTCGGCATAACAGTCTTAATTGTCTAAAAACGATGTTTTGATTAGTCCAACGTTTCGATGTTTGTTGGCATCTTCCTCAGGGAATTCTATGAATTTTATTACTATTAATTTTTCTTAATTATGTGTGTTAATCTATTCATCTACTTACAATCTATCGTTCCGTGTGAAATAACTGTGAATATGTGAAGCTTATTGTCCACTTTTCTCTTCTCTAATCGTCTCTATGTTTTTAAAAACTTACTGTTGAAGATATATAAACAAAATTAATTGGTTTTAAGCTAAACTATTTTATAGAATACACACTTTTGACTTTTTGTATGGTTTTTCTAGATCGAACTTTTAAAGCGGTATTATTTTGAAGTTGGCTACCAATATAGTTACCAGCCTACTTGGATTATGATGTTCTCTTTTGGGCTATGTGTTTTGTGGTGATTTTTTGACGTTTTTCTCTGAATTCTGTTTTTCTCTGTATTTTTGGTTTTTGAGAGAGTTAAAAATTGATGAGAAGGTTGCGCTAAGATAGGTGATGTCAGTTCTATAATTGATTGTGTTAGGTGTTTTATGTATATGACACATTTCTAAAAATTTAAGACTGTGGTAGTTAAAGGCACTATCTAGTATGTCAACATTTTCAAGATCGAAGTAGTGTCCGGAGTTGATACAATGATCTATTAGAGCTGTTGTGTTTTGTTTTGGTTTATCTTCTTTAGGTGTACTTTGTATTATGGGTTCTATTTCGTTGGATGTTTTGAAAATGTTTTTGTATTGGTCCATCATTTTTCCGTTGCTCTTGTGTGGACCAATACAAAAACAAAAACACCTTCAAAACATCCAACGAAATAGAACCCATAATACAAAGTACACCTAAAGAAGATAAACCAAAACAAAACACAACAGCTCTAATAGATCATTGTATCAACTCCGGACACTACTTCGATCTTCAAAATGTTGACATACTAGATAGTACCTTTAACTACCACAGTCTAAAATTTTTAGAAATGTGTCATATATATAACACACCTAACACAATCAATTATAGAACTGACATCACCAATCAAAGTGCAACCTACTCATCCATTTTTAACTCTCTCAAAAACCAAAAATACAGAGAAAAACAGAATTCAGAGAAAAACGTCAGAAAATCACCACAAAACACCTAGCCCAAAAGAGAACATCATAATCCAAGTAAGCTGGTATCCATATTGGTAGCCATTTTCAAAATTAAACCGCTTTAAAAGTTCGATCACGGAAAACCATACAAAAATTCAAAAGTGTGTATTCTTTAAAAAAGTTTTGCTTAAAACCAATTAATTTTGTTTATATATCCTCTACAGTAAGTTTTTAAAAACATAGAGACGATTAGAGAAGAGAAAAGTGGACAATAAGCTTCACATAAGCACAGTAATTTCACACGGAACGATAGATTGTAAGTAGAAGAATAGATTAACACACATAATTAAGACATATTAATAGTCATAAAATTCATAGAATTCCCTGAGGAAGATGCCAACAAGCATCGAAACGTTGGACTAATCAAAACATCGTTTTTAGACAATTAAGACTGTTATGCCGAAAAATAATTTCGTTTTGAGCAAGTTTTATAATAATAATCATGAAAGGTATTTTGAAAGCCTTAAATACGTTTTAAAATTTACTTATAAATTTTTATGAAAATAAATCTTTTCAACTTTTTTTTACTTGATTTTAGATGAGTAATTCCTAAGTTTTGAACAATCTTGCCCAGATATTGCCCGGATTTAAGTAAACAATTTTATATTGAAAGCCCGAATTTTGCCAGGTTTTTTGATAAAATATTCCAAATTTGTTTGGCCAGGGTACGTGCTGAAAATAATCTGAATCTGAATATTAATCTTGAACTCCAAGAACAGTTTTCAAAAGAGATCAACCAACCAGAAATATTTGGATGTTCCCGATGAAACCTTCGTAGTCAAACATTCATGTTGTTTAGTCTCCGAAAAAACGTTAAAGCTAAGTATTGTCGTATTTTTTCTATAACTAGTAAATCAAATGGAAACCAAGTTGGAAATTGCTCATCAATCCCACACTGTTTTCACTGTGGAAAGTTATTAAAAAATGACGCAAAAACATTCCATAGTTTTGATGAAATTAAAATGAATTTTTTTATTCAAACCTATCCTTGTTTCACCAATTCAAAATATAAATTTAATCAGTTCCACCTTAAAATGCGTTCCTTTTTGGTTATTTTTTTTTTGGGTCAAACCAAATAATAACTAACTAATGCAGCATGTTGTTAAGAGTTTCTATCTTTATATGAAACTGAATCTCTTCATCAGAATTTAGGCGTTGAGAAATAACATTTGTGTGTGAAGAAAAACTGAAGAGACGAAACTGACAGAAAAAATTTCAATTTTTAAAATACTTCTATAAGACAAATTTGTCTAACATTTTCACATCTAGAGAATGTTGATTTTATTAGTTGCCAAAATTTATGGAAACATTGTTATTATGTTTGGTTCATGTTATTATCTATTAGTATACACAATTCATAACATATGACACACTTTTCAACAAATTTATGACAAAAATCTAGAAAAAATACATTTGAATCATTATTATTTCATCGCAAAACATAACTAGATTTTAAATCGTATATCAAGGTCGCAGAAAGTCGATTTTGTTTATTTCAATTAATTTAGCATTTTCATTTTTACGCGTCAAATTTAAAAATTATAATGATGCAACTTGAATTAATCGTTAAATTTTTGTTAAAAACATAAATGAATCCCAACAACATTAGGATATTTTTCAACAAAATTTGGGGCCGAACCTTACCCAATTTTTTTTTTCTAAATATCCGAGCAAGTCCGAGTAAAACCGAGTAATTTTAGCCAGCTTTATATATCTTTTTTGATTACTATATTTTTTTTTTGAGACTTCAATTTCGAAAAAAATCTAAATTTTAAAAGTAAAAGTAAAAGTGCTTAAAATTTGCGGTTTTAATAGAATCAATCCAAGTGAAAGATTTGAGTTTGAAATTTGGTTCTTGAAAAAACTGCAATATGATTAATTTTGAACAATACGCTAAAACATATAGAAATCCCAGTTATTTCTTAAAGAGAAGATACTTGTTTATTTATTAACAATTACTTTTTATTAAAAATCAATACCTGTGAATGGTTTTTTTTAAGAATAAGTTTTCCATAAAAAACACAAACGAAATGAAATAAAATTCTAATTAATTTTTGCCATTTTCAGCTGAATTACACGAACGAATCGACTTTGATTAAATTTTAAAATCGAACTAACAATCAAAACTAAAAGCCTTCAATCTCTTGCAATTTAATTTCCTCACCGAAATAGTCATTTTGATAATTTTGATGAATCTGGATCTGTAATTTGAGTCGGAATCCAAAATTTAAATTTTCAATCATTTTTCGGAATTTCAATACGTTTTCTTAAATGTACATTAAAACGGTTTCTAAATTTAAAAATATGAACCAAGAACTAAAATCAGTTTAAGAGCCATAATTATTATTCGGATGTTTTGAGTTTCAATGATTATTTTTTATTTCTATAATGTTTTTCTAATCAAAATTGTAAATCTCAATAAATAGCTTAATTTCGAATGATCAATCTAACCTTCAGGTTTTTATAGTTTTTGAGTTTTTTATGTAAGTTTAAAATAAGGCGTAAATTTTAAGAGTATTTTCGTAATCCTAAAAAAAAATTAAAACCCAAATTTATATCGATAACCAAAGGCAGAAAAATTTACGAAATACAAGCTCTTATTTTCGAAATAAATGTTGAAAATAGGATAAAAAATCATTCAATAAATTTGTGCAATTTGAGTTGACGTATCAGAAAAAACACACAGCCATAATTCGGGAGATGAATTAAGGTTGCCAGATTTTTTTCAGCACGTATCCGGACCGGACAATCTGGGCATTTTTTTTACAAAAACCTGGCAAAATACGGGCCAATGACGACCAAAAATCCGCGCAATATCCGGGCAAACTTTCTCAAAACCCTAAAAATTACTCAACAAAACTAAGAAAAAAAAATTGAAAGAAAAATTTCAACATCAAAAATGAATCGACGGATTTTGAATCGAACTATCATGAGTGCTATCATAAAACATGGAACAGAAATCTCCGAGCAAACATCTTAGTTAATGTTTTATTGTAGCTTTAACAGAGCTCTTCCAAACAACTAAAACAGTATATTTAGTGTAAGCTTTATTAGAATTTTTAAAACTACCTAAAAACAAATGGGCGAAACAAGAATACAAGCATTTTTCATTGCTATAAAAACTAACTCATGATTTTTAGAGATTTTCTAAGTAATGTTAATATGAGTTAACTTGAATTTTAAGGTTTGTATGTGTAAATTGAATATTTTGCACTATAGAGAACATTTTCCGCTCAACAACTTTGTCGGCGATCGTAATTTCATTTCTTCAGACAGATAAGTTATTAGCTGTCCAATTAGGGCATGTTTTTGGCCCTGAAAAACAAAAAATTCAATTGACATCACGGCTGGGTGCCTAGCAAGGTCTTGACTACTTTTCAAACAATATTTTGCGATTCACCAGCAGTGATGCCAATTGTATTTATTGTTTTTCAATGCAAAAAGACATACCACTATTCAACAGCTGATAACTTTATTCCTAATAAGATATGATGTTATGGATTTTGACAAAGTTGTTCTGCAAAAAAGTCCCTTTAGAGTATTTATAAATTGGCACAAAACCCATGGACAGACTCGGTTCCATCGCTGTAAAATATATCTAGTATACCGATTCTTTTCAAACTTTCTGGCAATAAATTTATAACTATTTTTTATTCTTTAGCACATTTACTACATTCCAGTTCAATACCTTATTCACACAATCGTGCAATCAGCTCAACTCTATTTCAATGATTCAGTACAACATCTAAAAACAGATTTTTATGTACAGAAACTCACTTTTTCACTATTTCTAGAGTTTGTTTTGATTAAGTCGTATGAACCACCTGGCATGTTTTGAGAAATTCGATGTTAATGTTCTGGAACACCTTTTAATTCTTACTTTGTTATTGCTGGTCAAATTCGTCTGAAAATTCGGAATTCGATGTAAAACTGAATGCAGAACTTGATGATGTACTTAAAACTTGCATTAATTCAGTTCTTATCAATATGTTGTAAGTACATCTTCACTTACAACATATTGCATTTATCTTCTGGCGCAAACGTCTCTCTGGTTACAAAAACTGATTTATTTGGCAAAAATCCTCAGTTATTCTTTCGGAGTTGTTTGATGAAAGGTTCAAATGGTAAACCATTCTTTAATGATAAAATGAAACCAATTTTTAACCAAAGATAAAGTACATGCTTATCAATCGTTTGCAGCAAAAAACTCAGTTTTGTTTATGTCGGTTCATACGATTTAATCAAAACAAACACTAAATTTATCATTTAAAATTGACCTCTATGAGACGCGCATCGAGTGCCTGTTCCGAAATAGCTCAGTATTTTTAATGAGTCTTAGTTCCTTTGAGTTGGAGGAATTTATTTTCTACGGAACAAAAGTTACTTCTTTGGCTTCATATCACTTCAGGGAATGCTTTGAACAGTGAAATAAATGAAAATAGGTCGAAATGGTGCAGAAGTTCTCCTTTCAACTTGGTTCGGACTTTTAACTGACCAACAAATGCAAATCCAGCTTCAAAGGGATTTAGAAACAAAAACCATTAAAGGGTGATACGGTCAAAATTTGGTCAAGAAAAACGCGTGAAAATCGGTGAAATCGTTTATTTAAAAAATCAAATTAAATTTTTTTTCAAGTTTAATTAGTATAAAATTCAGGAAAAATATTCATTTAGGCTTACGCTTTTCCAAATCGGAATTTCCGGGCCATACGCTTAACCCCTGCCATCAGATTTTGTACAGCCACCTTGTCCGCCTTCTTCGTCGCAGAAAGCCAGTTTGCTTTGAACTGCTGCTCGTCCTTAGCAGTTTTTTTGGTCTTCTTTAGGTTCCGCTTGACAATAGCCCAGTATTTCTCAATTGGGCGGAGCTCTGGCGTGTTGGGAGAGTTCTTGTCCTTGGGAACCACCTGCACGTTGTTGGCGGCGTACCACTCCATGGCCTTTTTACCGTAATGGCAAGATGCCAAATCCGGCCAAAACAGTATGAAACAACCGTGTTTCTTCAGGAAAGGCAGCAGACGTTTATTCAAACACTCTTACACGTAAATTTCTTGGTTGACAGTCCCGGAAGCTATGAAAATGCTGCGTTTCAAGCCACAGGTACAGATGGCTTGCCAAACCAGATATTTCTTCGTGAACTTTGACAGTTTCATGTGCTTGAACATATCTGCTACCTTTCCCCTTTCTTTTGCCATAAAAAACTCCTGTCCCGGAAGCTGCTTGTAGTCGGCTTTGACGTAAGTTTCGTCGTCCATTACCAAGCAGTCAAACTTCGTCAGCATCGTCGTGTACAACCTCCGGGATCGCGCTTTGGCCGTCGTATTTTGTTTATCATCGCGATTTGGAGTCACTACCTTCTTGTAAGTCGATAGTCCGGCTCGTTTTTTGGTTCGATGCACGGTTGAAAACGATACACCTACCTTATTTGCGGCATCTCAGAGAGAGAGGTTAGGGTTTCGCTTGAAACTACCGGCAACTCTCTTTGTCGTCTCAGCGGCGTCCGGTTTTCGATTTCCTCCCGATCCAGACTTCCTGGCTTTCGACAAACGTTCCCCAAACACTTTAATTACATTTGTAACGGTTGATTTGGCAACTTTTAGCGATTTCCCAGCTTTTCATGCGAGTAGCTCGGATTTTCGCGATGCGCGAGCAAAATTTTGATACGCTGCTTTTCTTCCTTGGACGGCATTTTGACAACTGAAGAGTGAATTCCAAAATCAAAATAGGAGCTACATTCTACACACATACCTTCAAAATGAGGGGTGTTGAGGTTTTTTAAATGCAAAATTGAAAGAAATACGTCAAGTTGATATTGACCAAATTTTGACCGTATCATCCTTTTTATTCCAGTTCAATACCTTATTCACACGATCGTGCAATCAGCTTAACTCTATTTCTATGATTTAGTACAACATCAACATCTTAATCCGATTGTTCTGTACAGAAACTCATTTTTTCATTATTTCTCCAGTTCGTTTTGATTAAGTCGTATGAACCACCTGGCATGTTTTGAGAAAATCGATGTTAATGTTCCGAAACACCTTTTTAATTCTTACTATGTTATTGCTGGTCAAATTCGTCTGAAAATTCGAAATTTAATGTAAAACTGAATGCAGAACATAATGATGTACTTAAAACTTGCATTAATTCAGTTCTTAAAATGAAGATGTACTTACGACATATTGCATTTCTTTTCTGGCGCAAACGTCCTTCTGGTTACAAAAACTGATTTATATGGCCCAAATCCTCAGTTATTCATTCGGAGTTGTTTGATCAAAGGTTTCAAATGGTACCATTCTTAATTGATAAAATAAAACCAATTTTAACTAAAGATAAAATACATGCTTATCAATCGTTTGCAGCAAATTACTCAGTTATGTTAATATCGCTTCATACGACCCAATCAAAACAAACACTAGATTTATTCTTTAAAATTGACCTCTTTGAGAATCGCGTCGAGTGCCTGTTCCGAAATAGCTTAGTATTTTCAATGAGACTTAGTTCCCTTGAGTTGGAGGAATTTATTATCTTCGGAACAAAAGTAACTTCTTTGGCTTCATATCACTTCAGGGAATGCTTTGAATAGTGAAATAAATGATAATAGGTCGAAATGGTGCAAATGTTCTCCCTTCAGCTTGGTTCGGACTTTTAACTGACCAAAGAATGGGAATCCAGCTGCAAAAAAAATCATAAGCAAAACCCAAAAACCATTATCGAAAAATTTCGTAGTTATCCCAAATTTTCCGATGCCACCAAATGTTTACGAAATTGTGAACAGCAGAGAAATTATCAACATGATTCAAAAATGGTTATTTTGATGAAAATTAGTCCAGTTATTTTGCTGATGGAGCCAAAAATTTAAACCGTGTTTTGCGAATTGTTTTTATGATCCAGAAGATTATTCAAATCAATCAAAAAATGCTTGTTTTAGGTTTTGAGTACTGTAAAAGTTATACGAACCTGTATTTTAATTATAGGAATCTGTATTTAATTTTATCATATACTCAATGAAATATCATCAAAAATGCAAAAAAAAATGGAAAATAGTTTTGGTCAAAATTTTGTATGAAGTCTTTATGTAGTTTTCTAAGCAAAGAATAGATATATCGCTTTAAACTTTATTCACTCGTTTGTAGGTCCTAATTCTTAATAAAACAATAATTCGGACCTCAGATCTTTTTCTGGCTAAGAACTGCATGTAAAATTCAGACACAAAACTTACAATTGCAGTATGATTCCAAGTTATTTCCCAACGACCCGTTGAAAGAAATGAGTTTTTTTTTGTGAATTTTCGCAAAATAAAATTGCATCATTGCTCTTTCAATCACTCATTATTTGTTCAACCTTCAAAATACTAAAAACGAAAAACTTAAAAAAAATTATGTAAATCATACATTTTCTACTATCTTCATGCAACTTTTTAAACAAAATATCCAATGACTGATTGTTTACAAAAATTCCAAAGTGATGCAATTTGATGTGGGACACCCTTTACTGTCAGTGATTTCTACATAAAAATTGTATCATAGTAAAGCTAACAGATGTCTGCTGATATGCCTAAAATTTTCATACGAATTCATCAATATTTATTGGAATATTTGATAAAACCTTTCTGTTTAAAATTTGCATAAGCATGCATTCACCCATAATAGAACCTACTTTCAAATTGACTCATTAACAGTTTTCAGCTTTATTTTTGATGCCAAAATAATTATTTATTTCATCCTTCGAAAACGTTCCTCCGGAACAGCATTCCGTCCGCACACCTGGGCTCAATAAAGTTGACACTTCAAAATAGAGCAAACCACGTGTGTGGTTTTTGGGTCAACTCACTCCCTAGGCAATTTCAATCAATGTAAATATCCTTGTAAACGATTCCTCGAAATACTGCAGGAGTGATACATTGATTACTATCGACCACAGCCTGCGTCCACCATTGACGACTTCTTACAGTCAGCCAGAAGGACCACCTGAGCCATTTGTTTACCCAACTACGCCAAAAGACAAACAACTTCATCGAAATTTAAGTATGGAATAACTTTTTTTTCTCCGTTCCAAACATCCTGAAACGCATACTGGCTGGAATCCCTTTTTAATGTGGCACCCAGCTGTTCAATTATCTGAGCGAGTGATCGATTTTTGAGGGCGAAAGAGCTCAACCACCCAGCAGAACATACAAACATAGGACATTAGGTCGAGACACGAGTCTTCGTTCGATTCCTTAGGATGAAAGTCGTGTTTGTCTAGACGCTAAATGCACTGCGGGGGAGTGCTACAGCACAGCCAAAGGATCCAGAATTTATCACCACAAAGCATCGTGTGTTTAGAGGTGACATACAAACTAGCAGCAGAAAAAAAAAACTTCGAAAATCACACATGAATGATACCATTGAGCTGATAACGAAAACAACCTTTGCAAAAAAGAAACTAACTCTGCAAATAAGGAAGAGTTGATCTATTCCGAGGTAGCCATTTACCTGGAAGCAAAGGCAAATTCAAATCTTTGCGCATGCCCAAGTCAAGAATCCGTTCTGGATTTCACACTACACTGCTCTGAAGCAGAGGAATCCCGGAGAGAAGGCGACTTATCAATCGATGTTGTTTATCTTCGACATAACTTTCTTCGCACCTTCTTCGTTCTGTCACCTCAAAAAGGTTTGCACTAGTCGCTTTGCTCATAAATTTTGTGTATCTACGGTTAAGTTTCTTCCTAATAAAACGTCGTCGTCGAAGTCGCCGCTTATCTTGGCGCAGTTGGATAGCTCGTGGCCATATATTGATAGTGTTCACCCGTACCATCATAAGCTTACCCTAGGCAACAATATCGATTATAGATTTTTTTTCAATGGAACTCTACATGTTCGTGACCAAATAAGTTCTTTCCGGTAGATCTTCTGAGGGATCGTTCAAATGGATGTGTTTGTGGCATTGAATTTTCGCGACCAGTCCACTATGGGGCAGTTCCATACAATGAGGCGGCAAAAAGTATGATTAGGTGTTATAGACTATTTTGTTATTTTTGAAAATTTTCTTTGAAAATTACTATTTTAACTAACTTAAAATAAATTCTAACAAAAATTTTGTATAAATAGCTTTTTAAGTACGATTCTTGGTGTTATTTTTGACCCTACTTTTTATTTCTTTTGAAAACCGGGTTTTGAACTAATTGATCATTAAATGATAAATAACATCAAGACATTTCATGAAACTCAAGAGAAAAATGTGTGAAATGATTGATCAATCATGAGTAACATATTTATTGACAAACCAACATTAACTTTGTTGAATTTATACCCATTAATGGGTAAAAATTACCCATTTGCGTAACATTTTCAGCATTATTTGACTATAACTCAAAAAACGGTGAATTAAGGTGCCTGGAATCTCTTTCATTGTATTTTTAGGACTTTAAACTAGATCTTGATAGTGAAAAGAGTATGGGGAAATGCGGGGATTTTTTTTTGGAAGGCTTTAAAGTTTTTGACTTTTGAAAAAAATAATCATTTACTCATTTTTATTATAGATCAATTTTGTGTGTAAAAAATTTGAATGGTTCAAATGATAGCTTTCAATATAAGCTTTCATATGGTGTACTTTAAATTTTAGAAAAAAATTTATTCCATAGAAATATATGTGATTTAAATTTTTTTCTTCATCATATAAATTTTTCAATTTTTCAAAGTCTGATGTCTGTGGTGCGTTCAGTTTTCAAGATAATGAGTTGAAAAACTGGGAATATCTTAGTTAAATATAAAGTTATTAACTAGTAAAAATGAAAAAGCGATCCGATAAAGTTCAGTTTTTGACTTTTTGCCGCCTCAAACCCCATAGTGCAGTCGTGGGTGGTCTCTTATGAAATGACTGGTGTTAACGAACTTGGGTTGCATTAATAAAAAAAAAGGTTTGCGATATGATAAGAGAAGACTAAATATATTTTTTTTTCTTAAACCTTGGAGTTGAGATTCCTAATATCGACAGAAGTTTATGAATAACTCAGGTATTGCCTAAAAATTCTTGTTAAATTACGCTGATAATAATACTTAAAAAGCAAATAAAACCATCACATTTCTAAAAATTTGCAAAAAGGATATTTATATGAATATTTCTATAAGCTACAAAAAAAGTTATAACGTGCTTAAATGAGGTGTTTTTTCAAGTTTGAGTTGAAATTGTTACTAGCTTATAGAGCAGCGACCCTTTAGATTAAACGAACAAGCTTAACATTTTTTTATATTTACTAGCTGACCCAGTGTACTTTTCTACATTTTCTCAGTGTTCGGCATCGCTAACTGAAAAAATAGCGCCGCTAATAAGATCGCTAACTCATTCAAAGTTAGCGATCGCTAATAAAATACGCTAAATGTGCTGAAAAAGTTATCGCTTTAAGCTTAAAGCGCTAATCGCTAATCGCTAACTGTTGACCAACATAAAGGCCGGAACTAATATCAAATTCTTCTATTGTCACGCCGCCCCTTCGATTTTCCCAACTCCTCAAGGGGAAATAAATAATATTTCAAGTATTTAATTTAAAATTAGATAAATTGATCGAATTTTTATAGAATTATATGGGCAAAACAAAATCTGTCCAAAAGGGAATTTAAACAACTCTCTGTGTTCTACTATTTTAAAAAAAACGAATTTTCGAATCATTACAAGAGCAAATAACAGCAAGTGGAAGGTGGGAGATATCTCTTTTTTTTTTAATTTTGATTTTGGTTAAATATTTACTCGATTCATCAGTTTTGGGCAAAGTAGATAGTATGCAATTTCGTTGCAAACAATCTTTTGTGCAATTCTTTTCATTTTGTTGTTTTTTGCATTATTTTACATTATCATCATTTAAAATCTTTAAAATGTTTTTCCCTTCTTCAAATTTGCAGGAGCATTGTCAAACGTAAACGTATGTACAATTTCTATTTGAACTTAAAACGAAGGCTACAATGGTATTTTTATCTTTTTTTATATGCGCTGATCTGTAAAATCTCTTAAAAACTGTATTGTGAAAAGAAAATATCTCAACTATTTAAAAAGCAAATGTTGATGAAGGGATGTTAAAAATTGTTTAAATTGTTTAACACCTTTTATTGTTATCTTCTTCTGTAAATTTTGCGAAAAAGGTGCTAAAAGAGAGAAAAATTACACTTAATACATCTTTTCTCTATCTCGAGTACACATTCCTCTAACTAATCCAATTAAGCAATCAGAATGATGCCCAATGTCACCTCAACTTGATAAATAACAAACAGTTTATTCTGTCACTAATATAATTGAGAGATTGATACAAATATATGGGAGTTAGCGGTCTTCAATTAGCGGAACCAAATAATAGCGGATCTTTTTAATTCGCTAGATCAATCAAAACTTAGCGGCAAAATTAAACCGCTAACGAAAAGTTAGCGGACTAACTAGCGAATAGCGGATTAGCGTTTTTGTGCCGAACACTGCATTTTCTAAAAATAAATTAAATTTGTAAAAATTATTCAAATGTTGATTTTTTTGTAAGTATCATTTCATATCAATTTTAACATTTTAAAATGAAAACTAAAGCTGGAGCTTCGTATTGCAGGATAAAGGTGATCTCATAGTATTGAGTGAAACTCAATCTTTAAATCTACCCTCCCTCCATGCCAAATTTGGATCCATTTGCCCGATTTTTGATTCAGTTCTTCAGTTTCAAATCCTTCTTTTGTCACTCGTATCTGGAATATTGCGAGAGGGAGGGAGGGCAATAAAAAATAATAAAACGCAATAAACCAATTAATTGGAATAAATTGCACGAAAACTTGTATTTCATTCTTTATCATTGCATTCAACCTTTAAATCAATTGATTTTTTTTTCGAAAAGTTCAATTAAATCAAAGATACAAAAGGTGCTTAAATTCACAATTTTCTCAATTTCATTTTTGGACATGAAAGCTTTCGGATATTTGATTTTTTTTTTGAAATTGTCATAAAAAACTTAAAGCTTTATTTACTCCCCCCTTTGTGATTTTTTTAAATTTCGAAAAGGGAAGTAGGTGACAAAAGAAGGAATGGATATTTATTCCAGCCTTATTCAAAAATTGTATGAAAGCCCTCTTCCCCGTTTCCTATTTCCTCATTTAAAAAAAAACAGGTGTTTCAAAAACTCATAAAATCATATCTCGTACCCAAATACTGTAAGGTTTTTTTTTACGCGGTAATACGTACCGCGTTAAAAAACCACGTTGATTCCCGAAAACCGCGTGAAAAAACCGTGCTATTTGCGGAAAACCGTGTAAAAAAATCTGATCTGACAATGACAATGACATAACAATGACATGACAATGACATGATAATGACATTGAGACCTAGCACATATTTGAATTGAAATTCCCATTTTTACATATTTTCGATTAAATAAGTGTGTTGGTTTTGAGTTAAAATAAAAAAAAAAAAAACTATTGAAAAATTTGAACGTCCGGAAGCGGTAAAATATTACTTCAATATGAGTATTGAGTGAAAGGGCCCAAATAGTACGGAAAAAAATTGTTGCTTGACGTCATCATTAATCCGAGATGGCGGCTTCCGCTTTTATTTTCAAAGTTTTAAATTATTAAAAATATCATGAAACCTTCACAAAATGATGATTAGGTGAAAGTGATAAACGAGTAGAAGACGAATTTCGTGTTCCGTCGCCAATCTCAATTTCAAGATGGCAGCTCCCACTCAACTTGAAAATACTGTAAATGACTGAAAATAGCATAAAACCTTTACAATATGGGTATTAGTAGAAAGAGATGAACCAGTAGAAGTCGAATTTCTCTATCTGACACTCCAAGATGGCAGCTTCCGCCGAACTTGAAAATGTAAATGACTTAAAATCGTATGAAACCCCAACAATATTGCTATTGGGTGAAAGGGCTAAACGAGTAGAAGTCGAATTTCTCTTTTAGCTTTGCTCTTAAATTCTGTAAGTGACTGAAAATTGCATCATTCAACTCAAATGAATAACAGAAACAACATTACTTCATAGTTTTCGCTAGAATAGGACCAATACAATTTAGACATAGTAGCAAGATAGACATAATTTAATGACATAAATAGCAAATATTGCAAAAAAAAACACGAAAAGAGCTAAATGCACTCTAAACATGATAAAAAATGTAGTACAAAGTAAAAACAAAGTTGAGAAAAAAATCATTCGATTTTGACAACACAAAACGTTCGGGCGTGTTGCCAAAAACAGACAGGATCTGGTTCATCCAGTTTAGCCCTTTCAACGAATACCAATATTGTAAAGCTTTCGTGCGGATTTTAGTCATTTGCAGAATTTGAAAGTTCTGTGGAAGCCGCCATCCTGGATTTCAAGATGGCGTTTGATAGTAAAATTATCGACAGTCGACCCATCTAAAGGTACTGGACCAGACGATATACCTCCATCAGTACTAAAAAATTGCGCTGCATCTCTAGCTGCACCGATTTGTCACCTGTTTAATCGCTCACTCAGAGAAAGGACATTTCCTAACGCCTGGCGTATTGCGGCTATCACTCCGATTTACAAATCAGGAAACGCACATTGTGTAGAAAACTGCAGACCGATTTCGATACTCTGTGCAATTTCCAAAATCTTCGAAGTTTTGATGCATGAACGTATGTATGCTGCCATCAAACCCTTCATCGCTGATTCGCAACATGGTTTCGTTAAAAAAAGGTCAACTGTCACCAACTTAATGTGCTACGTGAGCTCGCTGAACAACAATTTGGAAAAAGGATGTCAAGTAGATTCGGTTTACATCGACTTTGCGAAGGCTTTTGACCGGGCCCCGCACAAAATACTGATCGCAAAGATGGATAGACTTGGCTTTCCATCCTGGTCGCTTGAGTGGATTGCGTCGTACCTTGCTAACCGTCTGGCGTACACAAAAATAAAAAAATCACGCTCGAGGAAATTTAACATGCCGTCCGGAGTACCGCAAGGTAGTCACCTCGGACCTTTATTATTTATTATTTTTGTAAATGACTTGTGTGCAACGCTTCAATCTGACACGCTTATGTATGCCAACGATTTGAAACTCTATAGGAAAGTGCTTGGCGAATTTGATTGCCTCGCCCTACAAACAGAGGAGTGGTTAAAGTGGATAGCCGACTCACATTTTCTGAGCACATTGCGCTTACTGCTGCAAAAGGTTTCGCAGCTCTTGGATTTTTGCGCCGAAACACTTCTGATTTCGACGATATCTATGCCCTTAAAGCCATCTACTGCTCTTCAGTGCGTAGCATCATGGAGTATGCTGTGCAGGTTTGGGCTCCTTCTCAGAACACCCAATCTTACCGCCTCGAACGAGTTCAGCGAAGTTTCGTTAGATACGCTTTATGACAGCTTCCTTGGAATGATCCACATCGACTACCACCGTACGAACAAAGAAGCAGCCTGATGAATTTAGCGACACTCGAAAAGCGTCGAGCCGAGTTGCAGCAAACTTTAATTTTTGATACCCTAACCTGCCGAATTGATTCATCATATATTCTCCAACGTGTCAACATGTACGTCTCGACCCGAACACTTCGACAACGCCTGTTTCTCTGGATCCCCTATCACCATACTGCATATGGCCGAAATCACCCGTTGGATAAATGTTGTGAACGTTTCAATTCTGTATACCATCTGTTTGATTTTAACATGTGTAAACGTAGTTTTAAAATAGCTATAAGTAGTGTTCCTTAATCTTAAGATACAAAGTCTGTAAGGTCCATTCACCAAAGACAAATCAATAAACAATAAACAATCATTTCAATGTTCAGTGGAAGACGCCATCGGGGATTTCAAGATGATGCCTGATAGCGAAATTTATCTTCTTTTCGTTGATCCCTTTTCTACTTATACACATATTGTGGAAGTTTCATGCGATTTTCAGTCATTGACAGCATTTTAAAGTTCAACGGAATCCGTCCTCTTGGATTTCAAGGTATCATCAGAAAGGAAAAGTTCGACTTCTTCTAGTTTAGCCCTTTCACGCAAGACCCATATAGTGGCGGTTTAATGCGACTTTTTGTCATTTATTGCATTAAAAGTTGAGAAGAACCTGCCATCTAGGATTTCAAGATGGCGTCAGATAGCGACTTCTACATGTTTAGCCCTTTCACCCAATGCCAATATTGTGGGGTTTTCATGTGATTTTAAGTGATTTGTAACATCTTAAAGTTCTGCGGAAGCCGCCATCTTGGATTTTAAGATGGCGTCAGACAACGAAATTTGATTTTTACTCATGGTTTATTCCATGGGTCATTCACAACTAATCCATTTTCATTCAAAAAGTCTATCCTCATTTCCTGTATTAATGTTTAACAACTCAGAAATGAGGAACCTTTCCTAAGCGTGTAATTGGTTGGCTTGTGGGAGAAACGTCAAATCTTAGGTTTTTATGTGGTCATCATATCTATACCTATATATAAAAATGAATTTCTGTCTATCTGTCTGTCTGCTCCCTTCTGTTCGAGTCTATCTCGAAAACTACTGAACCGATTTGCGTGAAACTTGACAGATGGGGGTATTGGAGATCGGGGAAGGTTCTTATACTAGACAACAAATCCCTTCTTACAGTGGAGATTCAGGAAAGAGGGGAGGGGCCTTTGTCCCCTTTTTTATTACATAACTTGAAAACTATTCGAGCAAATGAAACCAAATTTGGTTTGGGAGAGTATTTGGATATGATACATAGTTCTAAAATATATGCATTAATGGAAAAATAATCAAGCAAATAGAACCGAATATGATGTGGGAAGATATATGATTACGAGAAATATTTCTATGATATTTTTAAAAACCTCTTGGTCTTGGTCTTGCACGATGGTGTCTTGTCCGAACCAATCCCGGTAACAGCTGGAGTGAGACAAGGATGTATTTTGTCACCGCTGCTTTTTCTCATCGTAATGGATGAGATCTTGACTGGATCGATTGACTGTAGACCAAACCGAGGATTGCCGTGGAATCCTTCAGCGATTGAGCAACTGAACGACCTTGACCTGGCAGACGATATTGTTTTACTCGCCCAAACACAACAAGACATGCAGAGCAAACTCGACGACCTCACCGAAAGCTCCAAGGCAGCAGGTCTAAAATTCAATGTCGGAAAGACCAAGTCGATGGAAATCAACACAGAAAATCGTTCCAATTTCGTGGTAGCTGGACAACATGTTGAGACAGTGGAGCGCTTCCAGTATCTTGGTAGCCAGATTGCGCCTGATGGTGGTACCAAGAAGGACATCGAAACCCGGAACAGAAAAGCCCGATTTTCATTTGCGAGTCTCCGAAACATCTGGCGGTCACGCCAGATCTCTCTACGAACGAAAATTCGAATCTTCAACTCAAACGTCAAATCCGTATTGCTGAACGGGTGCGAAACTTGGTGCACATATGCGGTGACGACGCGAAAATTGCAAGTTTTTGTGAATCGCTGCCTGCGGAACATCATCCGCGCTTGGTGGCCTGGCAACTGGATCTCAAACGTTGAACTTCATCGCCGGTGTCATCAAAAGGCGCTAGAAATCGAGATTCGGGAACGTAAGTGGAGATGGATTGAGCACACGCTGCGAAGAGATGAAAACGAGATTTGCAGAGAGGCGCTTGATTGGAATCCAGATGGGCATCGAAGAAGAGGCAGGCCCAAAAGCTCGTGGCGGCGAAGTCTAGCCGCAGAAATCCGCACAGTTGACGAGAACCTTGGCTGGCAGCAAGTGAAGACGCTGGCTCCGGATCGCCAGCAGTGGAGATCTTTTATCTCAGCCCTATGCGTCGGTCAATCGGCGCCGGACCCTTAGGTAGGTAGGTAGGTAATGTTTCTGTGAATATTTGGTACTACTTCCAGTTGCGTGATAGGAAGGAGAGAGAGGGGGCTCCTTTACAATTTTTCGCATAACTCGAGAACTTATCGAGCAAATGGAAACAACTTTGGCATAGGAAGCAATTTGATACTTCAAATGGTTATTTGCTTATTTTAGACTTCTTTCTCCTTCAATTGGGGATTCATTTAGAGAAGACGGGAGCTCACATACGATTGTTTTGCATAAACTAAGAACTTATAAAGCGGCCCACCACTTATCTAACAAATGGAACCAAATATGACATGAGAACAATCATAAAATCGAGTAAATTGACAGAATTTGGCATGGAAGTGTATTTGAATACACGGAATGTTGATCTTTATCTATTTCTTCCAGGTAGGGGATAGATATAGGAAGAGGGGGTCCGATACTAAATTTAGAGCATAACTCGACAACTAATAAAGCAAACGAAACCAAATTTTGCATGATAGAGTATTCGAGCACAAGAAATCTTTTTCCGGTAGTTTAGCAGCCCTTCCTCCATTCAGTGGAACGATAGAACGCAAGGAGATTCCAGGATTATTGTAAACTGATCGAATTACCTTTGCTCGCAGCTTCCGGTCATATGTTCCACTTTTACGCCTGGTTTGTTTTGCTCGATCCACCGTAAGGGTCTCCCGGTGACGTTGCAGCACCGAATTTACAGTCGATTTTGGATATTTCAGGAATTTCGCGATCTTTACCCCTGACCACGTCGGATTCTCTACGTGAGTGTGCAGAATTTTCTCTCGCCTTTCGCGTTCCATTGTCGATAGCTTTTGACTGACAGCTTCAATCTTAATAAAATTTTCACCTCTAAGTAAACAAACCATCCGGATCAAAACACTGTCAATAGATTTGCGATGTGACAACTAGGGGTGCTGCAGTAAATGAAAAGATGCGACCAGATTCTATGTGAAACAGACTTTAGCATTAATTTCACACAAAAGCTTGTATCATATTGATTTAAAATTGAATTGCTCTTGAACTTCGCATAATGGATGCTTTGAACTGACTAGATGTTTGTAGTAGTTTTTGTTCACACTGAATTTTCTTTTTGACAGTTCCCTCAGGTGTTCTTGGAGACATCTGGTGACTCAACCAAATAGCAGAAAATAGATTCAAATTGTTTGTTAGGACTTTACGAACGTGTCATGGCTTAGCTTTGCTTTTATTATCAAAAAGTTTCTGTTTCGTATTTCCTAGATTTTTCTTTTTCAATTCAACCGTAATCCTTTCAGTTTTAATTACAAAATGTCACACGCATTAAGGTTGTTACAAATGTAATTTGTAATAAAAATCTACTTAATTTCTACCTATACAAAACCGACTCATATTCCATGTTGTTATATTTCCATGTAACCAAGATAATTGTTTCTCGATGTGTGGTAAAGAAAAACAAAAAAGTTCCATAGAACATTGTTTCTGATCATAGAAACACCATTCGATTCGAATTTCCAGACCCCCTGGCACCTTCTAGTTTTGCAAAAGAGGGACAGATTTGAATAACTCTAGGAATAATTGCTCTGTGGTGTTCCTTTGTCAATCTTTGCCCCAAGCAGTAAATATTGATACATTTCCAGGACCAACAAGGAATCTTTACATAGCAAAGCCAACGGAGGACAACGGAGAGAATATGAAAGAGCTCTAGAATCTATTATTCATTTGTTTGCGACATTCGAGGAAAATGTTCGAAAGAAAAAACCAAACATGCTGGTGGGCAAATTTTGGTTAAATCTGCTCACCCATTTGAGGGTGCCAGCGGTGTTTTGTTTTCGTTTGATTGTTCGATCAAAAAACAATGATCAAACCTTCCTTGATTCGAAGGCTTTTCTGAGTTTTTATTTTTATTTTTAAATCTGATAGAGAGATCTCCTTAGGTCGATAGATAGAGACCTCACACAGTTTTGCGTAGTCCGGCATGTTTATGTTTTTACTGCAGTGACAAAGTTTGCAGGAAAATGATGATTGAGCATCTCCCAGAATGAATCTGTCAAAGTTGGGTTTGTTTTTCTTTCCTTTCTCTCATTGGCTATCTGATTCAGATGACAATTCCGCAATCAGTGGGTAAACCTCCTGCTGAGTTTTTGATCGGTTGGTTTTTTTTTTCGAGGGATCGTTTCTTGATATTTACAAGGTGTTGGCTGAATTGGTAGCTGTGACAAGGATTTGATCAGGGCTTTAGAAGATTCGAAAAATAACTTAAGTTGCGAAAAGAATCAACAGACAAATTTTTCGAAAAACTTCCGTTACTAAATTATTTGAAAAGTCGATCATAACCCAACTGATACTTTATTTTCATACCAGTAAGTATGGCTTTGCTCACCAAATACTTGGGCCCAAATGTTTCTTCAGCGTTTCGGCAGAGTGGAAACACGTGTTCTCACACACTCCAGATAGGAAAGAGCTCTCGTGCTAGCACTAAAGGAACCGCGTTCTTACTTTCATTTGCCATATAGGTTCCTACATAGCGAGTGACTAACTTAAAGGTTGAGAATGCTCCCTTATGATCCAAACCTACAAATGTTGCTGCGAGTATGCCCACGAGACTTGTGCCCGGGCAGTGGAACAAGAGTTCTTCAAATATTTTCTTAAGTCGCGTTTCCTTTTTTTCCGAGTCGGCTGGCGACCGCCACGAACGCCTTGCTTTTTTTCGCTTCGCTCAGATTTCGGATGCCGTGAACAAATGGTTAAGATTATGGAATTCATAAATTTCCGGAGCATCCGCTGGATGCTCCAACTTGTACGTCGGTACATAACTTGCTGCCTCAGTTGGATAGGTGCATTTGAATGGGCACATTGTCAAGTTGAATCCCGATTATGAAATTCCCTTGAATTTGAATGGCAGAAATCACACTTGGGTTCGATTTTCGATCGGAATGACAAATTGAATCATCAAACTGAGTAATTTCTGTCCCAAGATTATTTCTGCTGGACGAACAATCAGAATGGTCATATCTTATCAAAAATTCTTAACAATTGAGTTCTTTATGATCGACGAACTAACGTCTGCGTCAAGTTTTGAACTGCGAAAATCAGCTGAGACTATGTTGTGAAGAGTTATCTGTCGACAGTTAGAGTTTAAAGTCTTCTTCTTGATTCCAAGATTAAAAGTCATGTTTAAATTTATACCTTTTAAATCTCATGAACCAAATTGAAATAAGCATTTTCAAAATTTTATCATAATTACATTCAGAATTTAATAACACTACCATTCAGCCACACAGTTTTCAAAGATGAACTTAAAAGTTTCAGTACTATTGAAAATTTTCAGAATTGAACATGTTTGTCAAAGTTAATGTAGCTTTGTAGCAAAATCGAAGAACACATTAAGTTACCTTTTTTTTTTTAAATTTAGTATTGATTACTTTGAATAACTTTGAATTATCGATAACACGTGTTTTATCAAAGATATTCAAAGTTGGAATTTTTAAAACTTCTATTACACGCTTGATACACATGTCTTCTAAGGTTTTGAGCTGTATTAAAATAAAATCGATATGACCCCCATTCCTGCTTGACGTCGCAACGTATGCAAAACGTTTTTTTTTGCGTTTCACGACGCGCTACATTTTCCACTTTTATTTACGTACTTTTTTGTTCATCTACCGAACCAAATTAACCAAAGTGTTCAAGAACTTTACAAATATGTAATTTGATGATGAAAAAGGTATATTTATTCCCAAAGAGTTGTTGGCATTGCATTTAAAAAGGCCCCTATAAGTGAAAAATATTGTGAGCCCTACGAACAACATTTAATTTGAAACTAGCTGACCCGATGTGCTTTGCTACCCCTTCGATGGATAAATAAAAGTTTGTAAGAATTATTTCAAAATAGTTAAATTTGTATTTGGTTTTATCGCCGAGAATATTTGCCCTTAGATTTTATTGACTTTTTTCCGGCGAGTTTTAAAACCAATAAACCAAAATTGAAGTGTTTTAGTCGATGGCCAATAATTTTGTCCACTGAAGAGGAGCGAATGCCGGAGTATCGTAATCCGGGGGATATATTGATCACTTTATTCAATATTTTTCGATTATTTTTTCTGTTAAGGGGAATGTGGCATTAGGGTGTCCCAAAATTGCATAACTTCTGGGAATCTGGGGGCTCACCCTTCAAATGGTAGATAAGGATGTGCAGAACAAACTTTTGTATGGGGCCGACTAAAAAAAAATCATGTTTAGAGGTTCCGCAAGCGCGATCTTTAAAAAAAAGTCCACTTTCAAAAGATTGATTCTAAATAAATTCTGGGTCTAAAAATTTTCACAAAATTTATATATTTTATATTTTTTTAAATTTTGTTTGAGTTAAAAACTACACGTAAAAAATACAAAATGAACCAAATTTGAATCAAAATGTAAAACTAGCAAGCTATTTTCAAGAAAAAAAATTTTTTTGGTCCAAAAATTTTGAATTCAACTGACCAAAATGTGTACCAAGCGTAAAATATTTTTGATACCAATGCCATCACAAGATGTGGATTTTTGTGCACTTAAATTTTGTTGAACAAAACATGTGGTTTGTATCAACGTGTGAAAAGCTATTCACGATTTAATGCTTAACAAAAATCACAATTTAGGATATTTTTTATTTAATTTATCAAATTTGTCTTAATAAATACCTACTTTAAAATCAAAATACTTGCAAAAAAAGATTTTGATGGTTTAAAGAAGTCATCAGAAGGCCATATGCCGAATTTTAGCAGAATCGGACAACAGGAAGGGGTTGCACTGAATCTCAAGTGTGAAAGGGATTCTGAGACATAGTGTTCTAAAGAAGCATAAAAAACTGGTTTTTCATCATACATTTTTGTCTTTACCAATAGATTGCTTGATTATGTAAGTTTTATTAAAATTTCAATTAAGACTAACATTTCACCTGAAGACTGCTACTCGATTGGACTTAAAACAAAAAAGTTATGGCTGTTCAAAGATTGTATTTTGGTTACAAATTGTCCTGTAAAACGCAATGAGGAAAAAGTACTCATTGTGTGGTAAACGACAATTTGCCACAAAAATACAATCTTGAAACAGCCATAACTTTTTTGTTTTAAGTCCAATCGAGTTGCAGTCTTCAGGTGAAATGTTAGTCTTAATTGAAATTTTAATAAAACTTACATAATCAAGCAATCTATTGGTAAAGACAAAAATGTATGATGAAAAACCAGTTTTTTATGCTTCTTTAGAACACTATGTCTCAGAATCCCTTTACACTTGAGATTCAGTGCAACCCCTTCCTGTTGTCCGATTCTGCTCAAATTCGGCATATGGCCTTCTGATGACTTTTTTAAACCATCAAAATCTTTTTTTGCAAGTATTTTGATTTTAAAGTAGGTATTTATTAAGACAATTTGATGAATTAAATAAAAAATATCCTAAATTGTGATTTTTGTTAAGCATTAAATCGTGAATAGCTTTTCACACGTTGATACAAACCATATGTTTTGTTCAGCAAAGTTTAAGTGCACAAAAATCCGCATCTTTAAATGGCATTGGTATCAAAAATATTTTACGCTTGGTACACATTTTGGTCAGTTGAATTCAAAATTTTAGGACCAAAAAATTTTGTTTTTCTTGAAAATAGCTTGCTAGTTTTACATTTTGATTCAAATTTGGTTCATTTTGTATTTTTTACGTGTAGTTTTTAACTCAAACAAAATTAAAAAAATATAAAATATATAAATTTTGTGAAAATTTTTGGACCCAGAATTTATTTAAAATCAAATCATTTGAAAGTGGACTTTTTTTAAAGATCGCGCTTGCGGAACCTCTAAACATGATTTTTTTTTAGTCGGCTCCATACAAAAGTTTGTTCTGCACATCCTAATCTACCATTTGAAGGGTGAGCCCCCAGATTCCCAGAAGTTATGCAATTTTGGGACACCCTAATGTGGCATGTTTCAATTTTTTTTAAATCAGTACTCGACTCCAATGAACGTAAAACATGGTTGCAGAAATTTATTAGACCACTTTAAATTCGACTAAAACATCGATTTTGTCTCTGTTTTGACATGTAACATTGATCAGTCTCTATTTTGACGGTTTAAACGAGTTTTCTCGATCATAAAGGATACAAAACATCTTCATAATATTTACAAATACTAGTTCCTCAATTTTATCTTGCTTTTTAACGTTTTCTTTTAAAAACATTTATTATTGAAAAAAGGACTGTTATGTTAAATACATTTAGGGGCAAAAATTGAAACAATTGCTTAATAATTTGAGCTAAAAAATACAAATGAAATTTTACCTTAACACATTCCTCTAGGCCCTCCCACTATTTTTATTTTTATTTTTTCTTCAAAGTAAACCATTTGATAGGGGTTCTATCCATTTGTTCAATACGGGCTTACTCTTGGAAAATGTCCTTATTTTTTAAATATCAAAAATATATTACTAAAAGGCTATAAAAATAGCACTATAACGATACATATACAAAGGTTCTTTCACATTCAACAACCCGTTTGCTTCTTAATGCTTTTTGGTTTCATCAGGAGAGCTCTTTGTTTGCAAGCCTTGGAAAAAGTAGATATTTTAAGATTTTGAAATTACATTTTTACTAACAGAAAAAAATTCAAATACAAACCAAATTTTGATAATAAATCATAGGAATAGAATACAGATTTCAAAAATTCAAACTATAGAATTAGTTATTGATGATAATGTGCAAAAATTTATTATTGGTCAAAGATATCCCGGTGATCAAAGTTACCCCATTTAACGGTAGCTCGAATCGTCTGGACTACAGGTAAATTTTGGTTTTTTGTAATATTGAAACTCGCCGGATAAAAATCAATAAAATCTAAGAGCAATAATTAAATTCAAACTAAATTTATTCAAATATTCAAAAGCGAACTATTTTTCATGGCATCTGAGCTGCTAGATTGTCTAGAAGTAACTTGATGGCCTGAAAGTTGAAGGAGCTACAATAGAAGGGCTCTTCAATTCAATAAACAATCCCTTTAAATTTGAAAACAAAATCGCCCCTTTTTAGATTAAGATTTTAGATTCAGAGGAGATTTAAAGTATTATAGAAACCATTCGCGGTCTTAAAAACGGCTTCACACTAAATTTCTTGTTGGTCGGTTCAGTTGTTTCCAAAAATTGGTTGAACTGTGTCATTTTTTGAATAATTTTGTATGGGAGCCCTCCCCTATCCATTAGCTCGGAAGGGGTTGGAAAGCATTATAGAAACCATTGCTGGTCTTGAAAACGGCTATACATACACAAAATTTCAAATTGATTGGTTCATTAGTTTCCGGAAATTGTTCGTGTTGCATAATATTATTAAATTTGCATGAGAGCCCCCCACTTCCTTAATTTGGATGGGATTGGAAAATATTGAAGAAACCATTTCCGGTCTTGAAAACGTCTTAAAACCAAATTGAAAGTTGTTCAAGCTGTGCCATTTTTTTCAATTTTTTTCTATAGAAGCCCTCCCGCCCTTAATGTGGAGGGATTTGAAAGTTTTATAGGAGGAGCCATTCCCGGCTTTGAAAACGGTTTAACACCAAATTTCACGTTGATTGGTTCAGTTGTTTCCGGAAATTGTTCGAATTGTGAGGAGCCCTCCTTTCCTTAATATGGAGAGGTTGGAAAGAATTATAGAAGCTAATAATATAAATGAACATAGAAAGAAAGAAATTATCTTATTTATTCGATTATCAAATAAAATCTGAGTATTTCTAGTTGAATTGAATTCAGTAGATTTTGCAATTGACTGTTTTTTCATAGATTTTTATATATGAGACATTGCTCAATTTGTAGTGCAAGTTCGTTTTCTCTTCTTTTGAAGGTTCCTCATTCTAGTGGACCACATCTTATCTTTATAAAAGTGTTTAAATTCAAATTTTCATTTTAAAAATAAAATTGGTATTCGATTTCTAATATGAAGTACTCTCAGAAGGTTACTTTTCATCTAATCATAGTCAGTTCACTTTTTTAATGTGAATGTAACCTTCGAAACAATAAGAATAAAAAAGAAAAGTGGTGAAAAATTTGGATCCTTTTAACGCCAAACTGTAAATCTTTTAAGCTTTTATAACCACTTCATCTGAAATAACATGATAAGCGCTAATTATTCTTATTTTATGGGATTGAATTTATTTTGTAAAAAAATCTTTAAAAAAAATTAAAAAAATTATTATCAACAAAGTTATTTGAAAATATTGTGTCGATGCGCTCAAATGTCTTGGAACACAAATAAACTATTCTCGCCTTATTAAGTTTGAATTGTAAATTCTAATGAATAATTAAAGATGGGAATGTTTTTATTTAGGAGAAAGTTTTTTTTTTATTTTTATTTATTTTCATTTGTTTTATACGAAAGACTTATGAAAAATTTTCAAATTAAGTTCACCACTTTAAAAATTTCTCAATATTACAAAATTATTACAATCACGTTGCAGTTATTTGTTGTACCCTTATTTTTTGAAAATAGCGCTAGTTAGTTCTCTATTTTATGAACTTTAAATATAAGGAACTTTTTTTCAAGATTTAAATTTAAATCTCTGTGATTTTTGTTTATATTTGAACCAAGCGATCAACTCGAAAATTTAATGACTAAATTGATTTAGTGAAGCACAAAATAATTTCAAACATCCATTAGAAAAATATAAAAATCGTGTTAAAGTCAAACTTTTTGAACGTTTTCTTTGAAAAACTTATAAATTTTCTTGACCTTACAACGCGATCTTTATCCAGATACAATTCTAGAACTCCTTAACTGACTTCAATTCTGTATACTGCATTGTATTTCTCGCAAGAAGTCTGAAGAGACCCTCAAATTTCGATAGTATTTACATTTAGATAAACTATAAATTTAAAAAAAAATGCATTATTTTCGTGACGTCACAGCGTTTAAATATAGATACCTGCATTGCCAATTCTAGAGGGAAAGTATACAATTATTATTGATTATCTCATATTAAGCCTCAAAATGGGATGTTCAGCATTATTTAGCAATAAATTTTTTATGCCTAGCTGTAGTTTTGATAATGGTGTGCCACAAGCTGAAAATAAATTATTAATGTTCATCATATGCATCCCAACTTTTTTTTCAATTTAAGATAACATTTTCAATTCAAAAATATATGTTCTGATAGAAAATGAATTTGAAAAGACAACCTCTATGAAAGTGTGCATATTTTTTTTAAATAACAAAAAACTTAAATGGGCATTTGAGTTCAGAGGTGGTAATATTGGGTCATAGCACCAGATTTTGAAATACTTCATTAAAATCTGGAATAATACGTGAAATTAAAACAATTTTTTATAAGTGGAAAGACTTTATTTAGAGGTTCAAAATTTAAAAAAAAATAAATCTCAATGTTTTCAACTTCTCGGTAAATAATTTAAAATATGTAATTAAATTAAAAAAAAAAAAGTTTTCCAAAAAGATGCAACGTGGACGGACATTCACTTTTGTAAGGATTTTTCAACGTTCAAGAAAAGAAGGAAAAAAATATTGTAATTACACCTCATAAAATCTCATTCCTTTTTTTTTTCAACAAACCATTCCAACACTCCTCAAACATACAGTTTCTCATTTCAGATCAAAGAAGAAGATTGAAAACTTATAATCTTTATAATATGGAAGTTAATGAAAAATTATTCATCACAAGTCTCAAACGGTCAAGAAATGCAGACAATGTACGTGCTCGATTGTCTTCATTATTTTATTTATTAAAGTTAAAGTGCCTATTTTCTTGAGAATATGTTATTTTTATTATCAAATTTAATAAATTTATTTTAATTACACAACAATTCGGGTTAGCCAGAAGTAAAGTAAGTAAAATTTCGAATGAGAGTTAAATATACAACATTTATGTCTCGATTATTTATATGAGGTTTTTCTCATAGAACGTATATTTAAAACTAAGCATTAGTCGCTATTTCCCTTTCCCGAGAGATTTGAATTTAAATTTCACTATCCCACAAAGAATAACAAGCATTTACTGAAATATTTTACCTCATTTTATGAAATTTATATAAATTAATTTATTTGCGGCCACAAAAAATACCCATAACTTTTTTGCTGTGATTTCAATTTTGTCTGCTAGAACACTTTAGAAACAATAAAATAGTTTCAACCTTTTTTTTTTCAAATTTCTTATATTTTTCTAATTACCTTTTAAAATGATTCGAAAATATTCTTCACAAATGTCTTCTCAATATTTCTGTCGCTCTGCCTTTGTTTTGTTGAATTATTCGATAGTATTCTTAGAAATAGCCTTCCCAGCCAGAAGGCTAACTCAAAACAAACAACCAGCAGCAGTAGCCTAGAAAATCCTAATCAAAATAATAATAAATCAGAAGCAGCGGCCTTAAAATCTGCGCTTTCTAAGCCAATGCTGTCTTTCGTCTTTTTCCACCAGCAAGCCAATTCAAAGCAAACAATCAGCTAAAGCAGCCTTAAAAATCTGTACTTCCTAAGCAAATTCCGTCTTTTTCCAGCAGTAGCAGCAGCAGCCTTAAAGTTGTGCGCTTATTTAGCCAATTACGTTTTTTTTTCACCGGAAAGCCTAACCAAAACAAACAACCAGCAGCAGCAGCCTTAAAAATCTACGCATCCTTAGCCAATTCCGTCTTTTTCCAGTAGCCGAATCAGAGACAATTTTGTTCGTAAATAGCAGCAGCCTTTAAAATCTGTGCTCCCTTTGCCAATCCGTTTTTCTAAAGGGGGCCTAGTCAGAACCAAATACTTTCGTAACAGCCTTGACAATCTGCGTTCTCTGTCCTATTCTATACGCCATTGTCGTGATTTTACGATTTTTATGAATCTCAATTAAGAGATTCACTTAGACACGTCTTTCACTCACAAGCATGGATCAATGACTCAACTTGTTTTTTTTTTGCCAAAATAACAAACGTTGCCATAGACATTTATTTTATTATATTTATCTTCAGTGTTTTCGAAAACTATGATTTATTTTATTTTTTATTAAATTTTACTTATATACTGCATATCCTTCATATCATCGCTACAAGGAGCTATAAACTCTGCTCCTTTTTTCATAAAGTTCCGAAATAATTTGAAAAATACTCTGATAAAGAATGGAAATATAATAAAAATTGAATAAAAATATTGAGATGGTTTTAAAAAAATCAATAAACATTCACACACGAAAACATTTTGGAAATATTTAAAAAAAAATCAATATCATGGCTTCAAGAAAAATCTGTACCTATAGTTTAATCAATTGATTGTACAGTGGTTCAAAAGAAAAGCTGGGAAAAGCCTAATTTTGAAACAGACAAAATTATCTATCCATATATTTCACCGTGATTCGGCACTTTCAGGCTACACGAAAAGGTCCCAGAGAAATGCTAGGAAAAGTTCAAATTTTGTTTAAAAATATCTCAAAAATTTGCTTTTTAGCTTTGCAATAATTTTTATAGGCTGGTAAACGGTGGATAATGTGCAACACGAGACCCCATAGTGGTCATATCACCTCTTATTCACAACTCCTATCTCTACCTCCCCGCGGTGCCGGCTGGGGTGCGAGTAACCTAAGCGGAGATCGGGTACCCAACCCCGGTGGATGCTTTGGTCGCATGCAGACTGAGAAGGTGGCCGCACGCGTCTGTTCCCCAGGTCAGGGGCGGCGTGCAACAACAACCGAGCGTCTGTTCTCCAGGTCAGGGGCGGCTCAAACAGCGTCTGTCTTGCAGCAAGCGGCTGAATTTATGAAATGCGGCTCCCGCCAGCTAAGTCCAAGATGGCAGCCCCATCGCGGGATAGGGACTTTAGGCTAACAACCTACTGCTCCCGATTTAAAATTGTTACGGAATCCGAAAGAAATGACCGACCTGGAACTTTGGCGACGACTTTTAGCATGAAAACACGGACACGAATTGGAACTTGGAATGTTTTAACCCTTGCCCAACAAGGCAAACTGGAACAACTTGCTAACGAGGCTAGCCGCCTCAAGCTTGAAATTCTGGGACTGAGCGAAGTCCGTTGGCCTAATACTGGAGAACACAAGACTCAATCCGGGCAAGTCCTGCTTTACTCTGGCATACGAGGAGAACATGCTACTCGGGAACGAGGAGTTGGTTTCCTGTTAAGCTCGCAGGTCTACGCGGCCCTCATTAGATGGGAACCGATAAACGAAAGAATAATCGTAGCCAGATTTAGAACACGGGTTAGAAACCATACAATGGTCCAGTGTTATGCGCCAACTGACGTTGCCGATTTGCAGGAGAAAGAGCAGTTTTACAGTCAACTGAACAGCGTGGTAGAGAGAATTCCGAAGGGTGACATTAAAATCCATTTGGGCGACTTCAACGCAAAGATTGGCTCCGACAATCAAGACCTTGAGCGCATCATGGGGCGCCATGGCTTAGGACAGATGAGCGAAAACGGAGAGCTGTTTGTAGAATTTTGTGGCAACAACAACATGGTGATCGGTGGATCGCTCTTCCCCCATCGACCAGCACATAAGGTCACTTGGGTATCCCGAGATGGCCGAACAGAAAATCAAATTGACCACATCTGCATCAGCCGAAAATGGAGAAGGAGCCTTCTTGATGTCCGCAACAAACGAAGCGCAGACATTGCATCTGACCATCACCTCGTCCTTGGCGAGATACGACTGAGAGTTGCGCGTGTCCAACGGCGCGAGGAGAAAGTTGGGTGTCGATACGACGTCCACCGGTTAGAGAATCTAGAGGTGAAAAGGGCATACGTTGAACAGTTGGAATCCCGAGCCTCGGAGCTGCCGACAGACGGAACAGTCGAAGAACAGTGGTGTGGAATCAAGAATGCCTTTATCTCAACGAGCCATGGTACTCTCGGTAAAGTTTGTGGAAGAAGAAGTGAATGGATGTCGGATGAAACTTGGAGGATGGTCGATGATCGGAGAAAGGCGAAAGTCGGAATTGAGCAGGCATGAACCGGGTAAGCCAAAGCAGCCGCCCGCTTACGTTATGCGGAGTTGGAAAAGGCAGTTAAACGAGCTTGTAGACGAGACAAGAGAGTGTGGACAAACTCCCTAGCCGAAGAGGGAGAAAGAGCCGCCGCCATTGGAGATATCCGATTACTTTATGACATTTCGCGCCGCCTCAGTGGTGCAAGGACTAATGCAAGAATGCCGCTGAAAGACCGAGCAGGTCAGCTATTGACCGATCGAACAGATCAGCTCAAAGAACTCTTCCGAGTCACGAATAGCGATGGCCAACAGAACCCGCAGCTCGAGGCGCCTACAGTAAGTCGCATAAATGGCGTCAACTCGGAAGCGCCTTCGCTGGCTGAAATAGAAGCGGCAATCGAAAACATGAAATCCAACAAAGCACCTGGGATCGATTGTATCCCTGCTGAAAATGCTGAAAGCCGACCCTGCCCTGTCAGCACAAATGTTGCACCGTCTTTTCGCTGACATCTGGGATACTGCAACATTCCCGGCCGACTGGATGCAGGGTATCCTCGTAAAGGTCCCGAAGAAAGGAGACCTGACAGAGTGCGGTAACTGGCGAGGCATAACGTTGATCTGTACAACCCTCAAAGTACTCTGCAAAGTGATCCTGAACAGGATCCAGGAGTAAATCGACGCTACACTCCGACGGCAACAAGCTGGATTCCGATCCGGACAATCATGTGTGGACCACATCACAACGCTACGAATCATACTGGAACAAATCAACGAATTCCAGGACTCTCTTCTGCTGGTGTTCGTTGATTTCGAAAAAGCATTCGACCGACTCAACCATGAAAACATCTGGGCGGCTCTAAGGCGACGAGGGGTCCCAGAGAAACTAGTCCATCTCATCGAAGCACAATACGAGGCATTTTCGTGCAAGGTCTTGCACGACGGTGTCTTGTCCGAGCCAATCCCGGTAACTGCTGGAGTGAGACAAGGATGTATTTTATCACCGCTACTTTTTCTAATCGTAATGGATGAGATTCTGACTGGATCGATCGACTGTGCACCGAACCGAGGATTGCCGTGGAATCCTTCAACAATAGAGCATCTGAACGACCTTGACCTGGCTGACGTTATTGTTTTGCTCGCCCAAACGCAACCAGATATGCAGAGCAAACTCGACGACCTCACCGAAAGTTCCAAGGCAGCAGGTCTCAAAGTCAATGTCGGAAAGACCAAGTCGATGGAGATCAACACAGCAAATCCCTCCAGTTTCATGGTAGCTGGGCAACAAGTTGAGAAAGTGGAGTGCTTCCAGTATCTTGGTAGCCAGATAACGCCTGATGGTGGTACCAGGAAAGACATCGAAACCCGGATCAGAAAGGCCCGATTTGCGTTTGCGAGTCTCCGAAACATCTGGCGGTCACGCCAGATCTCTCTACGAACAAAAATCCGAATCTTCAACTCAAACGTCAAATCCGTATTGCTGCACGGGTGCGAAACTTGGTGCACATATGCGGTGACGACGCCAAAACTGCAAGTATTTGTAAACCGCTGCCTGCGGAATATCATCCGCGCTTGGTGGCCTGGCAACTGGATCTCGAATGAGGAACTACATCGCCGGTGTCATCAAAGGGCGCTAGAAATCGAGATTCGGGAACGTAAGTGGAGATGGATTGGGCACACGCTGCGAAAAGATGAAAACGAGATTTGCAGAGAGGCGCTAGATTGGAATCCAGAAGGTCATCGAAGAACAGGCAGGCCCAGAAACTCGTGGCGGCGAAGCCTAGCCGCTGAAATCCGAACTGTCGACGAAAATCTTGACTGGGACCAAGTTAAGACGCTGGCTCCGGATCGTCAACAGTGGAGGTCTTTTACCACGGCCCTATGCACCGGAGGATCGGCGCGGGATCATTAAGTAAGTAAGTAAAATAATTTTTAAATTTTTGCTAGGTATACATTTTACCTAATTAAAAAAAAGTTTTTTTAAGATGAATTTGAATTTTTGTATGGAATTTATTCATTAAAAACGATAAAAAATTAAAGTTTTAAAATTCAACTAGAGATTTAAAAAAAAACGTCACATACGAAACTCCACTCAAATTTTATGTTGGATATATTTCCACATTTATGCAAATTGCAAATTGGGCAGATTTTTGTTGCCACTTTTGGAGAACGGTTCCGAGCAGAAGAAGCACTTTTTTCTTCAAATTTGACTTCTGAGCAAAAAATCAATCACGAACTGTATCGATTTCTAATTGGATCTTTGCACGCAATTTCCTCTTAATTCATTGAAAACATCCTTAGAATATATTATACCAATGCATATAAAAATTTCAATATATTGTAAGTTATAACTTTTCAGGAGTTATCATGAATAACTCCTAAAACACGGTTTATATTCTCCTGGTTATTGTTCAAATCAGATAACCTATTAGCTAGTTAAATTCATGAAAACCAATGGAAACTTAAGAAAAATTTAGTTTTAATAGCAATATTTTATGGATATGAAATATGAAGAAAAGATTAATAAAGGAATTTAAGAAAAATTTTAAATATTTTTTATTTTTTTCATTTCAAACTGACTTGAAGAGTTTGATGATAAAAATAACCAATTATAGAAAAATGATAACTTAAGTAAAAATCTCCTCAATTCAATATTTTGATAAATATATGCGAAATTGTAATTAAACTTTATTTTAACATAAATATTTTATATTGACTAGTGAAAAATAATACAGACAAAAAAAAATTGATAAAGTGTTCAGCACCAGATCTTTAATTAAGGGGGGGTAGGGTCTAACGGGTATAAAAAAAACACCATTTTCACGATTTTTTTCTAGAGCTATCCTTCAAACAAATGTTTCAAATTTTTTGAATTATACAATGCATTTTTGAAAGAACATTAAGTAATTTTTTCGTAGAAAAATATTAAAAAATGAGCCGGTGACGGAGCACTTTCGAGGATGCCTTTTAGAAAACAGGATTTGCGGTGGACACTATATCTCAGCACAGAATCATCTGAAATCAAAAAATCCGAGCAAAATATTTTTAATAGATGTTTTTCTGGACCCCAACGTTTTTATTTAACTTAAAAAAAATTTTATGAAATTTTTGTGGCTGTTTGAAGTAAAAACTACGATTTTTCACGAAAAAATCCGCCATTTTTTATCTGGAAAATCTTCCCAAAGTAAAAAAAAAACAAAAAAGGAAAACGTTGAGGTCTGGTTTTTTATATGTAGAAAATATGTTCCAAATTTGAAAAAAATCGGATAAGTAGTTTTCAAATGACGATGTCCACGGACTTTAAAAATGTGCTTTCGAGAAAAACGCGTTTGAAGTTTCTGCTCTTGCTTTCTTGCGGTATTAGATAGGAGGAGATAATGGCCTATAACTTCTACAGTTTTGCTTCAATTGACTTGAAAATTTGACACAACATTCTTGAAATGTTTTACAATAATAAAACAAAAAAAATAAAAAAATCGATTTTTTGAAAATGTTAGACCCTACCCCCCCCCCCCCCTTAATGTCATTGTATTTGTTTCTATTTTAATTGTTTTACATTTGAGGTGATTTAAACTTCAATGAACATTTCTAGGATATGAGACATTTTGCAACAAACTAGAAAATTTTAATACTAGGAACCACTTACTAAACTATTAAAATTTTTCGTTTTTTTTCGATAAAATCAAATTCAAAGTTTTTTTAGTAAATATGAAAAAAATAATATTATAAACAATTTTCAGAGAAATTATGACTGTTCAACAAATTTAGTAAGTTTCAGAGCCAAAATTGTTCAAAACATGCTTTTTGACAGGTTTTTTTGGGAATTGGATCACTGTGCACCGCCAAAGCTGATTCAACCACAAAACATTAATTTGATAGTTGATGTTATTTGACACATATAAGAATTTTAAGTTTTATAAAATTCGAAACACAGAGTTTTCGCATTATTTTAGTCAAGCATGGCACCACGAATAAAATTCCACCACAAGAACCGGTATGAAAGTATCAAATTTCTGCAAAATTTTACGTCACGTCGCTTCAATTTTTGTAAGGCATGTTTCTCGGTTCTGGCAATAAATTTGAACAATTTTTCTACTGTTAAATCATCTTGGAAGTAAACCTAATGATTAACGATGGCCGGGCTTCGACTAGACCGAACTAAGCGACATGAGAAAATTTTAAATCGGAATGAATTCCTTGGGATAAAAACTATCGATTTGGTTCATAAACATCAAGGATTTAGCCTCTTGATGAAAGTATTTGCACATAAAGTTTGAATACCTCGAAAATATGCTGATGGCGTTCAGTTCGGTCTGGTCGAATCACCAACAAATAGTGTTCACAGGTATAAACATTTTGAAATTGATAGGTATCGATACTACTTACAACTTATGATCACTCCATTTAGAAGTCGTGATCAATCATAAAATCCATAAAAACCATTAAAAAGCTAAATTCTCGATCAGTTTTTTTTTGTTAACCTCCCAAAATTTTTGAAAATCTTTCCGGACAAGCATTGAAAACCACGATCCCAAAAACTCCCATCTCCGCTTCGCTCTCGTCCGCCTTCGATTTCCTTTTTGGTAAGATGAAACCTTCGAATGTTCTTATTTTCAAAATCGATTTTTTTTTTCGAAAAATCTTAAAATCCTCTCTGGACCGATGATGCCTTCCAAGTAGCAGAAAGAGTGAGATTTCAGTGAAAAAAAAATACATTTCTCTCAGAACAATATCACAAAGGACAACCTTCAAAATTTTGTCAAGTTCAGAGTAGAATGGCAAAAACGGGCGAAACCTAGAAGAAAGAACCGGGAATATAAATCAAAGTTAAGAAAACGAAAACGCGGGAGGGTAACTTCTTCGGCCCATCTGAGAGGAAACGAAACCGAAAGAAAAAATGTAGAAAAAAAAACTGACGAAGGACAACCGGATTGTGTCGTGGGGTCCTACTGAAAGGAGGAAATTAAATCTTCGGTTTCGGGTCAATTTCTTGAGGCGAGCACTTCTATTTTACCGGGAAGAATCCAGGGACCCAGGAATTGCAACCGGTGCGATATTGTTGCTTTTAGAGGTCCTTTTTTTGACCAGATGGGTACAGGTTCTATAAAGTATGCAAATCGGCATTTTGTGCTCATCTGGAATGTTTGTATTTTCTAGGAGCACAGTTGGTAGCCTCCCTGGTTTGGCAATAAGGTGTGAAGTAATTAACTTGGTGTTTTATGACTTGGTGAGGGGGTAAGATTTGTGGAAAAATTTCAAGGAGTTGTTTTCTCAAAGTAGAAGATAGAAGAAGGTGTTTGGTTTAATTTTCGACAGATTTTAATTTATTCATAGTTTCTTATTAAATCATTAACAAAACTTTTCTTAAGACTTAGAGAGTACACTGGTTGATGTTGTCGCTTAACGATTATTTCGAGTGAAATAGATAGCAAAATGTATACAACAATATTACTAACAGCTTTCAAAGGCACAAGATAATCATCATTAGCATTAGGTTAGGTTAAGTTTTTCCGTCGAGACTGCTCCCGGGAAAACGTTTGACTAGATTGAACTGATACCTAATCGATTAGCTTACGAGCTAGGACTGGCAGTGTTAGTTTGTTTGTGCAGCAAAACCCGTTGATTAGAGTTGATGAGCGTACAGTCCTATTTTACTCTGATGGTGAAGTCTCCAAGAGGATTTTGGCACCGGCTTTGAGAGTAGGTTTCTCGGCTTTTTCGGCGAAATTTTTTCCCGAGAATCAGCGTTTCAGGCTGTGAGGCTCACTCGGTACCGGCGCCATCGTTGAGGATCTTTGCCACTGAACCGGATACTGGCCGGTAGTTCTTCGTTCCCAAAGTCAATTGGTTGTTGAAGGTGATTTTTTGGTATTTCCCAAGTCGAGCGACTCTTCAATGTTGTTGCCACCAGGTGATAGCGTCCAAAAGTTCTTCGTCGTCTGGGTTTGCGGGACTCAGTTGCTCGTACTGGGTCTGGTAGATCTCGGACTTGTAGATGATCGGATTTCCTGAATGGATGTAGTTGTTGTTCCCGCTAGGGCTTAGGCTGGTCATTCCAGGGATGATTGTTTGATGATACTGAGGCTGATAAACCTCTGAGGTTTGTGAAGGAGTTGGAGATGTTGATGGGTCAACATAGATGTCGTAGGGCTCGTTCTTCAAGGTTCCCATATGGGAGTACCCGATGGATCCAGACATGGAGTTTTCCGACATTTGCGAGGGTGCAGGTGACGAAGCTGTTGAAGACTCAGACATGGTTCCGTAAAACGAGCTGGCGGAAGAGAACTGACTAAGGCTCTTTTGATTGGTGTTTTCACAGTTCTCATCCAGCATACGTTGCAAACTACGAATGTACTCAACGGCCATACGGAGTGTGTCGACTTTGCTAAGTTTCTTGCTAGCTCCACGACCTCCATTGGTCAAAGCAGTTACAACAGTGGCTGGAATGTGTTGGCGTAAGTTCGCGAATCCATTGTTGACTTGCTTGACGCGATTGCGCTCCCGAGCATTACGACGCAAAACGGAAGCCGTCTGTTGAGGAGTCTGGGCGTAAGGAAGTCCACAGTACGCAAACTTCTTAGCACTGATTGCGGTCTTACACTTGAGACCGACTGGAAGCTGGGTAGCCCCTCCAATCATGATTGGAGCCGGCGCAATTGGTCGCTTTCCGTGATGGTTCACCGGCTTTTGCTGCATCAGGATACGATTGTTTGGCAAAATGTTGTGGATGTTCTGTCCCAATGCCATGCTGCTCACTAGTGCTGCCATATTTTCGATCACTTTAAATCCCAAAAAATGTTCTTGAATACAAAATCACAACAAACTTGTTTTCAGATTGTCCTTTCGTGAAATCACTTCTTTTCGCAGGAAGAAAATTCCAAAAATTCACTATTTCAAAGCTCACAAAGATTCGATCGCAACAACAAACTACTTGCTTTTCTAATAACTGATTTGGAAGGAGGAGGATGTTTCTACAGTGGAAGTTGCTCTCGAAATGATACCTTCTCGTCCTAAGCCCTTGCATTTTGTACACTCCCGTCCAGGTACCTGCTCCCGACATCCACCAACACATCGTCAAACAGGTCCCAAGTCCTTTGCGCAGCCGATCATACACCATAAAATACACATGCGAACCAACTCACCCGGCCAGTATCCCTCCACCCTCGCCAACATAAAACATAAAAAAGAAAATCAACCTCACCGCATACATACGCAAAACTTAAGTCCCTTTTCCCTTTTCCACGGATACGGCGACGCAAGAGAGCTACACATTGAACTCTCTCGCCCATCTGTGTAAAACTCTCCCTCGGCCAAAATCCGAACCGAACCCGACTTAAGCTCGAACGAACCGAGGCGGCCTGCCGCCGCTAAGCCGAACGGACCCGAACCGTACGCGTGCCACTTTCGTCGATCGTCGGCCGTCGCCGCCGCCTAAAGTCGCATGGCTCAGCTGCTTCCTTCCCGCTCGCACCACAGCTGCCGGGACGGAGCACCTGCAGTATTCTCTCTCGTTTCCACTGCACTGGTAGTCGATCAGCAACCCGAAGAGGCAACCTGCCTGCCTCGGCGTGGTGCCCCGTAACAAAACCAATGCCAAAACGAGACGGACCGAGCCAGGTTGTTGCTCTAACTCCGTCTAACTAACATGTGGAAGCGCACCAGGATCTGTTTTGGGGCGCAGATGTATGCGCTATGCCATGCACCCATACTCGGGAAGGTTCGCGTGCGCGCGCGAACTAAGCAGACAGCCACACGACGGCAACGACGTCGCGCCGCCGTAAAAGCTGCGCGAGACTCTTCAACTAAGTTTTGATGATTATTTTTCTCCGTTTTCTGTTCCCCATATTCCGATCCTGGTTTGCTCCCGAAACGGCAGCAGCACCAGAAATTTGATATCGCAACGCAAGAAAACAATTTTTTTTTCGTTTTTCAACTTCCAAAAACCTTTCAATGATCCGATGATGGTTATGATGAAGCTGATGATGATGATGATGACGATCGTGTTTCCATGACTGCTGCTGGCTGAGGCAGAGAAAATCTCGGAGAGAAGATGCTGCAGTTGTTTTCACATTGCATTTAGGATCGACACACGACGACGTCGTTCTCGTCTTAGAAGGGACCTTTTCTTGGGCGAACTGCACTTTGCAGACAATAAGCTAGAATCAGAATCAGAACCTTACAGACGGACGGATCTTAAGGTTGAAAGATCAGTTGCACGTGCACCGGCAAAGCGTTCAGGTTGCAGCAGGACAGATGCAACAGTCCGATTTTGATTTTTGGATGATCGAAGATCATTCATTTTCTTTGATTGCGTAGGATATACGTAAATGTTCCTCGGTAAAAGGATTTTTTTTAAATAGGCAGGGTCAATGGATCTCTGTACGATGTTCAACGTTTAATTTAGACTTGCCAGATACTTTTAGAAAAAAAAAGCGGGACATTTAAGAAACTCTGTAAAAAAAGTTTATTGTATTGCCAAACTTATACGTATACCATCAGCTGAAGTTATTCATAGAAAGAACAATAAGGTTTTTTTTTAATTGGATTGAATTTGCTTAATTTTTCTTACATGACTGGTATTTACACTGTATATTTTTGTCATAAACGCGGTTATTTTCCATGGTTCTTGCAAATTAACACGTTATATGAGAGAAATATTTAAATTCCTATATTAAAAGGGCCGATTTCATACCGCGTAAAAATCCTTCGGATGAAAACAAATATATTTTGAATTTATTTTTGAAACTTGAAAACTTAAGAAAACTTCCATCATTGTATACTTTGGACAATTGAGTCGAAAAAAGTGGTAATAAATGGCAATTTAACTAAAATTATGTCAAAAAATTAAGATCTGTAATCATTTGGAAGCAACTTAAAAAATATGTTCTTCATTCTAAAGTGATTAACATTGGATTGGTTGAACGTGCTGTTTATTTTGAGAAAAACATGTATTTAAAACTTATTTTGTGTTAAACAAATGTATTGAAATTGAGGCTAATGTTCGATTTTTCCAGTGTAACCCAAGCAACCAAAAGTCTCGTTAAAAAGGTCTAACACAGCTTAATCAGCATAATCAATGTGCTGAAGTTCGTTTTATTCAGCCCAAAAGTTAAGTTCTTATTGAAACTTTGAAGTTCCATTATAGATTTGAATGGCCTTCTATTCAGCCGACAAGTAAACGTTTAATCAGCAAAAACAAAAAAGTTATTCTTCTCTCCTCTCTTACTTTGGTCACCACCAGCCCATGTGGTGCTGCCGGTTTCTCGGTATCCATCTTTATTCCTCCCTTCACCTCAATTGATCTTACTTAATTCCTTTTTTTAACTTTGTTCGATACATGCCAGCACGCACGCCAGTTCTGCTACACAATTGTTTGATTCGCTTACTCAAGCAATCAAACAACCTAATAGAAAAAATTAGTCCTGGTATCAGATTTGAACCCGATCCTCCGAGATGATAGCCAAACACGCTGCCATGATGCCACGCCTAGATGATGCCTTACTGGCAGCTAAAATTCGAAGTGGTTATTAGCTTCCTAGAATACCCGCAAGGGCAGCCAGCAGCAAAAACGCATATTGATTATGACTGAGAAACATTACGAAACGGCGTATAAATCAATCATCCGTTAAAATAATATAGGTTTAAAAAAAATGGAATTCCTTGTTTATAGCGAAAAATAATACAAACTCTTGAGTTTATCTTGATATTTAATTATTGAATTGCTTCAACTGACATTCAATGAGTGATAAACTCGTGATAAGTAAATACAGTTGTACGAAATTTTATAAAGTCAAAATATTTACTCTTTTCAAAAACAATTATTTGCAAGTTAGCTTTAAGTTGTTCTAAGTTGAAGTTTCGATATAAATTATACATTTCAACAATTTCCAAGCTCCAAATAAAGATTAATTTATTATATGCCCTTTTGTGATGTTTGTTCACATTTCATATTCATGAAATGGCGGACATGTCTCAAAAAAGGCTATTTGAGGAACTTCTTGGAACTTGAAGTCCAAAGAAGGCTATTTGAGACCTAATTTGTAACTTTTATTCTGAATGATGCGATTGACATGTCACAAAAAAGGCTATTTGAGGAACTTTTTGGAACTTGAAGTTTACAGAAGGCTATTTGAGATCTAATTTGTAACTTTTATACTGTGTGGGTGCAATTGACATGTCACAAAAAAAGCTATTTGAGGAACTTCTTGGAACTTGAAGTCCACAGAAGGCTATTTGAGAACAAATTTGTAACTTTTATGCTGTGTGGATACGATTTTCATGTCACAAAAAAGCTATTTTCAGAACTTTTTGGAACTTCAAGTCCATAGAAGGCTTTTTGAGGAACCTTTTGTAACTTTCATGCTCACATTCGAGAAAATTCGGTACCAAATCCCTTTGGAAACTTTGTTCAGCGAAATTCGAACTTTGGGTCACGATTTTAAGTAGAAATGAGACTTTTGGTTGCTTGGGAAGTCAATTAACTTTGTTAAAGTTTTCCAAGAAAAAAAGTGAGACGTTTTGAGGAAAAAGTGGGACGGTGGGACATTTACCAAAAAAAGCGGAACTTGTCCCGCTTTTTCGGGACGAATGGCATCCCTTGTTTTATTTAATGCTGGCTTAATTTATGACAAAAGCTTTGGCATTGAAAGCACGGTTTAGTAAGAAAATCTTGCCACTTGTTTTATTTATTAATTATTTATTTTCCCTAATAAAATGCGTAATTCTTCCAAGTATAAAACCACCGCAAAAATCTATTTATCGTCAATCAATTAAACAAAATAAAGATTGTTATTATTACTGAGCGCGATATTATTCACACATATGCACTCTAGATGAACATTACTTTAACATTTGTTAGATTGTCAATTTCTCGGCCATTTTGGCGTTCTCGGGAATCGAGAAATCTGGCGATCCGGGAAACTTTGAAAATGGAGAGTTTAACACTTTATGAAATCTTATACAGACTTCGTTCCTTTTTGACAACATTCGATTTTGGCAACATTTGATTTTGGCAAAATCCGATTTTGACACATGTGCTTAAATCGAACGGTTTTTAGAAACAACATGATTTAGTTTTCGTTATAACATGACCAATTTAATTCAGGCAAGCACCATAAATACGTTTTTATGTTCATCTATATATCCTAATGCCATAGGCAAGCACCATAAAAACGTTTTTATGTTCTGAAATGGTGATAAAATGCAACAATAAAAACAAAAGTTTTATTTTATTTTATAAAGTACTTAAAAACGACAAAAAGATGAAAAATTTAAAAGATTAAAAAACGAATTGAAATAAAAGACTGGATAAAAACGACTCAAAAATGGTGAAGAATGACAAAAACAGCAAATCTGACAAAAGAAAACAAACATTATATACAAAAAAAAAGAAAAGAGCAAAATACATCAAAACATGATGGAAAAAATAAAAATGACTACAAATGGTCGGAAATTGACTAAAAATACCGTTTTTGATAATAATAATAGTTATTATTAATAAATAACTGAAAAAAAAGTTGAGAAAAAAAATCGTTCGATTTTGGCAACATCCGATTTTAACAACACAAAATCTACGAGCGTGTTGCCAAAATCGAAAGGGATTTGCATCTATATATCCTAATGCCATTTTTAATTTTTTAAGTAGGCGAAACATTCCAAACTTTGTTGTTGCCTTAAAAAATTCAACTAACAATTTTTTAAACAAGACCCATAAAACAAAGTACTTCAACCGACAAACTTGACTGATTCTTGATGCAAAATTTTTAAATAATTGATAAACATTTTCCTCTATTGATAGAAGTTGGGTAGCTGGACTTCAGATCAATTGAATAAAACCTCGTAGATTATCAGATAACTATCTTTAGATTCAAAATATGTCATTTTTTTGCCGTTGATTTTGCTACTGGCAATATTTTAAGAAATGGAAATTCTAAATTATGAGTTATGCAAAATAGAACAGAAGATTCTTTTCGTAGCGTTCCAATAAATTGTTTGGTTTTAAAGAATCTTTATCGCCTTTACTTTTACACTAAGTTTTCAATCTAAAGAATTTTAATTGATGAAATTCAATGTATTAACTAGTTTAAAAAAAAATAAGTCTAAGCTATACATATAAATAGAACTATCAGTTCCTTGCTGAACCTGATCCATTTTTCCAATTCGTGTAAATTTTTGAAATTTAGCACTTTTTATTGGCTTTGGGAATTCCCGGGATATTTCGCGTTTCCCGGGATTTCCGAATTTTTTATTCCCGGGTATTCCCGGGTAGGACACTCTAAAAATGCTCACATTATAAAAATCACATCGATTATGTTATCACCAACAAAGAGGCTGATATAAAATTAAAACATTGATGAACCAAAATTAATCATAAATTACAATTCAGAACTAAAAAACTAATAAACTAGAAAAAACTCACAGTGGTGAGTTAGAAACTATACAATTATTTGCATAACTCGAATAAAACCAAATTTGTAGAGTAGGGGAGAGTATTTTGGTACAAAAAATATTTGCATGATGGTTTGAGACCCCTGTTTTCCAGTAGAAATGAGAAGGGGGCTCCCATACCTTTTTTTCATGTCTGGAGAAATAATTAAGTAAATGAAACCAACTGAATCCGCCGTCCGTGACGTACGGAGTCTTCCGATTTCAAATCCTCCGGAAACGAACGTTTTGGATCCGTCCGATCCACCAGCAGGAGATCTGCAGAAACCGCCATCGAAAATCCAGAACAGCTTGTTTTGGATCTGGTTTCCTCGTGCCAAATTATAACTGATTATTGCTGAGAACAATAGGTTGACGATGATAAACACGTTACAAATGTTTACATAATTACACAGATAAGCGAGACTAGTCAAATTAGGTTCGTGGTAAAACATAATTGTTGTCAAATATTCTGGCTAGAAGTATCATTTTACTCATTGAGAAATGAGTACTTTTCCGGTCAGGGAATCCAAATGTGAATAGTGACAAATGAGTTATCGCTAATGATACAAGTAGCATTGTTACGAGTTTACGAAGAAAGAGTGATTTACTCCATTCCGCCACTAAAACCTGCGTTTTAACAGGTTATGGGCCCAGATATGTCTGGATATTGGATGAAAGTTAGTTCGAGATGGGTACTTTCAGTATACAACAAACTTGCAGCAGTTAGCAAGCGGAGCATCCAACAGCCAGAGGGTCACCAGTAAGATGACCACCAGTCAGAGGGTTCAGCTAGTGACAAGACGATCTAACCTAGATGGACCAGCCAGCGGAGTTGGACCAGTCTGGCAGCAAAAAGTCTACGGCCATCCAGGAGGTACCGCCGTAGTCCGTAGCGGTTCGCGGATCGAGATGGTTACTCTCGATGCCTTCACGAGCTACTTTGCGGTTAGCATGCGGGAGCTCGTCCGACGGCCGGGAGAAATCCCAAGATCTGCTACCGGCATGGTTTAGCGCGAAGGTCGGGAGGTCCAACCCGGAACAATTGGGACTCTCAATTGTTCCGGGATGGACCTCCCGACCTTCGGGAGCCGAAAGGGTTACTCTCATGCTTTGGTTGTGCGCTGTTGTCAGCATACAGGAGCTGATCCAGTCAGGCACAGACGACCATCAGCGCAGGAGATCGGCAGGAGAGGCTGGGGAATCGGGTTTCGAGAGAGCTACTCTTGATGCCATCACGAGCCACGATGCCGGCAGTGTCAGTTTTCGGTGCTTGTGGAGGCGATGTTTTGGGCGACGGTTACATGCAGCAACTTCAGCACTGTCTTGGAGCCAGATTTGACGCATGTTGCTGAATGTTTCCTTCCGGATTTCTGGAGTAATCAAGCGAAGAGGATTACTCTCGGGGTCTGAAGCTGCACTGCGGTTAGCATGCGTGAGCTTGTTATCGATGGTTTGCTGATTCCTGCCGAAAGACTGGCTATGCGAAGCAGACAGCGAATCAGAGCTATCCAGCGCAGATGAGGAGCTACCTCAAATCATCAGCAAGACGGAGCGCCAAGACTATTAAAGTTTCTGGAAGGCCAACAAGGAAGTGGGTGCTAGAACCCCGGATGAGAGCGAGACTTAGGAAGCAGTTAGCATATGCAGTCGTTCAACGATTTGACCGGTTGTATGCCGTCATCTTCGAGATCGGTCATCAGTGCGGCAGTTAGCTTACATAAATAGGATATACCTGGCCAGCCCGGTGAATAGGCATTGGCCATTCGTGGTCAACGATACGTCAGCTGACTGGGGCCTTCTGACATGCGGTGAAGTTAGTTAACAAACTTTCTTGGTAAATTGGGTGAGGCTAGCTTTCACGTTAATGGAGGACAACATCCCTTGCATCCAGCACCTGGAAGAGGTGCAGACCCATCAGCGGATGAACATGTGGAAGTATGCATTCATCAAGGAGATCGTAAGAAGCGGACATCTATATTTGCGACACATCTCCACTGAGGACCAGCCAGCTGATGCGTTCACGAAGGCATTACCGAGGGCGAAGCATGCGAAGCTGTTCGGCATTCTCAATTTGCGAATTTAGAGGAGTATTTGAGACTTATGGTTTCGGGCAATTTCGGATCCTCCGGAGATGAACGTTTTGGATCGGTCCGATCCTCCAGCAGGAGATCTGCAGGAACCGTTCTGTTCTCTTTGCGCCTATTCACAATTGATGATTGCTGAGAACAATAGGTTGATGATGGTAAACACGTTACAAATGTTTACAAACTCACACAGTTAAGCGAGATTAGTCAAATTAGGTTCGTGGTAAAACAACAGTGTTGCTAGATATTCTGGCTGGAAGTATCATTTTATTCATTGAGAAATGAGTACTTTTCCGGTCACGGAATCCAAGTGTGAATAGTGACAAATGAGTTATCGCTAATGATACAAGTTACATTGTAATGAGTAGACGAAGAATAAGATCAATTCTATTCCACCACTAGAACCTGCGTTTCTAATAATAAATAAATTAATTAAACTTTGGCATGGTATGGTACTGGGGTACAAGAATGGAAACCTTTCATTCTACTTCAAGTTGGGAAGCGATAATGCGGATCTCAAAGAACTCTTTAAGTAATACTAGATAATTTACTAAGAAAACGGAATCAGGTTCGGCTTGTGATGATACTTGTTTTTCAAAATAAAAAAAATTTCTGGTTCACCGCTCACTTTCCAGTGAAGTTTAATTATTACGAAACTTTTGTACTGTAGGCGAGTGTATGTAGCAAAGCATAGGGTTGACTAGTTTCTCTTTTAATAAATTTGTGTAACTAAATTCGCTTCACTATACGAATCTTCGGAGACATTCTACTTTAAAGCATGAAAAATGTTTTTTGATAGCCATAGAAAAATCTATATTAATCATGAATCAGTAAATTCACTGATAAAGATAAAGCTATTTCATTAAAAAAAAAATTACTATCATGTGAAGTATTTTACCAGTGTTTTTTCTACCCAGATATCTGAATTCTGGATTTTTTGTCAGTTGATTTTTTTTTAATTTCCAACTCAGTTTAAATTCTGATCGAACAGCACACGGTGCCAAAATCATGGACGCATATTTTGAGTGTATTAAGTTGGTTCTAATAAATCAGTTAACAGCAGCAAAAACAAGCCATAAGCGGAAGCGGAAGTCGCGGGTTCGGTCCCATCTGTGAGAAGTTGTTTTTCTTTAAATTCATGATATTTTCGGCATACGCTCTTTCTTTCTTTGAAATCTCATGTTTCTCTAATAGTTTCCTTCACCTTTGAAAATGAAGCTTTTTTGTTTTTTCTCTTACAGCTTAACCTTTTGATATGCAAAAGATGACTTTACAAAAAGGCAAGAAAAATATTGATGAAAAAAAAACACTTTTTGTTATTTTTTTTTAACTGGTGAAGAACAAAAATTTGAAAATTAGTATGTAAAAAATGTAAAATTCTCTGTTGATCTGTATGTTTTCGACGTGTGATTACTAAATAGTTTGAAAAAACTCATTTTAGGATTTTAACAAATTTGCCGCACAAAATTTGATGATGACTGTCAGTAAGCTTCGATGTTCTACCGAGTTAAGACTGAAGATTGTTATAATTGACTGAATGATATCCCCTGCCTCAAATCAAGCCTTCACTCTAGTATTTTGATTATCAGAACTCAGAAAGCAAGATGTGTCTCTCATACATATGTTGAACACGCGACAAGAAAACTTCTTCCACCTGTGCATCGATCAAAGGGGACGACAAAAAAAATCACACTTCCCACTTCGGGCTTGCAGTTTCAACCAAGTCTGCCAATAGTCGTCAGGAAGATCCAGAGTCTGAAAACGAGCAAAAAAATTGGCTCATCCCATTTTCCTCCAGGATATGCAGCTCCGGTTGGCCCAAACACATCTGGACTTCCCGTTTCCTTTTGGGATGTAGCAATTGAGCCGCTGCAGCACCTTTCCCAATTTCAAAAACTGCACTCTATCGTCCTGCGCTGCGCCGGGCCAGAGCCAGGAGCACACGATCGTGTTTGCCCTCTTAGCGAAATGGGGTTTTTTTTCGGGATAAAATATATATCCAAAATTGTCGGCAGGATCATGTTCCCGCAAGATGCATCAACTAGGGGCTCAACCCGAAGGATACGCTGATGCATATGCCAATTTCTTTGTGGATTTTCGGTTGCTCATTTGGATTTGTTTCTGGTCAGATTTTTTTCCCTTCCCAGTTTGCTTTGGCCATCCAGAGAAACAGACAAACAGAGAGAGCTCCTGCGGGGTCTTGGTCCTATTTGAATGGGTTTTCTTACTCGATGGGTGCCAAAAACAGACAAAAAAAAACTGCATCAACTCCAGATCCAGGTGCATAGGTGTGTTTCCGTTTGGCCTGTTTTAGCATTGTCTTTTTCGTTTGTTTATGTCTTGCCTCCGATTACTGAAGGAAAAACAAAAAGAATCAATGGTGATTTGAAAGACTTTCTTATTCAGATTTTTCCAGTTGGAATTATTTAGACTTATTTTGTTTTGTAGTTGAATCTAATGTTTTAATTTTGCTCTCCTGTTCGAATACAAGTAAGCAGAGAACTGGTATCAATTACTGAACTAAACGTTTGAGTCTGTTGTAACAATCCAGATAATAAATTCGAAAATTCCTAGTGTTCTTCGGGAAATGTTTCAAGCTCAATCGAATTAGCCTCGGTGCTCCGATTTATTTGATCGATGATTGATGGTTGTAATAAGAACGCTGAGATGGCTTGTTTTTTTTTTGGTCCGGTAATACATTGTTGTGGTCACTTATTACAGGTTGAATAAAAGCGTTCCGACACCGAGAACCTGCTTCTGTTCGATGCACGCCAAACGAGATCAAATCAATTCATCGTTTCGTGTAATAAATGACTTTATTATCCGGGAGCTGCGGAGAACACGTCCCAGAATTCGCTTTCGATTTCGAAGTTTCCTTATAAAATCGAAACATTCAGCTGATTGGTCTAATTCGGTTCAACCTTGATTCTTTCGCTCATTTATTGACAGGACAAATGATTTTATCGAGGATGATCTTGTTTTAATTGAGTGCTGTTGCTTCTTTTTATGATCGGGAGAGCTGGTAGTTTTATTACTATCAAATTATTGGCTCTAATTCGTTTATTATCACGACTAAATTTTCAGATAAGCAGACGAAACACTCAATAATTTGGTCTAATGATCATATTCAAGTGAATTTCTTATAATTTGACTGACACTTAACGTATGTAGTTTGGTTCAAAAACATTCAAATATCTATATATGCACATTCAGCGAAACATGTTGTTAAACAATTTAAAAAAAATATTGTTTAAAGTTTGTGTCACATTCATGTTCAAAGAAGGCTATTTGAGAACCCTTTTGAAGATTTCATGATCAATGAAAGATATTTAAGGACTTTTTCATAACTTTCATTTTCGTAGAAAGCTATTTAAGGTCACTTTCATAACTTTTGTATGTTCTGTATTGAGTACACAGCTAAAATTTTATCGCGCAAATTGACAGCGAATACAATGCAAATTGTTGGGCCATCGCTTCTTACGCCAATTCTTCATCCATCAGTATCCTCTAGGGGAAATGGAAGCACTTATTCGAGAAACTTGAGTAACTTCTGATAGCGTGTATTCCGGATACAGTGGGGATAGATTCCCTTCCCGGGAATCAAAAAATCCGTCGTTAGCGTATAGCACTTACCGCTCAAAAGTCATTTCGAATCGCGAGAGCTCTAGAAGGACCGTTCTGAAGGCAAATATCCGTGCAAAAAGAAGCCGTGTTACAAAAACTGAGCGAAATCAAACCATATAAAAATCCGTAGTGTAATAGAAAAAATTGATCAATTCAGCAAGGAGAATGATTTTTCTATTTTGTTATTTTATTTATTTTCATAGTATTCCGTCTTACGACATAACTTGACGAACATAATTCCTAAAATTCACTCGGTCCATGGCAACCGTTCTCCAATATCTCGGGCACCCCACGTTCGCCAGATCACGCTCCACTTGGTCTAACCACCTCGCTCGTTGCCTTCCTGCTCGTCTTGTTCCTACCGGATTCGTGGCGAACACCTGTTTTGCAGGACAGTCATCCGGCATTCTCGCAACATGTCCCGCCCAGCGTATCCGGCCAGCCTTAACCACCTTCTGGATACTGGGTTCGCCGTAGAGTCGCGCGAGCTCGTGGTTCATCCTTCGCCTCCACATTCCGTTCTCCTGTACGCCGCCAAAGATGGTTCTTAACACTCGTCGCTCGAATACTCCGAGTGTACGCAGGTCCTCCTCGAGCAATATCCATGTCTCGTGCCCGTAGAGAACAACCGGTCTAATAAGCGTCATATACAGGTTACACTTCGTGCGAGGGCTAAGTCTTCTCGACCGCAGTTGCTTGTGGAGTCCATAGTAGGCACGACTTCCGCTGATAATTCGCCTCCGGATCTCACGGCTGGTTTCATTGTCTGCGGTCACCAGTGAGCCGAGATAGACAAAGTCTTCGACTATCTCCAGCTCGTCACCGTCGATCGTGACCTTGTTATTACTGGACAAGCGGGTTCGGTCGGTCTCGGATCCGCAGGCCAGCATATACTTCGTCTTGGACGTATTAATCATCAACCCAATCCTTCCTGCTTCGCGTTTCAGTTTGCGGTAGATCTCCTCCACCGCCGCAGATGATCTGCCGACTATATCAATGTCATCGGCAAAGCAGATAAGTTGACTGGATCTGTTGAAAATCGTGCCCCGCATTTCGCCCACCGCTCGTCAAATAACACCTTCTAGCGCCACGTTGAACATCATGCAGGATAGACCATCACCTTGTCGAAACCCCCTGCGCGATTCGAATGAACTCGACAATTCACCCGAAATCCGCACACAGCACTGCGTTCCATCCATCGTCGCCTTGATCAGTCTGATCAGCTTCCCGGAAAAGCCGTTCTCGTCCATAATTTTCCATAGCTCGTTACGGTCGATAGTGTCGTATGCGGCTTTGAAGTCGATGAATAGATGGTGCGTAGGGACTTGGTGTTCACGGCATTTTTGGAGGATTTGCCGTAATGTGAATATCTGGTCCGTCGTTGACCGTCCCTCCATAAAGCCGGCCTGATGACTTCCCACGAATCTGTTTGCTTGTGGCGTCAGGCGGCGGAGTAGGATTCGGGACAACACTTTGTAGGCGGCATTGAGGACAGTGATCGCTCGGTAGTTCTCACAGTCTAATTTGTCGCCCTTCTTGTAGATGGGGCATATTACCCCCTCCTTCCACTCCTCCGGTAGCTGTTCTATGTCCCAGATCCGGATTATCAACCGGTGTAGGCAATCGGCCAACCTGTCCGGGCCCATTTTGATGAGTTCAGCTGCGATGCCATCCTTCCCAGCCGACTTGTTTCTATTCAGCTGGCGAATGGCTTCCTTAACTTCACTCATCGTTGGGAGTGGCTCGTCTTCGTCGTTGGCTACGCCGGCGATGTACCTTCCCCCACCGTCTTGATCTCCTGCATGTGCGCCGTTCAGGTGTTCATCGAAGTGCTGCTTCCACCTTTTCATCACCTCACGATTGTCCGTCAGGATACCCCCGTCCTTATCCCGGCACATTTCGGCTTGCGGCACGAAGCCTTTGCGGGATGCGTTGAGTCTCTGATAGAACTTTCGTGTTTCTTGGGAACGATGCAGCTGCTCCAGCTCCTCGAGCTCCTCCTCCTCCAGGCGGCGCTTTTTCTCCTGGAAAAGTCGGACTCGCTGCCTCTTCCGCTGTCGGTAATTTTCCACATTTCGACGGGTGCCTCTCTGCACTACTGCCGCCCGCGCGGCATTCTCTTCGTCCATCACCCTCCTACACTCCTCGTCGAACCAGTCGTTCCGTCGAGATCGCTCCACATAACCGATGACGTTCTCCGCAGCACTGTTGATGGCTGTTTTGATGGTATCCCAACAGTCCTCGAGAGGGGCTTCGTCAAGCTCGCCCTCTGCCGGCAGCGCTGCTTCAACCGATTGCGCGTAGTCTGCCGCGACCTCAGGTTGCTTCAGTCGCGCGATATTTAACCGAGGCGGGCGCCGGTTTCGCGTGTTGTTCACTACGGAGAGTTTTGGGCGCATCTTCACCATCACCAGATAATGGTCCGACTCGATGTTGGCGCCCCGACAGGATCTGACGTCGATGATGTCCGAGAAGTGCCGGCTGTCGATCAAAACGTGGTCGATCTGTGATTGAGTTTGGTACGGTGATCTCCAGGTGTACTTGTGTGGGAGGCGGTGCTGAAAAAAGGTACTACGTACGGCCATTCGTTTGGAGGCGGCGAAATCTATCAGTCTGAGGCCGTTTTCGTTGGTCAGCTGGTGCGCACTGAACCTTCCAATTGTCGGTTAAAATTCCTCCTCCTGGCCGACCTGAGCATTGAAATCCCCGATGACGATCTTGATATCATGTTTTGGGCAACGGTCGTATTCACGCTCCAGCTGCGCGTAGAATTCGTCTTTGTCGTCACCGGTACTTCCGAGGTGAGGGCTGTGCACGTTGATGATGCTGATGTTGAAGAACCGGCCCTTGATTCTCAACCGGCACATTCGTGAGTTGATCGGCCACCACCCGATCACGCGCTTTTGCATCTTTCCCATCACTATAAAAGCTGTTCCAAGCTCGTGTGTGTTGCCGCAGCTCTGGTAGATGGCACGACCATCTGGATACGTTCGTACCGTGGAGCCCTTCCAGCATACCTCCTGCAGCGCTACGATGTCGAATTTGCGGCTCTTCAATTCGTTGGAGAGCACGTGGGTACTGCCCACAAAATTTAGAGATCGGCAGTTCCATGTTCCAAGTTTCCAATCGCTAGTCCCTTTTCGTCGCGTGGGTCTTTGCCGATTTCCATCCGAAATTTGTTGTTCGTTGTTCGTTGCTTATGTTTTTTGTAGTCACGGGCTCGCAAGGCCCGCAGCTAACCCCACTATCTCGCAGGAGGACCATCGTGATGTTGCTGTTTTGGGTCCCGAACACCACCAGGACGTTGTTGCACTCCGCACGCCGCCCCTGACATGGAGAACAGACGCGTACGAACCCCCTAACTCATTCTGCATGCGACCAAAGCATCCACCGGGGTTGGGTACCCGATCTCCGCTAAGGTTGCTCGCACCCCAGCTAGTACCACGGGGAGGTAGAGAATCGGAGTTGCAGACATGAGGTGATATGACCACTACCCGAAGGTTGGGTGTATGGGGTCTCGAGTTGCACATTGTCTACTTCACTAGCCTTTTTAAATTTCTATTTTGATATATGTTTTAATCTCAAATATTCTTTTCTTAAAAAATTGTATAATTTATTCTTAAAATTTTTTTTCGTCCAAAATCCTATAGTGAAAAGTAAAAAACAAGATTAAATCTCTACAAATTAATGATTCTAATTAATGATACACTACAAGAAGGATTGGACTGCTTTATTATCCAACCCTCATCGTTTAGTATATTCGATTCGTGAACTCAGTACTAATACACTCTGTTTTTTCCGATTCATATTATTCAAAGTAGGTACACTGATTAATTTAATTTGTGCTATTCAAACTAAAATTATATTTTATTATTGAACCAACTTTGATTTCAATCCCTTGGGGCAAAAGAAAGGTCAGTTTTCCATTTAAGGAATTCAGTTTTTTTTTTTTTTTCAAATAAAGAGTTCAATAATATGTATACCATTTTATGTTTTAATCGTCAACTGCATGAATTCAGTAAGAATTTAAATTGTTTTTGTGGTTTAATATAACTTTGTATACAAGTGTAAGACACAAAATGGCATACAAGCCTGTATGCATGACTCATATTTTCGCAATTTTGGTAATCTACATCTTATCTGATTGAGATATAATCTTGATTTAATGCTATCTAGGGGTGATATAATTAAGTTATGCTTGCATGGACTTTTTGTTATAATTTGCGATATTTTATCATCCTTTTATCATCCTACGAGTACTCAATTATATCTCATTTTGATTGGAAAAATTGAATATAAAAATATGTCATCTAGATATAACTTTGTTATTCTCTTCTGATCGGGTTCTGAAGGGGAGAAAATAAAGTTTGAGGTTTTTTATTTTAAAAATTGATCAATTCTTGAAAAATTCAAATACATGCAGCATCGAAAGTCAAACTGTGAAAGATAAAAATTGAATCGCCTTTTTATTTGAGGTTTTTCTAATTTTCGATTTTCTAATTTTAGATAAAAATCATTATATGCAAGCTTGTTGCATCCAAGCTTTTACCCAATTTGTTCCGATTTATTGAAAATTTTGATTATTTTTTAATATACCTCCCACCCTCCCCCCTCGAGATGTTTCAACTCCAAGAGACAAATGAAGGAGTACAAATTTGTTCCGGCCTAATTATTTTTTTTATATACAGTTTAAGTTGATTGTGAAGTGTTAAAATGGTAACAGTTTTTTTTAAATTGCTGATTGAATTTTTAAGGCATTGAAACAGTTTTAAATGATTAACAATACTGAGTTAGGCTATTTAAACAAATGTAAAAAATACTATAATATACTAGAAATATACTAGAAATCGGAAATCGTAATATTTGTACATTTCAGAAATCGGATGGAAACTCAGAAACAGATTCAAAGCGCAATTTTTGAATTCGATTCAGAATTCAGATCCAGAATGCAGGTTCAAAATTCAGAAAAAGGTTTAACTTGTGGATAAATTTTAAAATCAACATTAATTTTTGAGGAATTCAAGAGATGCTAAATTTGCAAAATTTATTCCAGGAGTTTCTGAGATATAGAATGCCGAATTTTGGTGTTTCTTGTCCAAAATTTCTCGTGGTCCTTAATGTGTAAATATTGCCTGTCAATTCATTTTCCAGATTAAAATTTTAAAAAAATTGTTTGTTTATATAATTCAATTGAAAATCACAAATAAAAGATAGAATTTGAGGTCTTTATTACATCCGAAAAACCCAAAATTTATTCCAGCAAATCATCCACAGGATCTTCATTATGGAATTGATTATTTATGAAAATACTTTCTGTTAAAAAAACATTTTCACTTAAAAAATCTGCACCAAATTCTATATTTTTCCAGTGTTCTGTTTAACATCATTAACAGATTAAGGACATCAAAATGTGGCATTTTATGTTGAGGGTGACAAAAGAATAAATGGATATTTGTTCTAGCCTTATTAGGTTTAATTATTTAATTATTAGATTCAATGAATTTGAATTATGCTAAGTTTGATTTATTGCATAGCTGCAACCGAAAAAAACGAGATATCTCTTATTTGGTCTGCAATGTGTTAATACTGCAGTTTTTTAAAATCAAATTTCTAACTTAAATCATTAATTTGGTTCAGGTTTGCATCAAAAAAGCTTTATCTGGAAATCTAATAATTTTTATCTTTAACTTTTTTTTTTAAAAAATGGATTTATTTTCAAATAGTTTAGAGTAAGCTTGCCAGATTGCCCGGTTTTATCCGGGTTTGCCCGGATATTCGATGCAAAATTTCGAGAAAGTCCGGTCCGGCCCGGTTGCCCGGATATCGTGAAAAAAGTCCGGATATTGCCCGGATTTTTTCACTATTTTCACAAAGAAACCAAAAAAAAAAAACAAAATTTTTGAGTAAGTTTCAACAAAATCGATTAACGGTATGGAAATTTTCAACGGTTGTTTCAAACAATTTCGCTGATAAACCGTTTATAAAGTTATATATTCAAGTGTTCCAAAAAGTTTTTGAAAGTTTGCAATTACATTAATAAAATATTAATTTCATTTTTTTTTTGCATTTTTTCTTGGATTTCATATATAATAACACCTAAATTTAGCCCGGTTTTTGCCCGGTTTTTGGATTTGGAAAAAAAAATGCCCGGAATTGCTAGGCCCGGATGGAAGTGGAAAAAATTCTGGCAACCTTAGTTTAGAGGATTGAGCTTGTCTGATTTGAATAATGAATAAGTTTTTTTTAAGAAAAGAAAGACTTTACTAAAAAGCATATTTTCAGCCAAAATCAACTAAGTTTGGTCTACCAGACTCTTGAACAAATTCAAAAATTTCAACCATCGATGGAAGCTAATTTAGCTCACCTTTTGGGTTTAGGATCATTTTTCTAAAGATATGATTTAAGACGAAAACTTTTAATGTCGAAATTCTTAAAAATGAATAATTATGTAGTTACAAACATATTTTTTTCCATTTTTTTGTATTCGTTAATTGTTGGGAATAAAAATCATTGGCAAAAATCAGTCACCAACCCCCCCCCCCCTCCCCCCCCCCTCCCCCCCCCCCCCTAACTAATAAAGATTTGTTAATTTTAAAACGTCAAAAACTGAGACAGAATGCGGCATGAGTTCCATAAAGATAAATAAATGAACTATCAAACGTATTTTTTCACATAAAAAAAAATCAGATGGTAAAAACTGGGAATAGTTAGTCCTCGTACAAGTGAGTGCATAAGTTTACATCTTCCGGTCAAAACTGAATAAGCTTCAGAACAATCAATGTCGCACATTCGAACATTGTAGAAGCTTACACATTCGGATATTTGGTGGGATTTTTTTAAAGTAAAAGCGCTCTGTCATAAAAAAATTAATATAAAGTGAATAGACTGAAAGAAATTTGATGATTGGGCAAAATGATGAAGCATTTCAATAATCAAATAAACCTTCTATTTGAATTTTTAAAGACTTTCCAACTTTCTGTTGATAACCGTTGTGATTGCCATCGAAAAATAAAAAAAATGCGCTAAATTAAGTTCACGAAATGAGACTTGGTTTTTTGCTTTCCCTAAACTGGGTTTTGAGTTTCCTAACCGTGTAGTTAGCGGAGATTAGGGCTTAATGGCCACCTTAAGGAAAACGCTTATTTAACCATAGAGAACAGCTGTAATATGTGAATTACATCATTGTTTCGTGTTCAGACACTCAAATAGTCTATTGCCTAATTGGATGAAACTTGAAAAAGTAGATAAAAACGTTTAAAAATGCATTTTAAATTTTTTTGCCGAAAGCTGAAAACCAGTCACTGTAGAGGCATAATGAGAAACCCCCCGAGGCAGTATGAGCACCATTAATGAAGGCATAATGAGCGTTTTCTGCCGGGGATTCTAGCAGCAAATTTGACTCGATGAAGTCAACAGACTAATAGAATAATCTAGGTCTGTTTGTAGAATTCAAAGAATTAACACATGCTCATACATTATGTTTCTGGTGTTTTGTTTGACGGATGATGTGTGATGCTATTAGCCGTATAATGTAACAATAAAAAAAATCAATCATAAATGGTATGTGCAAAAAAAATCCTCTTGAAAAGGAATCGAACTTGAGTCTACTGATAACCTCTCCGACACCTTACCAATAGGCCAAATCGACAGACGAAACAAGCCAAGCTGTAGCTCTATTATTCAGTTGACTTCATCAAGTTGAATTCGCTGCTAGATTCCCCGGCAGAAAATGCTCATTATGCCTTCATTGAAAGTGCTCTGTTCGCCTCTAGTGAACAAATTAAAGTAAAAAAGCGTTTTAAAATTGATTAAAGCGAAAAATCAAAAATTTCATGATGTTGAAAATTGAGAAACATTGTGTAGATCATGTTGCAGTGCGTATATTTCAGATCAAGATGATTTAAAGGTCATAAAAGCTTATTTGGTGGTGCTCAAAAATTATAATATTTTCGTCACTTGAGAACCTAGCTGGTTGTTATTTAATATTTCTGTAAAGATGAGAAGGATATTTCTTTTTTGGTGAAAAATTAATACTATGGATAGTACGCGACAAATCCTTATGAAAATTTGTTTAAGAAAATACGTAGTTATGTAGAAAAAAGGAGTGCTCATTATGCCCTGGGTGCTTGTTATGCCCTCATCTCCCCTACACAAAAAAATACGCAGCACTCCATTTTTCGTTTGTAAAATTTTGCAAACAGCCACTGTGAAATAATAGGCATTATAAATGTATCAAAAAGAATCCACTCAAGCCAGATTATAAAAGAATTTTTTTTCTTGAAAGCATTAATATTCGTTCCACCGATCATTCATTATAAGAGTATTATATATCATAGTAAAACGGGGCAAAGAGAGACATGACTGGATTCGAGTAAATTATTTGTAAATGCTCTAAATTGTGTTCAACCATTTTTTTTTATATTAAAAAAAAAAGATTTCATTAACGTTATCCTAATTCTTCGAAAGTTTGCCTTCACCCACTGAAAAATGAAACAGAAACATATGATAACAATCATCATTATGCAAGGAATTGAACCAACCCCGTTAATATTTCTCCAAGAGCGTTTTTGTTATTTATCACTTGTAGAAGCTGGCTCATCTCAATTTTTCGTCCTAACCAGCAGGACCTGAGCGAGCATACGTGTGATTGATCTTCGACACATAATACGACCGGCAGCGAAAATGAAAAGAGCCACACGCGCCTCGGAAAGAAAGCACTCACTCACTCCTTAGCCATTCTCCAATTGAACTAGAAGGATATTTCTGTAATCGGATCCTTACCAATTCTTCGTCTTAAATTGAAACGGAACATTTTCCAAGTCGCAGCAGAACCATTGAATGTGACCAATTCGACCCCCGCCGGCGTAAAAATTCACACCCGAAGATTAGTGAAGGATTATGTATTGCTTAAGCCTAGCCGAGTTGCCTTCGGAGAAAGCTAATCATTTCTATCAGAAAAACGTTTGACGATTTTTTGTTCCTTTTCTTCTATGGGTTCTCAAGTTGCAAGTCCTTTACGTAAAATTGCAGAATCCGGACATAAAAACGATTTTGGAAGCGATAAAATATTTTGAGTTCGTCGCGTTGCTTGAGTAGCTCCTAACTTTGTTTTACATTTAGATTGAGTTATGCTGAAACAAAATTCCTAAAATAACGATACTTTATCACGTGCTTTATCAGAACAACCCCTTTTGTCTGAGCATCGCAATCGAGAATTTATGCAAATTTTACTCAGCCAAATCACTCAGCAAAATGCCCGGCAGTCGCTACTGGTTCAGTAAATTTTCATTAATCACTGCGCCGCCACGTCATGAATTAACACCTCCTTTAGGGATATGTATTGAAAAATTTCAATTTTTATGTAAAACACTTGGTGATTTCCGCCACTCGATAGGATAACCAATATTAGTAAATCCAATTTTCGACGAGACGTTGTTTGTTGTCTCGAAGCCATCAGTCATCCGCATTATGACAAAAATAGCTTCCCATCGCTCCTGTTGTCAGGTGATATGCGCTTCGGGATGATGTCCGGTTCAGCGATCAGTGACGTGCCTGTCGGATGTTTCATCGCACTTTTCGGGCAGCGCAGACATTCCCGGGCGTTTGGCGCAAAGAAAAACACTTAGATTTATGAATTATTAATTTTTAGACGTGTGTCCGAACAAATTGTGCGGTTTTTTGTGCTTCAAAATACGAAGGACTGGGACAATTCGGAGTTTGATGTTGGCTCACTTGAGCTCGTCTGAAGTGAGATCGGTAATTCGGCCCCATAATTATTGAAAAACATAAATCTAATTGCAAAAAAGACTGATATTATACTGAACAATTGCTAATGCAGTGACTACAATTATTTCAAGATCAAAATATAACATTAAAAATGTCTCTAAACTATCACAGCTACATTTGCATAACGAATTTTGATTCTAGTAATTAACATTATTGCTTGACATATTTGAATAATACTGAAATTTGAATATAATTCAAACGATTGTGGTATGAAGAGATCACAAACAAATCACTCAACATAATGTATCTTGGTTAAATTCCAAAAAGAGTAAGGGGTAACTTCAGGTTATTACTCAGATTATAGTTTAAAGACATAGTGGAAAAAAATTGGGACGTGATCTGACTTTTCAAAAGCTTTTTACAGTGTTCGGCATCGCTAATTGAACAATTAGCGGCGCTAATCAAATCGCTAACTCATTCAATTTTAGCGATCGCTAATTAAAACCGCTAAATGTGCGGAAAAAGTTATCGCTTCAAGCTTAAAGCGCTAATCGCTAACTGTTGATAAACAATAACGTAAACAGGATGGCAACAGCATGGATTATGGTTGCATCTAAATTCATTTGCTCAAATACTTTACAAACATAGTGCAGATTGTTTATTGTGCCCACTCTGTTGAATAATCTTTAACCAGGTTTCACTTTTTTTCAAACTTTCAAAATAGCTATGCTAAATTCGCATGATAGGAGCATTGCCAAACGTGTATCTAAAAAACTAAATGAAATAAAAATGCAAATTCATTCTATGGTGATACTATCTTGTATTTATTTTACATGATTTGAAATACTTGTAAAAACTGCTTTGTGAAAAGTATATATATCATCCACTTAAACAAGTTGTAAAAAGCGGATTTTTCCAGCATTTATTATTCGAGACTTGCCGTGTGAGATAGTAATGTAAGATGTGAGAAAAAAACTAAGAAATTTGGAAAAGCTTTTGAAAATCCATCGATTAACCTAGAAAGCACATTTCAACAAATCACCGCATGTGGACGACCATGCTAAATTCATGTAAAATATTGATCAAGTAGGCCGTTTACTGTACTTTTGCAAGCAAAAAAACAGTATCTAAAAATTGACCTTCTAGCTTTGAATTATCAAAATGATGTTTAAAATAGTTTAATACTGTTTAACAATATTTATTGAATTGTTTGCCTGAGAATGTTGAGAAAAGAAGTACTTAAAGAGAAAAAAAAAAGTTAATCTGTGTGAGGCACTTCTGCCCTGAGACCATTCGAAGTGACTTTTTTCACTTGGAGCGTATATTGGTGTAAGAATGATGCCCGATGTCTCCTTTACTTGTCAAATGACAAAAAGTCTACTTCTATCAGTAATAATTTGTGAATTTGAAACAAGTAAATGGAAGTTAGCGTTCTTCATTTAGCGGAACCAAAAAATAGCGGAACTTTTTGATTCGCTAGCTCAATCAAAATTTAGCGGCAAAATTAAACCGCTTACAAAAAGTTATCGGACTAATTAGGTATTAGCGGATTAGCGTTTTTGTGCCGAACACTGGCTTTTTATAATATTCGTTGTAGTAATGCTTATGAAAGAATATTAGTGAGGGTTATAGACCCGAACTGTGCCTTCTTGCGATATCTCAAGAACGATGATCTTTATTAATAGAGCTACCAGACAATTAGCTAGTTAGGGTCATGTAGACCCGCAGGGCCGTAGGAAGAACCTACTCAAGGGGGGGGGGGACGGATAGAAAAATTAGAATTTAACTAAATGATTTTTTAAGAATTTTAACTTAATAGTTTTCGTATTAAATCGTAATTTTAGAAAACTGGTCATATAACTAAAAGGCGAGTCAATTTTTTTTTAATGAATCCTCATGGATATTTAAAATCTTTGAATTTATTAAAGAGTGTGGTGGTACACATTTATTTGATTTGAGCATAAAATAAGTTTTTTTAAGGAGAGCCTTCAATTTATTTTGAAAAAACTTAATCTATGCTCAAATCAAACAAACCTAATTTTCCCAACTCTTTGGCAAATTGAGAGATTTCAGCTATGGATGAAAATAAATCAAATTTTCAAAAATAAAAGTAATGATTAAGATTTTTATCGCCGATATAATTATTGATTATATTATTTTAATGGCATTGCGGCGAGATGAACTTCTAAGGTAGAAATGTTTAAGTCATTAGGAAGAATATAGCTGGATAGATGAAGCGAGTGCGCTTCGTAGAGGAAGTGAAAAGGTGGTGAAGAATGTAAGCGGAGGGCAATTTGTGTAGAAAGCTCAAAACTGATCGGGTAAACTTTTGCTAGGCTCACTGACTGACTATGTAGAGGAGGCGAAGCAATCGCAGATCCTCTTCACAGTCAGCCTAGAGTGGCTTAGGTGTATTCTATACACACCTAAGCGAGCGGTGTGTATAGAATACACCTAAGCCACTCTAGGCTGACTGTGAAGAGGATCTGCGATTGCTTCGCCTCCTCTACATAGTCAGTCAGTGAGCCTAGCAAAAGTTTACCCGATCAGTTTTGAGCTTTCTACACAAATTGCCCTCCGCTTACATTCTTCACCACCTTTTCACTTCCTCTACGAAGCGCACTCGCTTCATCTATCCAGCTATATTCTTCCTAATGACTTAAACATTTCTACCTTAGAAGTTCATCTCGCCGCAATGCCATTAAAATAATATAATCAAAAATAAAAGTAAGAGATAAAATAATTTAGGATGAAATTTGCTTGATGTTAACTTGACAAAATTTATGATTTTGGTTTGAAATGTGGCTTTAAAAAAACTGAAATATTTATAACAATAACAATTGTTATTTGACCAAAACACAATTCACAAAATGACCTTAATTTAAACCAAGCAGTGACAATTGTAGTGAATTATAAGAAATTGAATGATGATCATTAAAATAAATAAATGAAAAACTAAATGTTAAGCAATACACCGAGAATTTAAAGAATTTTGTGCAGATTTTTTAGATTAAGATCAGGTACTCTGTATGATTTTTTTAGATAAAATTAGGTTTTTCTCCTAAAACAAAACATAGAAAATTCTACTTTATTTTTGTGATTTTTAAGCTAAATTAAATGTACATACTTATTTTGAAAAAAAAAATTAAATCTGGAAATTGAATTGACGAACAAATTTTAAAGGTCATACTCTCTTGAATTCCTCAACATTTTTTTGTTGATTGTATAACCCATTTACAAGATAAATCATTTTTTTTAAATTTTGAATACGCATTCTGAATCTGGATTCTAAATTCCAGATCGGAATTTCAAATATGAATTTCCAATGATGAATCTTATTTTTTATTTTGGATCGCCAATGTAGCTTTAAAAATTTGAATTTTGTGTAACCCGAGGTTTCACTAATCTGATTACCTCGGATAAGCGATGTTCTACTGCATTTATTTTGAACCAAGAACAGAGAACTTGGAACTGCTTTTGTTTCTTTTCCATTTTATTATTTAGAATCAAGAAAAATGAAAAAGCCCTATTTTAACCTGTCAGTACAACCATTAAACTATGGGCAGATCATACAATTGGTTGAAGAACTTGAAATTTTAATAATAAACAAATATTTTCTGCTTTTCATATTCGGCAACCTATTTTAAAAATGTTGAAAATGCATGAAAACTTGACTCAACTTTAATATGAAATTAAAAAAAAATTGAACCGGGATTTCAAAGCAGCCTTTCTTTTACAATTTCTTTTGATTATTCCAACTGAAATTCAAGAATCTTGAACTGAATACGAAAATAGAAATTCGATTGTGGGTTTGAAAATATGGAACCAGAACCTTTTGATATGGGTTCAATTTAATTTAAAATTTAATATTCAGACTTGAATTTCTATAAACAAGTGAGAAAATTTTGAAAACCTGTAGCAGAATTTTGAACTTCGGATGGGTTGTTGAGGTTTTGGGATTAGTTTTAAGTCTAGATTGTTACTCTTACATAATCTTACACTGTTATCAAAATTTGGTAATGAATTTAAAATTTTGGATGTAGAGTTGAATACCTCGTTTGCTTTTCTGGACCCTCATGGGAGGGGTTTTAACCTCCAAACCCCCAGCCCCCCCCCCCCCCCCCCCCCGGTCCTACGGCCAAATAGTAATCCGTGCGCCATGAGGAAAGACGGCTCACTCTGAATATCTCAGATGTATGTTGAGATAAAAATCTCAATCCAACTGTCATCGCCGTCGCAAGCATATTTTTCTATATGTTATAGATATTATTTATCTATATATTTATTAAATTGAAAAATTTCTTACATAATCAAACAAGCATCCGCTAATTTCATCGATGGGGAACCTGAAGTTCATAACAAAAATATGCTCATACGCTTATGATCTTAGTTTTTTTGTGTTCTTTTACGTGGAAAAAGAATTTTTGATGAATTATCAATTAGTCAAACAAACGCAACGAATTTGCAAATCATGGCTTGTGGGGAAGCGAGGGCCACCTATAGTTTTATGTTTTATACACATTCAGAACTTAAAATACATTTTTCCTATCTATAAAGTTTTCTTATGCCAAATGAAAAGTTTTGAAAAATATTTTGTCCGTCCTATATAATGAATTATGCCGAAATGATCCCGAGCCAGAAATTAGGAACCATTCGATCATACACAGCTCTTTTTTTTATTTTCTCATCTGAAATTGTTTTAAAATAACTAAATTTCAGTTTTGGCTCAACTCATGAACTTTGCACGTTATCTATTCAATTTAGATACGGTGGCCCACGTTTCCCCAAAATTTTTCAAAATAAAAAAATACTTTTTTAAAACAGTCAGAACTTGTGATATAATTGTATTTAAACAATTTAAAAAAATACTTGATGGTACCTTAAAAATATAGAAAACCTTTCCATTTTTTTTTTTCTTTTTATCTTTTATAATAAAAAAGTTATGACGGAAAAAAAAAGTGGCTAATGATACTCCACTCTCCCCTTCTGAAAAATGATCGCAAACTGGCAATTAAAAAAACATCAAAACTATGTATGTGTAAAATTTATACAGTTGAATTTTCCATAAAACAACCTGTTTTATTCTAAATACTTTGATTTCATCAGGAGAGGTGTTTTGTACTTGTTCATCATTAGTTTCCCCAAATTATACTTTTTTTTCTCTCCAAAACATAACACAGCTGTTCGTCACAAAACTCGTTAACAGACTTATTCGACTCTTGCTCGATCGATCCGTCATCGTGATACGCTTTCTCTTTCCTGTTTCCTTGCTTTATAATTTTGTTTTCATTCTTTCACGCACATTCACGCATGTTTTGAGTCATACACGATGAAATGAGTTCATTGTATACTGCGTAATATATATGCTCATAAATATTTGTGACGATTTCATGGTAAATTTTCGAATCATCTTCAAACTGCTATAATCACTTCGGTACTACCCACCTCTTCTCTTGGACTGTGTATCATTCTTTTTTATAACTTTTCTAGATTTTGAATACAAATAAATCATTTAGAGTCTGGCAGTAAACTTGCATTCCTACTTCATTTCCCTCAGAACCTTTTTAAAGTGATCAGAAATATACGGGCTGAGTGTTTCATATTAGTAAAATACTTTACTTCTGAAGATTAATTCAATTGTTTTTCATTTTTTGCTTTCTTGTTTTTCTATTTTGTTTATATTTTTATGTCGCCTCAATAATGTTTTCTCTTGTCTTTCTCCTTTTTCCTCAATTCTATTATTTTTTTCCTATTTATTTATTTTTTTTTTATCTTCCGTCATTTTTTCTGCTCTTTATTATCGGGAACCATCACTTATCTAATTCTTCTCTTTCTATTTTTAATGTTTTTAACAGTTTTTTCACACTCATGTCTTTTCCACTTTTTTTTCTTTTTTGGTAGCATTTTTTCCATATTCAGTACTACTTTATCTGTGTTCGCTCTTTAACCATATACGTCTCTTATATTTAGCTACTTTTATAACCTTTTTTTTTTTGTTCGCTTTTTTACCGTTCTTCGTTTACCGTTTCTTATTTTATTTCTTCTTCTTTTTCCCTTCTCTTCTATCACAATCGCTCTCTTAATGATCCCACTCGATCGTGTGAAAAGACCTCCACTGTTTAACGTTTCCCTAGTCTCATATCTTTTTTCGCTGTTTTTACGCTGACTTTTCCTCTCCTCCTTATTCTAAATGCTTCTTTTTCACCTCTGTTCGCCATTATTTATTACTTTTCGGTCTTTGTGAGTTTTTCTCATGTTCTTGTTTTTTTTACCTTGATCTATTTCTTTGTCTTTTTTTGTACGCTTCTTCGTGTTTCTTGCACTATCCTTTTGCTTTTTCATCTCTTTATTTTATTTCGTTGTCTATTTTACTTGTCTTTTCTCTTAATTGTTCCTTTAGCGTTTCTCTTATTCTCTAATCATTTGCTTTTCTCTCTTCCTCCATTTCTCAATTGTTTTTTTTAATAAAATTTCATGTTTATTTCATGTATACTTTTTTCATATCTACTCTTATCTTTCCATTTATGTTGTTCTTCTAAGTTCCTTCCCTTTTTCTTGATGTTCATTTTCTTTTTTTCTATTTCTTTTCCGGTTATTTCGTTTGTTTTCAATCATTTTTTTCTTTAGCGGTTATAGCAGCTTATAGATAATTTGAAAATTTATCTTTAAGTTAATATCACAAATATTTATAAGCATATGGGTATGTGAAAGAATGAAATTCGGGATGGGCGCGCTCGCAATTCCGGTATACCAATTCCCTTGAGTTCAACAGAGAATGAATTAGCTTTCACTCCAATCTCACTCAGACTATCTGTCATTATGAGAGCACCTGCAACGGTACAGACGTAAATATTGGTTTAGCAGTTTTAGCACAATTTTTAATTTTGGCATCGGCTAATACACGCGCTCCAAATCGGTGTGACAGTAAATATAAAACGGGTACACTTTAATTGCAGATACTCAATAATTGAAAAGAAAAAACTCATTTTAACAGAAAAATTGCTATGTTTTGACTTTCACACCGTCATTATTCTACCAGGATTTCATTAACTTTAAGTCTTTTTAAAGAAATCTATGTAGCAGTAAAAAGCAAACTTTATTCTTTCTAGCAGGCCCAAGCCGCGTTGCCAGATCCAAGGATTTCTCCCTAGATCTACTGATTTTAAGCTTCTTTTTTTTCGAAGCTACGGATCGATGCTCGAAATTTACGGATTTTCAGCATTTTCTACGGATGATTCAATAATTGTAGGAATTTTGCGGATAAACGAAAATTCTACCTGACGACCCGAAAAAGGGTCATCAAATTTCATTTTGACAAAATTAATACATTTTTCGACTTTCGTTAAATCTACGGACTTAAGCGGTTTGCAATGTGGCAACGCTGGGCTCAAGCTTAATCGAGCAAGAGTCGAGTCAGTCTGTTAACGAATTTCGTGACGAAAAGCTAAAAAAAATATGACAATTAAGGGAAATCTGAATGGTGCTGTAACAAGTACGACTAGATGTTAATTGTGAGCTTTAGAAAAATAAAATATTGTACGATTTCAAAGCCTACTATTTTTTAAACAAATAGCAAGCATTTTCAAAACCAAATTAACTCCAGGTAACGGTACTCCGAAAATAGCTTGAAACTCATATTTTATGAAAAAAGAAATAGTTGTTGAATTTTATCGACGTTTTTCGGCGAGTTTTACAAAATAAAAAAAGGTTTTTATACCATTTGTCCAGACGTTTCGAGCTACTCTGGTATTCGCTCCTCTTCAGTGGACACTAAAATTTATTTTAAATTACTAATAATTACTAAAATTACAATTTTTGTTTTCAAACTTACGAATTACTGGCTTTCGTCTATACTAATTTGTTCTGGCTCAGTTTGTTTTGTTTTGCGTTTACATTTGTGTGTCAGTGTCTGTGTTAATTTGGAAATGACGGGGTCGTATGCTGTTTTAAAATTACATGAATCTCGTTGTCTGTTTACAACATTGTTGTCCCCTCTTAGTTTAATGTAAAAGGTTTCTGTAGTTATTCTTGCGTTGTATCCTGCTACTCTCTCTAAAATTTTGGTGTTTTCAAAATCGAAATTATGACCAGTTTCTAAGCTATGTTGTGCTAAACCAGTGCTCATTTGTTTCGTTGATACATTTGTTTGATGTTGTTTGATTCGTTTTTCTAAAAACTGGCTCGTTTCATCAACGTATGATTTTTTACACTTTCCACATTTTATTTCGTAAACCACATTAATGTTTTTATTCTTTGGAATTTTATCTTTGATTTTTGTGAAAATTACGTTTTTTATTTTGTCTAATGGCTGGAAAGCAACATTAATATCAAATTGCCTTAGATATCTGGCCAGTTTTTCTCCTAAACCTGCACAGTAGGGGATGGTTGCAAAATTATTCATAATCTTATTCGAAACACTTAAACTATTATAAATTTGATGTGTTCTTTCTTTTATAATGTTAGAAACTAAATTCCGTGGATAGTTGTTCAGTTTTAGAATTTTGTTAACCGTGCTCAATGTTTTTTCCCTGTAAACAGTATGTGTGAGTCTTATTGCTCTGTCTACTAGTGCTACAACTGTGTTCTTTTTGTGTGAAAAAGGACTCAATGAATTAAAATCCAGATATCGTCCTTCTTCATCCTTCGGGAACCATTCCGTCGTAATAACATCTTCCTCTCGGCGCAAAATTGTGTCTAGGAACTTAATTTTACCGTCAGTCTCGTGCTCGATGGTGAATTGAAGCCTTTGATGAAAACTGTTGAAAGTGTTCAAAATTTCCAACAAATGGAAATTTTGAACACTTTCAACAGTTTTCATCAAAGGCTTCAATTCACCATCGAGCACGAGACTGACGGTAAAATTAAGTTCCTAGACACAATTTTGCGCCGAGAGGAAGATGTTATTACGACGGAATGGTTCCCGAAGGATGAAGAAGGACGATATCTGGATTTTAATTCATTGAGTCCTTTTTCACACAAAAAGAACACAGTTGTAGCACTAGTAGACAGAGCAATAAGACTCACACATACTGTTTACAGGGAAAAAACATTGAGCACGGTTAACAAAATTCTAAAACTGAACAACTATCCACGGAATTTAGTTTCTAACATTATAAAAGAAAGAACACATCAAATTTATAATAGTTTAAGTGTTTCGAATAAGATTATGAATAATTTTGCAACCATCCCCTACTGTGCAGGTTTAGGAGAAAAACTGGCCAGATATCTAAGGCAATTTGATATTAATGTTGCTTTCCAGCCATTAGACAAAATAAAAAACGTAATTTTCACAAAAACCAAAGATAAAATTCCAAAGAATAAAAACATTAATGTGGTTTACGAAATAAAATGTGGAAAGTGTAAAAAATCATACGTTGGTGAAACGAGCCAGTTTTTAGAAAAACGAATCAAACAACATCAAACAAATGTATCAACGAAACAAATGAGCACTGGTTTAGCACAACATAGCTTAGAAACTGGTCATAATTTCGATTTTGAAAACACCAAAATTTTAGAGAGAGTAGCAGGATACAACGCAAGAATAACTACAGAAACCTTTTACATTAAACTAAGAGGGGACAACAATGTTGTAAACAGACAACGAGATTCATGTAATTTTAAAACAGCATACGACCCCGTCATTTCCAAATTAACACAGACACTGACACACAAATGTAAACGCAAAACAAAACAAACTGAGCCAGAACAAATTAGTATAGACGAAAGCCAGTAATTCGTAAGTTTGAAAACAAAAATTGTAATTTTAGTAATTATTAGTAATTTAAAATAAATTTTAGTGTCCACTGAAGAGGAGCGAATACCAGAGTAGCTCGAAACGTCTGGACAAATGGTATAAAAACCTTTTTTTAATTTGTAAAACTCGCCGAAAAACGTCGATAAAATTCAACAACAATACATCGCGGCGATTAACCAACATTCATCGAAAAAAGAAATAATATCAAATACAAAACTTCTGTAACTACTCACTAAGAAGTCAAAATAACTCGCGTTAAAATAATTCAATTAAAACCCTTTAATTGAATAATAAGAATCCTTTGGTTTTCCCAGAAATTATTGGGAACTAATAATGATTAACTTTAGGCACAAAATTTTTTTTGATGATCAAAAATCAATTGACCCGCAACCGTCTAAAATTTTTTTACTTGTAACAGTCCCTGGAGTGTCAATTTTATATTTCTGACTGAAATCAATATATCTCTCTTGTATTTTAACCTATATTTACAAAATTTATAGTTTTGGAAACCTTTTGATGCAATTCAAAAAAAAAATTCAGACAATATTCAGCTAAAATACTTCAGTTTTCCGTCATCTAATGCCTTAAAACAGAATCCTAAAAATAAGCTTCGGAAAAAAGACTGGTAAAATAAATATCACTTAATGTCCAAGACAAGGTGAGAAAAACAGCTACATTTGAAAATAAGCCAAAAAAATTTCTGTTACGTATTTTTAAAATCAAAAGATGCAAAAATGTGTCAATTTTCGTAATTTTTTCCAATCCATTTTTCAAAATTGTAACTTAAGCAATTTGGTTTATTGATTGCAAAATTCGGTTTTTACACCACTTTTTAACTTTTTTGAGGTTGTGATCTTAAAAAAAATCATAAAATTATATCCTGTGCAACGTATAGCTTCAAACTTCAGCTTTCTTGGATACAAGTCAGTTTTTTTTCGAAGCATGTTTAACCCTTCGTTTCATAAAGTAACAAATTTGCAACAAATTATGTATGGAAAAAGTGAAAAATCGTATTTTATTTTAATTTTTTTTCTTGATGTACTCATCATTTCCAACTGTGTAAAATAATTTTTGAGGAAAAATAAAAAATCATGAAATGAAGGGTTAAATTTTTTTTAAATAACGGATAACTGAAGTATTGTAGCTGAATATTGTCTGAAAAACATGTTTGAGTTACATCAAGAGGGATATATTGAGGGTGCGTCCATAAAGAAAAGTTATGATGCAAAATTTAAGATTTTGTTCATTAAGGGTCCATGAAGAATTTTTTTATCTGGATGCACCCGAATAAAGCTACAAGCCGTTAAACTTCCAATAGTGTCATAGTGTCACTCAAGAGCGTATTAGGGTTAAAGATGACTAAATTGTAGGACTTATTTTGAAAAATATATAAAAAATGCTGTGACTTATCTGGAGTTCAATTTCAGTGGGAGATTATAATTATTAACAATTTCAAACTATGAATGAACTAATGAAAAAAAGATCCATGTTCAATGGAGAAGTTCCTTCATCCCTCATAAGCCCTTGATCAAACACTTTAAAAAGGAATTTTGAATTTATCAACAATAGTGCCCTGAAGAGTTTTTTCAACCGATATGATACAACCCAGTCTGTGAATGCTAGTATTATTTCATGGTTAAACATATTCCTTAAAAAAAACAGTTCAAATACATAGGGTAACGGACTTCTTTTGGACCAGGTACATATTTTGGACCACCTTGTAGCTTTTTGCCAATATTTCTATCATAAATCATGTTATTCATAACTTTTTTTTTGGGGCTTGTGATATAGCTCAGTTGACAAGTCGATTGCTTTCTGAGCCGATGTTCGTGAGTTCGAGCCCAAGAGTAAATAACGAACACAGTTGTACCGGATAAGTTTTTCAATAACTGTCCGCCAACTGCAACGTTGATAAAGTCGCGAATGGTAAAACGACTATAATTAAAAAAAAAAAAAAAAAACAAAAATTTTGAACAAATATAGTTAAAGCTAGTTCTTATGATTCTAATCACATCTAATTTTTTTTTTAAAGTAAGCTGTTAACGGAGAGATTTTTCACAGTTGGACCGAATCAGGGCCATTTCAGGAGGACGTGTCATTATTGGAGTCAACTTTTAGGAGGTTTGCTGCATAGCTGTGATGAATTTTACAAATACAAACATGTTCACAGCTATTATAAAACACGTGAAAACTATTTTGCAAGCTCGAAAAAGTAAAATAACTGGATTTAATAGCAATTTGACCCATGTCGAAAATAGGTCCTACTTTATTCCTCAGGGACTTATTTTGGACCACTCAACATAACCTGGGTATTAAACTTCCTGTTAAATGTTCATGAACGTAATGAGACGTTGTACGACGATATGAAAGAATTGTGCACACTATTTCAATCACTCATTATGAGTAAAATTTGAAATTTAAGCATGATTTTATTCAATCAACTCGCCAAAGCCCAAACTCGTCATTAGACGAGGTTCACTTCAATCGTCATAAAACCAAACCAATCATAGTTTTAACTTACTTTTTGTGCACTATGCTTTGGATTACGTTAATCTAACAATCTACATCAATGGCAACTGTTTGATAAGCAGTTGTTAAAGCTAAAGCTTAAAGAAGGCTCAAAACATGAAAACTTGGATTTGCACTAATTTTTTATAAAGTCATTGTTTTTATGCTTCATGAAAAATTGTTTAAAGTTCGTTCTTAAAATTTCAACCATTTAGTATTGCCAGTAAAATGAGTAAATTCAGGAATGATTTTTGAGGAAAAAAACTAGGGTAGGTAGAAGAAACGAATTATAAAACCCGTCTAAAAGAGGGGTTTGGAAAAAAAACGACAACAAATCGGCAAATATGCAACGTGTTTAATTTTTGGAACAGTTGAAATATCTCAGTTTATTTTAGAACAATTTTATTAAATAATACATTCAATTATGGCTATACAACATAAACTTGGGAAAAGGTAGTTGAAATGTGTAAATTTGACAAGCGATAAAGTACTAAAAATCTAGTTTTTCAGCCCCTGTGGTTATGCAATTAAAAAAAACTGTTGGAAAATTACTCCAACGATAAATTTTATCCTAGAACAAAGTTAATATCAAACTTAAAACAGAATTTTTGTAAAAAGAATCTGGCTTTTAGATGGCTTAAAAGATAGCATAAATCTCGTATATTTTTATCTTTTTGAATCTATATACAGAACTGAAGCCAAACCAAACCCACTAAGATTGTGGAAGTCAAAATGCATCAATTGATGTCGCGAAGTTCATGATGTCAGACTTTCTCAACTTATCATTGGGTCTCCTGAAGGAGATTTGCGTTCTGAAAATTGAGCCTAAAGGTAAGGCAACTGGCCAGTATTAAACACTGCAGAACAAATTTCGTCGAGATTTCAGTGTACTGTCAGAATTTTCATAACACTTGGAACACACTATATAACAAGAATTTTACTGTTTTTATTCTATTCATATTGAACAAACAAACAAACAAACAAAACTTGATTTAAGCTAAGACAAAATTATCTGAATAATTCGCATAATTGCGTACCAAGCGCTGTTGAAATACTGCAAAGTTTAGAAAAAAAAAACTTATTTAGTTTAAGGGTGGTCCAAAATAGGTCCAAAGGGTGGTCCAAAATAGAAACCTGGTGGTCCAAAATGCTGATCAGAGTAATGATTGAAGAAACATCTTTTTAGGCTTAAATCTTGTTACATTACAACAAACGACGATATTTTTCGATAGAAAAAGTCTTGATCTTCGTAATGAACGGATAAAGCAGTCGAAAATTGTAACAAATGCTATTTTATTCCAGAAAATAGCATAGCCACTTCCCAAAACGGTCCAAAATAGGTCCGTTACCCTATGCGTCGCGCCGTTAACAACAGTTATAGAAGATAAAATACACATGTCAACTTGTAGAAAAAAGCCCTCTTTGGAAATTCTTCCCGAAACTTGTTTTTAAAAATCCAAATTTAAACAATAAAATTTTAGTGCAGAGCTAACTGATGACAAGTCAATTCTTAACTTGATTTCATGCTTACTGTAACGTCTTCATCCAAAAAAATTTCTGCTTCTTTACTAATAATCACCGTAAAATTACTCCCTTCTGTGCTGCAAATACGTATGGAACTCTCTTTTTTGACCGAGCTCTGTCAGTTTGGTGCCATTATCGGAAACAGGACAAAAAAATCGTTCCGGAAGCCGGAACTTGGCCCCTTTGGAAATTATTTCTGTTCCGAATCCGGGTTGAAAAAGTTCCGCTTGGCTAACACCACGACCACACAAATCGATTGTCCCGGGGAAGGTGGGTGTCCTAACCATTTTTGCTGCACCAGCTACCCGGCAATGATGATTCGGTTTCGAAAAGGTGATGATGACGGCAACAATCGCCGCCAATTCGTTTCGCGCCAAATGTCAATGGGCCAAATTCTTGAATCAGCAAGAGGTGTCAAAAATGTTGCCAAGAACCTGAAACGCGTTCCACGTTTTCTTCAGGAGAAAAAATTGAGAACGACAAAAGAACCCTTGGACCTGACAATACCCGGGAGCAATCCGACCTGTCGTAATCCTCTTGTTTTGTCGATCGTCTCCTTCGTTATTGAAGATATTTTTTGTGATTTTTTTTCTTTTTTGATTATTTTTTTTCTTGAAGTCCAACCGATAGTGCACCGAGGAACTTCTCCTTGTATTTTCTTTTGCGATTTTATCCTAAATCCACAAGATTCACTCTCTGGTACCTGAACATAGTTAAAGACGTACGCAATTTTTGCTTTCCTTCTTGGGCAACCTTCCTTTACTAGTTCAAGTTTCCCCGATCTTCGGATATCAAGTGATGTAATGCAATTTTTCTTTGAAAAGATGCCTCCAAAAGTCTAAGAATCCTATGTTCATCTTTCTGCTGCATCTAAGCACAATAACAAGAAGAGCAAATCCCTTACAAAAGCAACAGAAAATCAACAAAAAAAAAAAAGATAACTGATTCTGGTGACAGATCGCAAGGGATGATTCATGATCGCAGCCGAAATTTGAAAAGAAAAACGAAATCGATGAACTGTGGAAAAAAAGGAAAAACATAACAAAGGTTGCAGAAAAACTTTAATCGTCTAGTTTTGAGGTTTTGGCGCTATTGTTGCGAGAATTGTTTGAATTGGACAGTGCATGGGAGAAAAATGCGCCATCTCCTATCAAATCTCGAAGATCAAGCTGGAAAAATATTTACTGAACTCTATGGTAAGGTCTATGGCTTTTTTTTTTTTATAAAACATCAAACTGCCCTGAGAAATTTACTCGTGACTTGTATCTTTCTGCCAGTCTAGGCTGAAACGTCATTTATTCTAACAATTTCAACATTTATAAAAATGAAAATTTTGAAATTGGTTGATTTAAATTTTAAGAACAAGGATATTAATATTGGTTATCATTTTTGAAAAATAAGACCGATTTATCAAATTGAAAATTCTCATTGCATATTTTCCGGGAACGCATTCAACCACACATCCTGCTGAGCCCAATCATAAAATGCATTTTTAATATCGTTACCAAAATGTCATTTCTCCCAGGCCTTCATCGGCGCTGCCTGGCAGGAATAAAACAATCCTTTTCGATAGAAAAGCCTTTGCCCGGAAGAAAGGACCCTACCGGGAGAAAAATTCATTTTCACCCTTTTCGCTATGCCGACCGAGCAACGATCGGCGATCGAGCCTTCATTGTTCGCTTTTCCCGATTTCACACGAGCACGAACAATACAATGTGCGCTCGAACGAAGCCTCTCGTCGCTGATCGTTCAATTGAGTGATCAACCCGATCGACCCGATCCGACGCACGGGAACAATGGAGAAAGTGACGGGGGGTGATTGTGTAGCGACAAAAAAAATCGACCCAAAACAATTGCCGACCAGCAATGCGGTGACAAAGGAAAGGATTATTAAAATGCATTTCTTTTCGTATTTTCGAATATTTGTTTTGTTTTTGTGTTTTTTTTCTGTTGCTGGTGATTGGGCCCGGATCGAATTTGGTTTCGTTTGTCGTGTGGATTTTTTGGACAGTGATTAAGTTTGTAAGTTTACGAGTTCATCGATTTTTTTCCGGGACAGTTAAGGTGTCAAGTTGGAAATAAAACTCTGATTTTATAGTCGTTTCATCAAATATCAATATTGTGATATTTTTATTGACTTGCACCTGATCGTCCTTTCGACACCATTACACAACAAATGTATGTTAGCGTTTTGCCGCAGGAATGCCGGAAAGTTGAATTGCTTTCTTTTTTAAGATAAAAATGAAGATTTTTATTTAAGGTTCACGAGTTTGACGTTTTGTTCAATATAAACCAGGTAGGGAATTCAATCTTTCTCCGTCCAACAGATGAAAATGAAGTCCATATAGTTCTATTGAGCCTCAAAAACAAAACAAAAAGTTGTAGACCGGATTGCCTCCCAATAAGTGTTATAAAAACGAACAACCTCCTATTTTTTTCATATTCTTGCAAAGTTTTTCAACTCAATAATAGAAACAGAATGTTTTCCAGATTGCCTTAAAGTGGCTTAAGTTATTCCAGTATTCAAATCAGGTGATCCAGACGATATCAACTATTATCGACCAATTTCTTCGCTAAGCGTCTTTCGCAAAGTGTTCGAGAAATTTTTGATAAACAGAGTTTCCTCAGTTATAGTAATTTTTCAAACAAAAAGCAATACGGTTTTAGAGAAGGATCAAGCACTCTTAAAACTATTTCAAAACTAGTTAACTCATTAATTACAGATGTTGACTCCAAAAATATTGCCGGACCTTTATTTCTGGACCTGGAAAAGGCATTCGACACATTGAATCATGAAATTTGATTGAATTCAAGAAATATAGAATAAGGGGAAAAGCAAATGACATAATTTGAAGTTACTTAATCGACAGGAATCAATTTGTTGTGGTTGAAGGAATAGCCAGCGGATTGAGAAATATTATTAGGGTATAGGGGTTTCACAGGGCAGTAACATAGGTCCTTTTCTTTTTCTTGTCTACATCAACGATATTTGTAATCTTCCCCTTCCCATTTCTTGGTACTTCTTGGCTTTTTGCCGATGGTATTGCTTTATTTTACACAGGAAAGTCTCCAAATACAATAATCGATAACCTGGAAAATGATTTGAAATTGCTTTCTAAATTAATTAATAGCAATCTACAGAAAAACTACACATATGTTATTTTATTCGCCCAGGGAGTAATTTTATTACACAGCCCAGTAAACATGAAATCGTACGAAAATTATAACTTAAGTCGTTTACAATGGTGATGCGAATCGCAATTCCAACTGCATCGTGAAAAGATCGTATAAAATGTCGTCTGAAGTCAGTTTAAATCGGATATGATAGAAAGTCCACCATGTTTGTAAATATTGCAATAATTTTGCTCCCGTGCGAGCTTCAAGTGAGAAAATCATCGTCATATTCTCTCTACAACCAGCAGTGCATCCAGGTTGCTGAAAATCAGATGGAAATTGAGTAATTTTGACCAATGGAAGAACTAGCACATATTGTCGATGGCAACGATTGAAGGCTATGAGAGCAAATTTTTGCGCTCTCTTGCATTCTTCCGATAGGTTCGAATTAAATGTTGTATAAAGCCCAATTTGTGTAGTTTTCGTTGCTTTAGAAAGAAATTAAATTTATGTGTGTATATTGCCTCCACTTTTGTAAACAAATGTTGTTTTTCAACTTTCACACGATCATGATATAATGTATATCCAACGTTAATCAAAACAGCATAAAAATATAGCTACAATAATTTTTGCTGGGAGGGATCCATATATGAATCGGTATGCTATAGAAGAAATGAAAACTTTCAATTACTTAGGCATTCATTTATCAGTACCATTTCTTGGAGTTGCCATATCTATATATATAAAACAGGGAGAGAGACAGACCATACAGAAATGTCTCTTCACTGGATCATCCGATTTGCATACGATTTTTTTTGTTGTGTTCGTTTTCACGCGAAGAATAACACAACGGAGAGATAATTTAGAAAATGTTTTTGTGGAATTTGAAAATTAATTTTTAGTTTTTATTCGTATCAAATAAAAGTCATGGCACCCAATTTCCATTTTTTTCATTCGAATCACCCAGAGTAGGAAGGCGCCAAAAGCAATCAAGGCTTACTGATGTTCATCCATCTCTCTATTGGAAATTTTGGCGCCCATTTTCGTTGCAAGTGTACTTTTCACGTGGCACCAGTAAAATGGATACTTGGATGTAATTGTTCACCTTCCGTATGGAGTGAAAAAAAAGAACGCAATAAGCCGGCATGGAGTAAATATACCTATTTCCGAAAATTGTCATTTTTGCTTCAGCATGAAGGCAACTTTAAAATTTTTTAAGCTAATTTACCCAAAGCTTGCCGGATTGCCCGGTTTTACCCGGACTTGACCGGGTAATTGATAAAACAAAATTTAAAGGGCCCGGTCAAGTCGTCCAGCCCGGATGTCCGGATTTTGATTAAAAAAAAAACCTGAATTTTCCGGATTTATTCATTTCATTTGCCAAATAAAAAAATCTCTTATAATGTTATTTTTTTTTAAATTTTGCGTGCTAAAACGAAATTTTTGAGCAACTTTTAACATAATAATCATGCACGGTTTCTGGATGCTTAAAATACGATTCAAAATTTCTGATGTGTTTCGAAGAAAAAAAATGATTGAAGTGCTTTTCGTTTCAATTTTTTTTGAGTAGTTTCTGAATTTAGCCCAAATTTGCTTGATATTGCCCGGATTTTGGATTGACAATTTTGAAATCATATGCCTGGATATAGTTAGGTTTTTAGATAGAATAAATTTGCCTGACCAGGATACGCGCGGGAAACATTCTGATCTCTTTTATTTACTCCGTTGTTTGTTTTGTTTATTTTCCGGTTAAATAAAAGACTGTCATATTATTCAAGAAAAATAATATTCTACGTATGACTGCGGAAGTTTTGACATATCCAAACAACAGAACAGATAACAATGAAATATTCCATTACAGAATCTTCTGTTCATATTTATGGTATAACATCAAGAGAACGTCTAATTTTTAATTAATAGAATAAGACGACCATAAATTGATTTGCTGGGTTTTTGTAAACGTAAAGAATGTAATGAGTTAGTTCGAGAATAGAATGATATTAACTTTGTAATACTATGTGAATTTCATCAGAAAACCGAGGAAATGTTAGATACTATCCACTTCTTCCTTTCATACTAAGGTGCTAAAAAACCAAACAAAATTAAGGATATAAATAGGATTGACTTTGTAAAAATAAAATTCATAATTTGATCCAACACTCAGTATCAGAAATCAAGAACAGATAATTGGTTTAATAACATCTTCAAATACAAGAAGCTTGGAAAATAAAAATTTTAGTCTCGACAAAAATATGATTCAAGATCCAAAACAGAGATAATGAAAACTGAATAAGATTTGCAAAGACTTTTTTGAATTTCATTTCTGATTTTGAATTCAAGATCTCAAAGTAAAAAAAGATTTCATAACCGTTTGATTTGAATTGCTGTGAATAAAAATTCCATGTACATACACATATATTGAATGTTCTAATTTTCTTTGTTCAGTGCTTAAGCATCCATTTCTCGATAAATATGATAAAGTTTAAGTCGATATAAAGAAGATGATTTTAAAAACTAAGAGGAGATTATCTAATACAGAGAACATATCAAATGCATGATAGATAACGAAAAACAGAATGGTATATGAAAATTTGTTGATTTTTATATATTTGCAGCATGAAAAAATCACGAAATTTCATACCATGAAAAGTGTTGTGCTTTTTCTACAAATTTAGTACCTATACGATAAAGAAAATTTCAAACATGGTTTTGGCGAAAAAGGAAAGACAGTTGATCAAAACTGCTTAAATTGACGACACATTCCAACAAAACACTTTTTGGAACTTCTTGGGGTTAATAGAAATTGAACATATCGGTGTCAAGGATCCTCTGTAAATGAAAAAAAAAAATGGAAAACAGAAGAAAATAGATTTTTAACTTTATCCCAAAAGATATTCGCTTTCCAGTTTTGTTGGAAGTCAATCTTCTTCGAAAATTTTTGCCCCTGGAGGTAGGCACTACCATAATATGACAGAAGTATTACGAAAATAGTCAAAAAACTGTGTCGATTCACTTCGTTTGAAGGTAACAATCCAGTTTCATGAGCGTAAACAATTATTTTCCTATTTTCTGCTTGTTTACGTGTTTATTATTTTTGCGAAATTCAAAGGCTTAACGAAGTTTGCCGGGTCAGCTAGTATAACATAAAAATAGTTTCTGCTCTCTGTGGCGTACTCTGAAGATAGAAGAGACTGGGGACGAGCATCTCAATCACATTTACATAAACTTCAAACTCTGCAAAATTGATGCTAAAAAGTATTTACAATCTTCCTTTGCTGCACCCAACTAGAATTATTTATTCAGTCAGATTTTATAATATCTTACCTTTATTAGTTCTTTGTGATTTCCAAACTGTATTGTATTGTATGTTTTGATAACCTGCAACTATCATTTGAAACCTTCGTTTCACAACAGCAATAAGAACACATAACATTAGATACTTCAATCTTCTTCAATGCTGCCGATCCTCAATTTTCTTAGGACAGAAAGGGATATCGTTTATTGGACCAACAAAATATAATTCCTTACCCAATGAATTAAAAGAATTCCATTCTCGTTCCATTTTCAGATCTAGACGTGTTATGCATTTCTTAGTAATTCGGCATCAAAATTATAGTTTGCAGTTTCCAGCAGCAAAACGTTTTGGATCCTCCGGAAGACAAACGTTTTCGGATCCATCACTCGTTGTTTCACTAGCAGAATCAAATCATGAATTGGCATGGTTCCCTTTGCTTTTAATCAATTTGCAATTGAAACAATAGCATCCATGACTGCGGGTGACAGGAAATGATGGTAAACACGGAACAAATGTTTACATCAACTCACGCTAAACTGAAACTACTCAAACTGTGGTTATTACGGGAAAAAGTTCAGTTCGAGTTTACAGGGGAGGTTTTTTTTGTAAATCTTTATTTGAAACGGCTCATACCTTCAGGTTTTAAGGAGCCAAACTCGTTGTACAGGGAAGGTTTTCGCCCCAGAACTCCTAAACGACTTTTACTGCTTGGATTTGTTTCGTAGCCCCTAAATTCAAACGGAAAGCATTACCCGGAAGTCAGCCAATAGTCAAACAATGACATATGCGACTCGGACATTTTTGGCATTGGAACGTTGCAGCGAATGGTCCGTGACAATATTGTAGAGGATATCTGCCAGCCCAGGAGTCTATACAAGAGCGAGTTGATTAATCTCCATCATCTATCCAGAAGCTTGCTGAGAGCCCACCTGAGGCTAAACTCACATTTTAGCGGTAAGCCAATGTGCAAGATAAAAAAACCACAACCACAAATGAAAAATGAATGTGCCAGGATAACATTCTGGTTGTTGACGATCACGGCGAGACCGACTACTAGAGAAAGGCGGAATTTCCGGACGATGAAGATAGTGAACAAGAATCCGTCACCCTGAACCGAGCTTAATTTTTATCCATTGAAGATTGACTGCTACGTTAACCGATCATGCAAATGAAGACTCTCTCTCATCCGTAGGTGATCTGATAGCCGGAGAAGTTGCTTCAAAGATCTGGATTCTGGATCAAGATCAAGCTTTTAAGGCTATTCCAGATGAAGGATCTCCAGGAAGTCAAGACTTTCCTGGGAAGTGCTATCAAGCGAAACTTCGTAGAGAAAGTCATCGAGTTTTCTCAGTCAGCATACGTTTGGAAAGTTCTGCAGAGATTCAGTATGGCCGATTGCAAACCCGTCAGTACACCGCTTGACACGAACATTCGCTGGACGAAGTTTAACAATGATAAGGTAATAATCGGACAGCCGTTCAAAGAACTGATCGGTTGCCTACAACACCTGGCGACATCTTCGAGGTTAAATATCTGTGCTGTGGTTAGCGCACTGAGCAAGAACCAAGCCAGCCTGGCGGATAGGCACTGGCAAGACCTGAAGCGATTTCGGCGATATCTTCGAGGTACGACTGATACGGCGTTGGTACTCCTCAAAAACGCGAATTCGGAACCACTAATCGAATTTGCTGGAAAAGATTTTGCCAACGACTCCGGCAGATCAAAGATCTGTATCGGACTACGCTTACATAATGTTCGGGAATCTTATTTAGTGGTCAACGAAACATCAGCAGACGGTACGTCTCCCATCGACCGGAGCTGAAATTGGACTCATATTTATGCCATGCGGTTAAGGAAAGTTTGTGATAAACAAACATTCTTGGTGAATTGGATGAGTTTAGCACTTCTTTCACAATAACGGAGGACAACATACCTTGTATCCAGTACCTGGAAGAGGCATGAACTCAAAATCGGATGAAGCCCCTGCGCGTTAAATATGCGTTCATCAGGGAGATCATAAGCAGCGGTAAGCTATCTTTGCATCAATTCTCAACTGAGGACCAGCCAGCTGATGCGTTCACGAAAAAAAAATCCGACGGAAAAGCATGCAAAGCTGTTCAGCGCTCGCAATATGCGGTGTTGAGACTTACCGTTTCCAGCAGCAAAACTTTTAGGATCCTCCAGAAGACAAACATTTTGGGATCCATCACTTGTTATTTCATTAGCAGAATAGAACAGAACCTTGTTTTAGTTCCCTATACTCAGAGTCTGTTCATAATTGAAACAATAGCATGGATGACTTCGGGTGACAGGTGATGATGGTAAACACGGTACAAATGTTTAAATCATCTCACGCTAAACCAAAACTACTCAACCTGTGCTTAACAGTTACACTGCAGTGTTGGCAGACAAAATTAGTAGATGCATGGGACTACTCATTGAGAAATGAGTTCTTTCCCGGTTAGGGAATATGAGAAGTGGAATGTGACATAAGCAATTGCTAGTGTGATAGATTGCATTATAAAGACCAGACGAGAACCAAAACTAACGATAAAACTATTCCACCACCCGTAACCTGTGATTTCAGCAAAAACTATTTAACATGGACGGGCTGTTCAATTCCCATATATTTTTTAATTATTTCCGAAAAAAGCATCTTTGGAGCAGATAACTTTGAACAAGATGGAACGTATCTTGAGTGTTTTTTTTTTTCGAGGAACCCAACGAAGCTTGTTTGAGCCACCGCACGCGTTGGAAACAGAAGTTATGGACGTTTTAGTCTCGATTTCCCAAAATTTTTTCTATTTATTCCAATACTTGAGGGTAAAACAGCCATAACTCCAGTTTTCAATCCGTGCGGTGGTTCAAATAGGCTTCATTGGATTTATCAATAAAAATCATATAATTTACATCCATTTTGGTTCAGAATTTTCAAGTTCGAAAATGCTTTATTCTCAAATAATTGAAAAATGTAGGGAAATTGAGGATAAAAACAGCCATAACTCCAGTTTCCAATGCGTGCTGTAGCTCAAACAGCCTTCATTGGATTCCTCGGAAAAATCGTCTTAGATAAGTCTCATTTGGATCAAAATTTTTCAAGCCCGAGTATGATTTTGTCTGAGCTATTTGAAAAATGTAAGGGAATTTAGGGTAAAACAGCCATAACTTCTGTTTCAATGCATGCGGTGACTCAAATAGGCTTTGTTGGATTTCTCGAAAAAAATCACACAAGATACGTCCCATTGGCTAGTGAAGGCTAGTGAAGTAGACAATGTGCAACTCGAGACCCCATACACCCAACCTTCGGGTAGTGGTCATATCACCTCTTGTCTGCAACTCCGATTCTCTACCTCCCCGTGGTACTAGCTGGGGTGCGAGCAACCTTAGCGGAGATCGGGTACCCAACCCCGGTGGATGCTTTGGTCGCATGCAGAATGAGTTAGGGGGCTTCGTACGCGTCTGTTCTCCATGTTAGGGGCGGCGTGCGGAGTGCAACAACGTCCTGGTGGTGTTCGGGACCCAAAACAGCAACATCACGACGGTCCTCCTGCGAGATAGTGGGGTTAGCTGCGGGCCTTGCGAGCCTGTGACTACTAAAAAACATAAGCAACGAATAACGACGTCCCATTTGGTTCAAGGTTTTCAAGTTCGTACATGCTTTTTTCGGAAATAATGGAAAAAATGTTGTGGAATTGAGGGTAAAAACAGCTATAATTCCTGTTTCCAAAGCGTGGGTGGCTCAAACAATCTTCATTCAATTCTTCGGAAAAAGTCGCATATGTTAAGTTTCATTTGGTTCAAAATTTCAAGTCTGAACATACTTTTTCTGGACTATTTGAAAAATGTCAGGGAATTGAGGGTAAAACAGACATAACTCCTGTTTCTAATGCGTGCGGTGACTCAAATAGGCTTCGTGAGATTCCTCCAAAAAATCGCAAATGATACGTCTGATTTGGTTCAAAATTTTCGAGTCCGATCATGCGTTTTCTGAATTATTAGAAAAATGTAGAAAATTTGAAGGTAAAACAGACATAACTCCAGTTTAAAAACCGTGCGGTGGCTCAAACAGTCTTTATTGGATTTCTCGGAAAAATATTACACATAGTACGTCAGATTTGGTTCAAAATTCTCCATTCCGATAATGCTTTTTCTGAACTTTTTGAAAAATGTAGGGAAATTAAGGGTAAAACAGCCATAACTTTAAAATCCGTGCGGTGGCCAAACAGCCAACACAAGATACGTTCTATTTGGATCGAAATTTTCAAGTCCGAACATGTGTTGAGGGTTAAATCAGCCATAATTCCATTTTCCGAAGCGTGCGGTGGCTCAAACAGCCTCCAGTAAATTCTTCTAAAAAATCGCACAAGGTTGGTATATTTTTGTTCAAAATTTTCAAGCATAAATTAGATTTTTTTCTGGATTGTTTACAAAATATAGGAGAATTAGGAGATTAAAAGGCACTATAACTCCGTTCGTAAGCTCGTGCGGCATCTGAACCTACGTCCAATGGATTCTGTGGACATTTTCACTTAAAGAAAATACTTTTTCATAGATTTGTTTTGTGTAGGAGGGAAGATATTGAATTTCTTTGCGGTTGATACATTTTTTCCCCATTGTGCAACCTTTGAGTTTTACTTCATCTATTCATTTTAATAAAAATAGTTGATTTATTTGTGATTTGAATTCGTCGTTCGTTTATTTGCAGCACAAATATTCTTCGAGTGTCAAGCTGAATGGTCGTTTTTTTTTACTTCTCGTCGTCGGTCGATTATAATCCAATCTTAAGGAGAGTGCTGCTGAAAGTGGGGATGGTGATGTTGGTGATAAATTTGTGATAGAAGATCAAAGAAAAGTTTTGATAAAGTCTACAAAAAATTTAAAATATGTGGTTAAATCGAAATTTATCATGTAAAAAAGTGATTAGTTTTTATGGAAACTTACGATTGATCCAATGAAGAGGAATGGAATTGTGCAATATATATTTTTTTTTATTACGAATCGGATTACATTTGTGATAAAGTGATTGTTAGCAGTCGGTTTAATTATGAAATTGGTAAAAAATACATAGTTTTAGCGCACAACTGGAGTCAGACCAACGCAAGTTCGAACGTGTCGAACGTTTTCATTTTCGATCGCAGCAAGCGGCGACTTTTGCAGTGAAGCCGGTGAGAGAGTTCTGATTAGGCGTCGTACACAAATTACGTAACGCATGTAGGGGGGGGGGGGGGGGGGGTTGAGTCTGCGTTACTTGCTGTTTCATAGGGGGGAGGGGGGTACTTGGTTCAGTTACGTAACAAATTAATGGAAAAAAACATAAAGAAAAGAATTGTAATTTTCTTTTTTTGGCGAGCAAATCTACGCACCCCTTGTTCGAAAGCGTCAATGGTGGTTAAGTAGGTGCGTTCAGGGAAACACTGTTCATCAATAGTTTTTCCCCATGGACTGGACTTCAACAGGGTGTGTGAACTACCAGAGTTCGATGAGATCATGCGTTATCAAGGAAAGATCAAGCCCATTGTTATTATTACCGTTGACGGGGTCCCAGATGAGAACCCCCGTTAGTTAGTGTACTTTTACTTTTAATTTCAAAATTTAATATGGGAGGGGGGGGGGTATTTAGCGTTACGTAACTATAGAAGGGGGGTCTTATCAAACGTTACTTATTGTTACATAGGGGAGGGAGGGGGTCTAAATTCTAGATTTTTTGCGTTACGTAATTTGTGTACGACGCCTTATTACTCTTTATACTATCTTTTCCTCTCCTTCCTTTTATCCTAGCGATTAAAAAATAAGCTAATCAGGGTTGTAGTTTGGGGATAGTTTAAGATTTTAGTTTCTTAGAGGTGTGGGTGTGTAACTATGAACAATTTCGTTAGTTCCTTTTTAATCATTAGCACCATATTCAAACGCTGTACGTAAACCGGTTTTATTTAATTTACTCGGATAAGTTATAAATGCGAAGATACGCTCTCCCAAATTTAGAAAATGGAACTATCTTTTCCAACTAATTTTTCATCAGAAAATGTTGACTTAAGGGGGGGGTAGGGTCTAACACTTTAAAAAAATCGATTTTTTTATTTTTTTATTTTCTTATTGTAAAACATTTCAAGAATGTTGTGTCAAATTTTCAAGTCGATTGAAGCAAAACTGTAGAAGTTATAGGCCTTTATCTCCTCCTATCTAATACTGCAAGAAAGCAAGAGCAGAAATTTCAAACACGTTTTTCTCGAAAGCACATTTTTAAAGTCCGTGGACATCGTCATTTGAAAACTACTTATCCGATTCTTTTCAAATTTGGAGCATACTTTCAACATATAAAATACCAGACCCCAACGTTTTTCTTTTTTGATTTTTTTACTTTGGGGAGATTTTACATGTGAAAAATGGCGGATTTTTAAGTGAAAAATCGTAGTTTTTACTTCAAACAGCCACAAAAATTTCATAAAAATATTTTTAAGTTAAATAAAAACGTTGGGGTTCAGAAAAACATCTAATAAAAATATTTTGCTCTGACTTTTTGATTTCAGATGATTCTGTGCTGAGATACAGTGTCCACCGCAAATCCTGTTTTCTAAAAGGCATCCTCGAAAATGCTCCGTCACCGGCTCATTTTTCAATATTATTCTACGAAAAAATTACTAAATGTTCTTTTAACCATGCTTTGTATAATGCAAAAAATTTGAATACATTTGTTTTAACGATAGCTCTAGAAAAAAATCGTGAAAATGGAGTTTTTTTTATACCCGTTAGACCCTACCCCCCCCTTAATATATGTACCATAATTTCAAAGTTTGATTTAATAAGGCTGTTATTCTTTCAGTATTCCATGTCACTAAATTTTCATTGCAATAAAAATTATAATTTTGTTTCAAATTGACAAACGTTCATTGCAAGTAATTAAGAATCTATTAATTTTGTCAATTCATATCACCGTTTTTATTTCTGTATTATTTTGAGATTTCACCTTTTTTAGTTTATTTTCTTCTAACTGTTTTATCATTTTACTATATACTACCTCTTCATCTTACATGTTTCCTACAATATTATAGTAGCTTTTAGTTGTCAATAATTCCATTAATAAATTCCACTGTTTATAATGATTAACATTTCAATTTATCAATATATGAATGTCATTTGGGGTTTTGGGTTGGGCCATCCGGGCATCCAATTGAAGCGATTCTTGAGGAGAGCATTGGGCTACCTCACCAGCACTGAATCGTGAATTGAGGACGGGCTCGTCTCCCCACCCAGCTGAGCGCTCTGCATTGTAACGGTCGACTCAAATGTTAGATAGGTTTATTATGTTCTTTCGATGGAGACAACTCAATCCTTTCCCCATCTAGAGCTATAAGCGCTTCTGCTTATATCTCTTCTCCTTTGGAACAGTCCATTCAAAGGCATTTGAACCTATCAATCGGATGAGTCTGGAACAAATTACAGAGCAAGAGTTGCTCGCTGCTACCGGCTGTGCCTTGCTACCTGGGTGGTAGAAATACATACATACATACATACACAAATATTCTGTTATTTATTCTGGTGCACAATCTTAACATGGATAATAACTGATGCGATATTATGCGAAATTTTAAGTGAATGTGAAAAAATCATGTGAAAACTTTCGACACAACTCAATCAACACACAAGTTCCATAGAAGTTTCGCATGGAATTAAAAATTTTCGTTACAAGCTCCGCATGAAATTTAAACGATCGAAAGAAGTTACGCATGGAATTTAAAAGTTCGTCCGAAATTTATTAGAAAGCACGGTAAATTTTGAATGATTTTCTTATAATGTAAGTCGCTTGGAGCGCCGGAAATTTTCATTGATAGTTCTATGGACTTTTCATGTTCGTTTAGAAGTCTTAATTGAACACTTACTAAAAATGGTTTCGAGTACCTTTTATTCAGCCAAATGTGAAATTTGCCTGCTCACGATTAAGTAGCTTTGCGACTTTTGGTTACTTGGAATGGCTTTAGAATACGTTAATTCTTAACTTTATATACCTAAGAATTCAAGTGCTAAACGCACTTCAACTAATAATGTAGATTTATGCTTTGCCTCAGATGTGAATTGCTTGAACTGTCAATGTAAAATTCAAAAACAAACCGAGATAAAAATTCTTTTTCGTTCAAATCATGCGGACATAATAAAAGGTTCCCTACGACATCGTTGTTTACTTAAATGAAGTAGTTGAATTTGAAATTATGAAAAAAATCGTTTTTTTTATTCAAATAAGTAGTCGTAATTTTCAATAAGTTTTTCGGAAAGGCGATCCACATCAAGATGTATTAGAATATGTTAAAATGCACATCTTACTGGAATAAAAGTATTCATAGCAAAATTAATCCAATCAAAGAATAAAGGATTCAATATCAAAGATGCATGAAACTTAATCACGAATATTTATTAAAACTTCTCTCCTCTTGATTGTTCGAAATGTTTTATAAAAACATTTTATAACATCTACAATGAGTGTATCATCACTTCATTTGAGAAAAAATGAATACAATTAAGATTAAAACTAAAATTTAGTTTAGCTTAACTTTTTGTATAAAACTTTGGTATGAAATTTACGAACTGATGATTAAATAATTATAAGAAATGAAACAAGAACGAGAAAGGTTGGGAAATTCAGTTTTCAAGGTTAATTGATTCTCTTTTGCAATTTTAAACCTTTAGCTTAGGAAACGAATCATGTTCGAGGGAGAACACAAGTTTATTGCTTTAACAAACTTCTAGTTTTTATTAAATAAACATTCAGCTGATACCTACTTGATTTTTGAACGTTTATAAAAACCAATAAGGTTTTGAGATGATGAAATGTGTATTATCGTAATTTTAAGTTTTATCGTCAAACCACAAAAACTGTGTCGGGATTGTTTCAAAGTTTTTAATGCACCAATACCGTTGGGCGGTGTTACATAATTATTTGCAAAAAAAAAGATCTTATCTCGTCCCGCAATCCTCACATTTCGGTAAATCGCCGAAAAAGTGCTTTCGGGTCAGCCAAAGCTTCCCGACCCGATTACAGCCATTGTGCTAAGCCGGATTACACAAATTTCAATTACTTGTACACGGATTTGGGTATCAACATGCCCTTTGTTTCGAAGAAAATTCCTTCGGGGCCCCTTTCATTTGCACGAAATCGGAATCCTCATTGCGGTTCGATATGGACCTTCCTTTGGGAAGGATCGCGCCCAAAATTCAGAATGCGAATCGCAGATGTAAGAAGCTTTCCTCCTTTTTGCATATGAAATGGAATACCTATTAAGGGACTGGCCAAGAATGGAGACTCATTCGTAGCTCGTTTGTTCCTCATCGGTTATGTTTCTTTGCGAGCTCAAGAATGTCTTAATCCCGGCTAATTTCTTCGATCCGCTCAGGGATTCGGCACTGGCATGGCATGGGGCAACTGGCAGGAGGAATATACCAAGAAGATAAAAGAAGGATCCATTTCGTCTTAGGACACCTCGAAGAATGGACCCTGATGATCTTGCGGCTTGTGAGCGCTATTGTTTGAACTAATTTACTGATCTGCATTGACCGTTTCTTCCAGAAATAAGAAAACATTGATCGTATGATTACTCTGTTTGAACTCGGGAGGGATGCCGCCGCAAATTTTAGCAAAAAAACTCATCCAAAGATAAGCGCTCTACTTCGAAAGACAGTCCGACTCGAGATCTTGCTAATTACTTTTGCCTTCTTTTGTCCGGGCAATTGTTTGGATAATGTTGTTTTCACGCTTCCATTTAGGAATCTCGTGTGGTCAGTAGAAGCTTAGGACAAATATGGAAGAAAACCAGGACCCGCACCACCCACCGAGGTCCATCATAGCATGGTGATCCTTCTGACGACGGTGGCCGATGATCAGCACCGTGACGAAATGGGACCGTACATCTGGACAGAAGGAGAATCTGTCCTCCTCTTTCTGAAAATCCAAACCTCCCGTCTCGTACGTATACATCGGGATGCCAAATCAAGCATGAATCAGGAAATTTCGCCGCCCGCCTACGAAATGTTCCACTTTTGATGCATATCGAATGGGCATGATCTACTGTAAGGTTTTGAAAAGAGAGTACAGTGTTTTTCCTCCTTCTTTTGGGAGTCCTGGAAGTCCTGGAATCCCTGGGGGTGTGAAACAATATAATGAAGAAGGTTCTCTTTAGCCGGTGCCAAAATTTCTGATGAATTCATGTTCTTCAGAGGTGATTTCGAACTAGTCCATAGATTTCTTCTTTTTCAATATAAGAACAAGTGAACAAGAAATTTCAAAAAAATATCACTAGCTCAAATCTATTTCGGGCAATGATAGCTGAAGCAATAAGAATCTACCTAAACGATTGCGAAATTCAAAGCGATATTTTTTTTTATTTCACTTATGAGGGGATTAATAAAAAAAATCATAACATTTCTTCATAGAGCTCTTTCTACTGTAAAACTTTTTCAAAGACACTTAGGAGATAAAATGTAAAACAAAGAAGTTAAACATCACGTTTTTCACATTTTTGACCAGTGTGTTCTGGTGGTTCTCACTTCTACATATGTGAAACTATATGAAGTTCAAATTGTCACTAATTCCGTAGTTTTCACTTTTCTGTGTGAAATTTGACACATTTTCAGCTTATCTAGGTGAAAACTCTTTCAGTGTTCAAGGGCTGAACACTAAAAAGGGTTTACCCGGATAAGAGATCATTGGCGGGTAAGTTTCACAAATCTCGTTAGATAAAGGTACAAAAAATTACACACATTTTCTGAGAGCGCCCGGGGTCTAAAATTTATAAACAAAGGTGAAATGAGAAGATAAATGAAAAAAACTTAACGTTTTTTAACGTTTTTTTAACACTTTAAAAATTGATTCACTATTTTCACTTCACTCATAAACTAAAAACCTTACATTTGTTTCCTTCACCGGGATCTATTTGCTGTCCTTGACGTTGGTCAGGAGACCATCTTCCTTCAGATTTCCGATTTCAGCGAAACCCTTCCAACGATTTCCACTATGGCTCATCTCCCGGTATTGTACTAGACTCTAAATGGATGAAGATAAGCCATATTTTGCTAATGAATTTTCACGGTGAACTTAATACATTTGAAATATATTTGAATGCACTGCTTGATACATTAAAAAAAGAGTTGTTTCTAGCTTCTCAACAAATGCAAAATCATTCCTTGTTATCAAAAGTATATTAATGAAAGCCCCGTCTAAATATGTTGACTTTGAAAATAGTCTCCTACATGCTCTGATTATGTTTAACATATTCATATAATTCGCGACATCGTTTAAGCACTGGTTTAAGTGTGCGATGAAAACAGTTATTATTTCGTTCAGATAAATATTTCGTTTGATTTCACATGCGAATATAAATCTACGGGAAAGTCGTAAATTCGAAGTACTCATGAAAAGGTTTTTCAATAACAACTCGATAAAAATAATTTAATCATTTTCCAAATATCAATGCATTTGGCACCCCTGAACACCCAAACAAATTAAAACACGAACATCTGTGTATCGCTTTTCCACAGGGCGAATTTGTCGAAATCAGTACCGGAAAATCGCGTTTATCGTGCGCCATTCTCAAAAATCGATTCTGTTCACCCATTGTTTGAGGTAAGGGCTGAGGCCTCCTGCTAAGGTGGTGTTCGTGTAGAACTGTAAATATATCCTAATAGACTCCCTTCGAGCCCGAGGAAAAACCACCTAACGTTCCAGTGAGAGATAGACTGAGTAGACTGAGTCGATTTGGGTTCTTTTTGGAATTTCTCAAACCCTGGGATCTAAAAAGCTTCGTCTTGGTCCAAAACTCATCCATGATTTTTTTGCAAAATTTTAAAGTTACGTTTACATGAGTGAATTTGAACTTTTAGGTTTGTATGGGAAAATTGAATATTTTGTACTGAAAAATCAACATCATTATTGTTTCGCCTGTGGAACCGAGCCTGCTGATGGTTTTGTGCCAATTTATAAAATTCCTAAAGGAAATTTTCCGCTAAGCAACTTTGTCAAAGATCGAAACTTCGTATCTTATTGCGCAAAAAAGTTATTAGCTGTTTAACAGGGGTATATCTTTTCGCACTGATAAACAATAAATTCAATTGACATCCCTGCAGAGAGCCTGGCGAAGTATTGCGTGACTTCTTTCCATCAAACACTTCGCGAGGCTCAAGCAGTGATGTCAATTGAATTTACTGTTAATCAATGCGAAAAGACATACCCCTGTTAAACAGCTAATAACTTTATTTCCTAATAAGATACGAAGTTACGGTTTTCGACAAAGTTGCTTAGCGAAAAATTTCCTTTAGGAATTTCATAAATCGGCACACAAACCATCAGCTGGCTCGGTTCCACTGACGAAACAATAATGATGTTGATTTTTCAGTACAAAATATTCAATTTTTCCATACAAACCTAAAAGTTCAAATTTACTCATGTAAACGTAACTTAAAAATTTTGCAAAAAATCATGTCTGAGTTTTGAACCAAGACGAAGCTTTTTAGACCCCAGGGTTTCAGAAATTCCAAAATGACCCCAAATCGACTCAGTCTAATATGCAGGTCGTGATAGACTTGGACTACATGTTCGAAATATATCTTTTCCTAAAAGCTATTGATCCTCGTCTATAATTTTTTTTATTCTCATATTTCACTATCTATTTTCTCTTCTATTCCAAAAAAAAGTGATGAACTAGATTCAAGCTCACAAATGTAAACAAACAAAAACGAGTTTGGCTTTTTAAAGCCTAAAGGTATAAGCCGTTTCAAATAAAGAAGTTACAAGACACCAAGTAATTTTGCATATGCGAAAAAGGTATAAAATTGTCTATTTGATTCCTTTTTCCAGTTTTCTTTAATATTAGATTTTAAACGAATTTATGAAGAAGTATGAACTAAGTTGAATTTAAGATAATTGTGAAAGTAAAAATCAAGACTTCATGAATTTGTCATGCAATGCCGGTCAAAAGTTTGGGATCGCCTCCTCAAAAACATGAAAATTTTGATCGGCCATATCTCAGCCATCTTATTACATATTGAAATTCTTTTGATCTCATTCAAGAGATCGTGAGCCGAACCTTATTTGTTTATTTAAATACTTAAATATTGCGTTTATGTTTATATGACTTAAATTTAGCTTAAAGTTGGGGCATTTGTCAAAAACCGAACTTAGAATTCAAACTCGATCATCACACGGTGGGGTCGACTAAATTTCAAAACTCGAGTTACATTCGAATCCTTTTTTCATGCGTATTAAAATACATTTGTTTGATTTTGTTCGAAAAATTAAGTCATCGTCCAAAAGTTTGGGATCACCTCTTAGTATGGTGTAACGGTCAAAAGTTTGGGATCAGTCTTCTAAAATATGCACTTTTATTTCAAGCGTATTTCTGTTATGAAACAACGTAATGTTTATCTGGTATGCTGATTTGGAAGCTTATCAATTGAACTTGCTTTATGAATATTTAGTTGAAATATTTTTGTAGACTAACTACATTAGGATTTAGTTTCATCATTTTCTGATGATTTTAAACAAATTGTCCGACCGTTTAAAAAAGTATGCAAATTTGTTTTGACTAAAATTTAGTTGTCTTACAAGTTATTGCAGATCGAATCAAAAAAGATTCAAATGCAATTCGAAATTTGAAATTTGATCGACCCCATCCTGAGATGATCGGGTGTGAAATCTAAAAGTTCGGTTTTTGAAAAATGTCCCAAATTAAAGCTAAGTTTTAGTCATATAAAATCTATATTTCAATTTGGTCAAAAGCACACAAACAAGGTTTGCACACGATCCCTTGAATGAAATCAAAAGAATTCCAATATGTAATAAGATGGCTAAGAAATGAATGAGAATGGCTGATAAAAATTTTAAGTTTTTTGACGGGGTGATCCCAAACTTTTGGCTGGCAGTGTATGGAATAAAATGTTTCATTTTCAACTTTCTTCAGTTGTGTCAAAAACACATGATTTTCCAGTTTTTTTTAACCGAAGAATTTTACTTTTCTAGATAATGCGTCATCGGCATCATCAATATATTATTGTTAAATTAAATAAAAAATAACAAAAAAAAAACAGATTCAGTTTTTTTTCATTAAGATTTCATTTATTTTATCAGTTAAGAGGAAAGATTGATTTCACAGAAAACTTATTCATTTTTAATCATTTTAACTTAATATCACCAAAATTAGGAATGACTGACAAATTCTGATGAAAGATCCGAGCTCAATACGCCAAAATCTATCAAACCAATTATTAAAACATAAGCACCAAAAACTTATCTTTTTCATTTTCATATTACATTTCAATTTATGAAGAGTTTAATCATCGTTAGGTTTGTTTGTTAATTTAATTTATCGAACTTATAGGTAAAAGTTTGGTTCTTTGAAAAATAACATTTCCTGATCATGAAAATTACAGGCAAATGATAAGTTAGTAGAATTGAAAAGAAATTGAAAATAGGCGAATAGAATGTGATTAGAAGCATTTTTATCACATGACATCAATTTGTTCCTTATGGCACGAATTTTTATTTTCATAATCTTAATACCGATATAATTTACATTTTAATATTTAAATAGATTAACCGAATTCCAAAGAAAAACAAATGATTTTTTTTTTAAATTTGGTTCAAAATTCCCAATGTTCATAAGCACTAAAACATAGCACTTAAGCAACATTATATTCCCATATATTTATATCTCTGAATTAATGCTTGTTTTGCACTGTATGCTTCTATAATGCAGAATTAATGCTAAAAAGGCGAAATAGCGGGTTGAATAAATGCTATCACAACATATCCTTTAATAAGCATAACAAATGCTGAATTAGAGCACCATCAAAACGTCATTTTTTGATGGCCGTATAAAAGCATTAACAATGCCTACTTAGAACACCTTTTAATTATTTGATTGATTGATCATGATTGATGTGAAACGGAAATTCAAAATAAGAAATTATTCTTTGATTAATTAAAATGAACAAAAATAAAAACTAAAATCAAATCAACCTGCTGAATGAAGGATAATGTCTGCTTAATGAAGGGTTCTATGTAATGAGAAGTTATTATAATTGAATTGTGAATTATTTTTGATGAGTCTCGAACCGAAGATCCCGCAGCAGCCTTTTTCTTTTCATGCGCCTTTACCATTTCGACCACTCTTGATGCTGATAAGGTAGGTGAAAAAAACCCGTACTTTAAGTACAGTTCGGTTCTCACATAAGATTTAAAGCTTTATAAAAGCTTTATATAAGCATCAACAGGAGGTTTTAGTGATACAGTGTTAATGCTTGTAAACTTTATATAGTAGCTCTATATGTGCATATCGTGCTATCATTAGTGCTAATTTTTGTTATTGCTTCTATGCATTAAAAATGCTTATATTCATAAAACTAAAAAGCATTATGAATGTTGATATAATGCTAACTTGCATTAGAAATGTTGATTTAATGCTGATTAAGGGTTATGGCTTAATGCTTATGGTTACTTGGGTTGGATTTCTAGGTTGTAATTTATTAGAAATTCGAAATCCGACTTCTTCTTGTTTTGCTCTTTCATACAATTCTCATATTGTGCGGGTTTAATTAGACTTTCATTAGTTTTCAGTATTTTAAAATTCAGCGGAAGCCGGTAAATTTGAATTAAAAATGGCGTCAAATAACGAAATTCATCTTCTGGGCCCTTTTAGCTTATTCTCATATTTAAGGGGTTTTATACAATTTTCAGCTATTGACAGAATTTCCAAGTTGAGCGGATGCCGCCATCTTGGATTTCAAGATGGCTTCGGAAAACGAAATCCCACTTCTACTCCTTATACCATTTCATCTAGCTGATTTATGCCGATGCCGATAAAAGTTCACAAACATTAATTCAACGGTGGTTAATTTATCTTGAAAGTTTTAATAATATCAATTATAATTATAATATATATTATAATATTAAAATCAAGTTTCCAAGTTCCAGTTTGAGGATACCAATTGAAAACAAACAACGAAATACAGAATGTTTTATTAAGATTTGCAAAAGACTCATTCAAAGGGGTACTAGGAGTGTCACATGATGGATTTTGTATTGATACGTCCAATTAGGCCAAAAAAAAACTTGAAATCCTTCATTTGAAGTACAAACATAACGGATGATAAAAAATCATTTAATACCGTATTTGTTTTCTCCCCTCGATCGATGGTCCACCGTACCCAACAAAAACAAACACAAATTGTCGTCAGTGTATTGCTACCTCACTCATTCACACGCTCTCTCGCAACACTGACAAAATTTTCGGGGCACTACCGCCCGATGGCTGTGCAACACCAGGTCAAAACCAGTGCAACACCGTCCGAATAAACAAACAGTTTGACAGCACCTAGTGGTGCACCAGTGCAACACTAGTGCAACACTCGGCATAAATAAATACGATATAAATTTTCATTAAATTGAAACAAATTGTACAAAATCTTGCATGCAACAAACTTGCATGCAATCTATAATGCACTAAATCGGAAAATTTAGTTTATTCAGATTGAAAAACTCGAATATTTACAAAAGGTGAAACTATTTCCATCTTCTACAGTTTGACTTTTTTTCAATTGTTTGAATTTTCAAAGAATTTATCAAAGCTTTTTTATTTCGATTACACTGGGTGACAGCCAAAAAATAGTCTGGGGTTTCTCAGCTGATTTAGACTAATTTTTGTGTCCTGAGTTAGAATATCACATTGATTTTGCTGTATCGGGTCAACTTTTTGAGATACAGTGTTCTAATATCCTGACCTGATTGAACAAAACCATGGTCATTTTCGGATTCAGGGCGTCAATATGAGTATAATTCAGTTGGAAAACCCTGGACTATTTTCAAAAAATCTTTTTTTGTTACTCAGTGTTATAGTCGCTTCACCATCTTTATGGCATTCGCGACTTTATCAACGTTGCAGTTGGCGGATTGTTATTGAAAAACTTATCCGGTACAACTGTACTTGATGTTTACTCTTGGGCTCGAACTCGCAGACATCGGCTCAGGAGACAACAGACTTGCCAACTGAGCTATATCACACAAATAAAATAGAAAAAACTATTCTTAACAACATGATAACAATGTAACATAATTAAAAAACAAATACAAAAAGACTAAAACTGACAAAAATAGCATGAACATGATGAAAATTGACAATAAAATTTACAAACATTAAGTAATGGTAAACAATCAAAAATATTTAAATTCAATTAAAATTTGCAAAAATTGACTAAAACTACACGAACGACAAACATAATGTATGATTTTTATTTATAACTAGCTGACTCGGTGTGCTTTGCTACACCTTTCAAAAACAAATAGTATTTTCAGAAATTATTCAAATTTTTATTGATTTGTTGGCATTATTTTAAATCAAATTATAACATAATTCATAAGCAACCGCTATAAAATGAGAGCTGCATCTGGAGTTTTGAATTGCAGTACAAAGATGACTGAAACTAATTTTTTGAATCTTGAGCTATAAATTTGTGTTAAAGATCTGATAATTTTAATCTGTTTCTTTAAACTTCACCCTGAGCTGGGAGGGCCCAAATTAATCGTACGCAAACAATCTAACTTATAAAATATGGTTGTTTTTGCTTGATATGTTCTAGATTTATGCTAAAAACTGATAAGAGAGCCCCCTCCCCTGTCCTTTCCTTCACCCCCTGCTGAATGGAGGTCGTGGTCTTTAATAACACTAGTTTACAAAATTTAAAAAAAATCGTGAACTTGATTAACTGACCAACATTTTTAATGTAAAATCGGGCGCTGAATCCGAAAATGAAATTCAAAAAAATCTCAGTAGAACCGTTTTTGAGTTATGCTCCAAATTTGAAATTTCGGAAAAAATAAAAAAGTTATTGTACTTAGATTGAAATATCTCGGACGGCATAACAGTAATTTAAAATCCCTCTTTTGCATATTGAAGGTGAATAAATTTTCTATTGATCATCTGAACATTGTTTTTGCGTTTGACCAACAGTAGTGTTGATATTAGTGAATTTATGAGAAAAAAAATTATTAAAAACCCATTTTTTAGAGAAAATTTTGCTTCAACGAAAGTTTTAGACTCAATAGTAGCATTCAAAAAATTTGATTTTCTTTTGTCCTTAAATGTCAATTTAAAACAAAGATTTCAAGTGGTTGTTTATCAAAATCGGTTGAAAATTGAAGAAGTTATGGCTACTTTACCATAACTGTAATTTTTGCAGTTTTTAATAATTAAACGAACCGCAGTACACTTATAATATTATAGGAAGAATAACACATGGTAAATCTCACTCGCTCCAAGTCAAAATTATTTATTAGCTCACCAGAAGGTCACATACCAAGTTTCAGGAAGATCTGACCATAGGGTGGGGTTGCTTGAGTCTCGCACGTGAATACAATTTTAAGGTATTCTGCTCGGGAGGAACAAAAAATACTGGTTTCTCATCAATAACTTTTTTCATCACCAGCCGATTGTTTTTGATGGTCGATTTTCTTAAAGCCTAAGTTGAGACAAATATTTCACCCGAAGACTGCAACACGATTGGACTTGAAATAAAAAAGTTATTGCAGTTCAAAAGCCGCAAATTTTGTTCAAAACGCAATGAGTACTTTTTACTCATTGCGTTTTATACGAGAATTTTCGACCAAAACACAATCTTTGAACCGCAATAACTTTTCTGTTTCAAACCCAATCGAGTTACAGTCTTCGGGTGAAATATTTGTCTCAACTTAGGCTTTAAGAAAATCAACCATAATAAACAATCAGCTAGTGATGAAAGAAGTTATTGATGAAAAACCAGTATTTTTCGTTCCTTCCGGGCAAAATACCTCGAAATTGTATTCATGTTTGAGACTCAAGCAACCCCACCCTATGGTCAAATCTTCCTGAAACTTGGCATGTGACCTTCTGGTAAGCTAATAAACAATTTTGACTTGGAGCGAGTGAGATTTATCATGTTTCATTCTTCCTATAATATTATAAGTGTACTGCGGTTCGTTAAATTATGAAAAACTACAAAAAATACTATTATGGTAAAGAAGCCATAACTTCTTCAATTTTCAACCAATTTTGATAAACAACCACTTGAAATCTTTGTTTTAAATTGACATTCAAGCGTAAAAGAAAATGAGATTTTTTAAATGCTACCATCGAGTCTAAAACTTTCGTTGAAGCAAAATTTTCTCTAAAAAAATGGGTTTTTTATAATTTTTTTTCTCATAAAGTCACTAATATCAGCAATACTGTTGGTCAAACGCAAAAACAATGTTCAGATGATCAATAGAAAATTTATTCACCTTCAATATGCAAAAGAGGGATTTCAAATTACTGTTTTTCCGTCCGAGATATTTCAATCTAAGTACAATAACTTTTTTAATTTTTCCGAAATTTCAAAATTGGAGCATAACTCAAAAACGGTTCTACTGAGATTTTTTTGAATTTCATTTTCGGATTCAGCGCCCGATTTCACATAAGAAATGACCTTCAGTTTACTGAGTTCAAAAATGCTGTAAACTAGTGTAATCATACCAATTTTTTCGTTGCTAATAATCGTCTTATATCAAATATTATTCCATTCTTTGATAAGTTTTTAAGCTTTACAACAAAATGTATATGGAGCCTCCTCCTTTCTTCCCCTCTCTATACTGTAAAGCGTAAGGGTCTAAAACAATCGTAGAAACATATCTCGTAACCAAGTACTTTTCCATGTCATATTTGTGTCCATTCGTTGGCTTCGTTAGAACTTATTCGTTGAGAACTTATGCTAATAAAATTGTATTGGGCTCACCTCCCTCCTCCTTTGTACCTACTCACTGAGAGTGTCATATAATCATAGAATCATACCAAAATGATTTTCATGTTAAGTTTTGTCCATTTCTCGGATTTTGTAAAAAAAAAGTTAAATGTAAGCCTCCTCTTCCCCTCCTATATTCCTAATTCTATCATCCTATTGCAAGAAAGGAATTGTTTCACATAGAAAAGGTATTTTTCGTACTCAAATGCTTTTTGGTGTCAAATTTGGTTTCATTTGCTCGATTAATTCTCGAGTTATGCAAAAACATTGTATGGAAGCCCCCCTTTCCTCCTTTATATCTTTCCGCTAAAAAAGATGGGGCCTCAATTTATAATAGAAACATTTCTCGTATCCAAATATCCTCACATGCCAAATATGGTTTAATTTGATCGATCAACCCTCTAGTTATACTGAAAATTGTAAGGGAGACCTCTACTCCCCCTTTTCATCCACCTCTTTGAAGGAGTGAGGGATACCAAATATTCATAGAAGAATTTCTCGTACCCAAATATCGTTCCATGCCAAATTTGGCTCCATTTGCTGTTGTAGTTCTTGAGAAATGTAATAATAACTGTATGGAACTTCCCTCCCTCTTTCCTTTCTCCCCGCTGGAAAAAGGAAGGGGTCTTAAATAATCATAAGAATATGTCACGTTCCCAAATACCCGCCCATGCCAAATTTCGTTCCATTTGCTTAATTAGTTATTGAGTTATGTAAAAATTATTAAAGAGGCTCCCTCCCCCCTTAATATCTCCCTACTGGAAAGAGGGAGGGGTCCCAGATAATCATAGTAATATTTGTCGTATCCAAATACCCTCCCATGCCAAATTTGGTTCCATTTGCTTTATTAGTTTTTGAGTTATGTATAAAAATATGAAAGAGGGCCCCTCCCCCTTTCTACTGGAAAGAGGGAGGGGTCTCAAATAATCATTGAAATATTTTTTGTATCAAAATACCTATCCATGCCAAATTTGGTTCCAATATCTTGATTAGTTTTCGAGCTATATGAAAAATTCTAAGGTAGCCCCCCTCCCCCCTTCCTATCACCCCACTGAGAGGAGGGAGGGGTACCTTATATTCATAGAAATATTCCCCGTCTCCAAATACCACCCCATGCCAAATTTGATACCATTTGCTTGATTGGTTCTCGAGTTATGCAAAAAATTTACTATTGTTTGGGAGGCCCCTCCCCCCCTTTCTGTTAGGGGGAGGGGTCTCAAACCATAATAGGAACCTTCCCCTGCCTCCAATACCCCCACCTGCCAAGTTTCACGCAAATCGGTTCAGTAGTTTCTGAGTCTATAGGGAACAGACAGACAGACAGACAGACAGAAATTCATTTTTATATATACTAGCTGACCCGGTGTGCTTTGCTACACCTTTCAAAATCAAATGATATTTTCAGAATTCACTTAAATTTTTATTGTTTTGTTGCCATTATTTTAAATTAAATTATAATACTCTTTCCTTTCTTCCCGCTGGAAGAAGGAAGGGGTCTCAAACAATCATTTGAACACTTCACGTTCCCAAATATCCGCCCATGCCAAATTTGGTTCCATTTGCTTGATTAGTTTTCAAGTTATGTAAAAAATAAAAAAGAAGGCCCCTCCCCCCTTTAGACAAACTTTATAACTTTTTTTTGTTTTTGTTGGATATTTTCTAGATTTATGCTAAAAAACTCATAAGAGAGCCCCCCTTGTCCTTCCCTCCCCCCTGCTGAATGTGGGGGTGATTCTTAATAATCATACCCATTTTATTCATTCCAAAAAATCTTCTTGTATCAAATATTGTTCCATTGGTTGATAAGTTTTTAAGCTTTACAACAAAATTTATGTGGAACCCCCTCCTTTTTTCTCCTCTCTACACTGTAAAGCGTAAGGGTCTATTACAATCGTAGAAACATATCTCGTAACCAAGTACCTTTCCATGCCATATTTGTTTCCATCTGTTGGCTTTGTTAGCATAAATCGAGAACTTATGCTAACAAAATTGTATTGGGCTCACCTCCCTCCTCCCATGTACCTTCTCACTGAAAGGAGGATGGTATGTCAGATAATCATAGAATCATACCAAAATGATTTTCCATGTTAAGTTTTGTCCATTTCTCGGAGAAAAGTTAAGTGTAAGCTTTTCTCTTCCCTTCCTTTATACCCAATTCTATCATCCCACTGCAAGAAAGGAATTGTTTGACATAAAAATATATCTCGTATTAAAATACCATCCCATGGCAAATTTGGTTTTATTTGCGTTGTAAATTCTTGAGTTATGCATAAACTTGAAAGGAAGTACAATCCTCCTTCCGTTCTCCCTTTTGAATGGAGAGGTGAGAACTTTATATTCATAAAAGTATTTTTTGTTCTAAAATACTTTTTGATACCAAATTTTATTTCATTTGCTTCATTAATTCTCGAGTGATGCAAAAATTTTTATGGAAACCCCCCTTTCCCCCTTTATATCTTTCCGTTGAAAAAATGCAGGGCTTCAATTTATGATAGAAACATTTCTCGTATCCAAATACCCTCACATGCCAAATATGGTTAAATTCGTCCATCAGCTCTCCAGTTATACTGAAAATTGTAAGGGAGGCTTCTTCTCCCCCTTTTCATCCACCTTTTCGAAGGAGTGAGGGATACGAAATATTCATAGAAGCATTTCTCGTACCCAAATATCATTCCATGCCAAATTTGGTTCCATTTGTTGTTGTAGTTCTTGTGCTATGCAATAAAAATTGTATGAAACTTCCCTCCCTCTTTCCTTTCTTCCCGCTGGAAGAAGGAAGGGGTCTCAAACAATCATCAGAACATGTCACGTTCCCAAATATCCGCCCATGCCAAATTTGGTTCCATTTGCTTGATTAGTTTTTAAGTTATGTAAAAAATTAAAAAAAGGCCCCTCCCTCCTTTTTATCTCCCTACTGGAGAAAGGGAGGTAACTCAAATAATCATAGGAATATTTTTCGTATCCAAATACCTTCCCATACCAAATTTGGTTCCATTTGCTTTATTAGTTTTTAAGATATGTAAAAAAATATATGAAAGAGGTCCCTCCCCCTTTCAACTGTAAAGAGGGAGGGGTCACAAATAGTTATTGACATATTTTTCGTATCAAAATACCTTCCCATGCCAAATTTGGTTCCAATATCTTGATTAGTTTTCGAGTTATATGAAAAATTGTAAGGTAGTCCCCCTCCCCCCTTCTTATCACCCCACTGAGAGGAGGGAGGGGTACCTAATATTCATTGAAATATTCCCCGTTCTCACACACCACCTCATGCCAAATTTGATACCATTTGCTTAATTGGTTCTCGAGTTATGCAAAAAAATGTCTTTTATTTGGAAGCCCCCTCCCCCCCTACCTGTTAGGGGGAGGGGTCCCAAACCATAATAGGAACCTTCCCCGGCCTCCAATACCGCCACCTGCCAAGTTTCACGGAAATCGGTTCAGTAGTTTCCGAGTCTATAGGGAACAGACAGACAGACAGACAGACAGCAGACAGACAGACAGAAATTCATTTTTATATATATAGATAGATTGAAAAAACGTTGAGGAAAAGAATCGTTCGAATTTAGCTTGATAAGATTTTGCTAGCTGTCCGGGCCTGTTACCAAAATTGAAAGGGATCTGTATCAAGGTTGCCAAAAAATCTCTGTTTTGACGAAGAAAAATTCTGACTTTCTGTGTTATTACTTAAAAATTCTGTGACCGTTTTCTGTGATGCTTTTACTGAAAATTGTAAGGGAGGCTTCTTCTCCCCCTTTTCATCCACCTTTTCGAAGGAGTGAGGGATACGAAATATTCATAGAAGCATTTCTCGTACCCAAATATCATTCCATGCCAAATTTGGTTCCATTTGTTGTTGTAGTTCTTGTGCTATGCAATAAAAATTGTATGAAACTTCCCTCCCTCTTTCCTTTCTTCCCGCTGGAAGAAGGAAGGGGTCTCAAACAATCATCAGAACATGTCACGTTCCCAAATATCCGCCCATGCCAAATTTGGTTCCATTTGCTTGATTAGTTTTTAAGTTATGTAAAAAATTAAAAAAAGGCCCCTCCCTCCTTTTTATCTCCCTACTGGAGAAAGGGAGGTAACTCAAATAATCATAGGAATATTTTTCGTATCCAAATACCTTCCCATACCAAATTTGGTTCCATTTGCTTTATTAGTTTTTAAGATATGTAAAAAAATATATGAAAGAGGTCCCTCCCCCTTTCAACTGTAAAGAGGGAGGGGTCACAAATAGTTATTGACATATTTTTCGTATCAAAATACCTTCCCATGCCAAATTTGGTTCCAATATCTTGATTAGTTTTCGAGTTATATGAAAAATTGTAAGGTAGTCCCCCTCCCCCCTTCTTATCACCCCACTGAGAGGAGGGAGGGGTACCTAATATTCATTGAAATATTCCCCGTTCTCACACACCACCTCATGCCAAATTTGATACCATTTGCTTAATTGGTTCTCGAGTTATGCAAAAAAATGTCTTTTATTTGGAAGCCCCCTCCCCCCCTACCTGTTAGGGGGAGGGGTCCCAAACCATAATAGGAACCTTCCCCGGCCTCCAATACCGCCACCTGCCAAGTTTCACGGAAATCGGTTCAGTAGTTTCCGAGTCTATAGGGAACAGACAGACAGACAGACAGACAGCAGACAGACAGACAGAAATTCATTTTTATATATATAGATAGATTGAAAAAACGTTGAGGAAAAGAATCGTTCGAATTTAGCTTGATAAGATTTTGCTAGCTGTCCGGGCCTGTTACCAAAATTGAAAGGGATCTGTATCAAGGTTGCCAAAAAATCTCTGTTTTGACGAAGAAAAATTCTGACTTTCTGTGTTATTACTTAAAAATTCTGTGACCGTTTTCTGTGATGCTTTTACCATAATTTTATTTATTTATTTTTATTTATGTTAATGCCTTTGATAATCACCATACAGACATATCTTAAACTTAACACAACTTATGTTCTAAGACTACGAATTATATTTTTAAAGACATCTTAGGACTGGTTAAAATTAAAAACGCTTGACACTTCGTTAAAAACACGACAACAATTATACAAGGGATGGTTTTGTGCAAAAACGGTGCGACTGAGCTAGTGGTACCCACAAAAAATTCTGTTGTCGAAGTCTTCTCGTTGGTGCGTGAATGTTGATGTTTTGTAGCAGTTGTGGGCAGTCTATGTTATTCATACCTGTTAATTAACCAAAGACGAACATTCTTTGAATGTATGTCCGCCTGCAACGAAGGGTTTCGAGGGATAGTAAAGTGCATCGCTCTACGTACGGTGGTAGTCTAACGGCACCATTCCATGGCAGTCGTCGGAGTGCATATCTTAAAAACTTCTTTTGAACCCTTTCAATCCTTTCGATTTGTACTTCCTGATAAGGTGTCCAGACTATCACGGCATATTCCAATACACTACGAACCAGGGCACAGAAAATCGCTTTGAGGCAGTAAATATCTTCGAAATCAGCGGTGTTTCTCCGGATGAAACCAAAGATGGCAAAAGCTTTTGCGGTGGTGGCGGCTATGTGTTCCGTAAAAGTCAGTTTGTAATCAAACACTACCCCAAATCTTTTATGGAAGTCACTCTCTCCATTTCCTCTGTGTCCATGGTGTAAGCAAAGCGGATGTGCTCTCTTGATCTATGGAAAGTTATACATTTACACTTATTCGAGTTAGCTATCATCCCATGTGACCTGCACCAGTCCGAGAGTATCAAGATGTCAGCTTGAAGTGCTGCACAGTCCACAAGTGATCCAATAATTCGGTATATTTTAAGGTCGTCTGCGTACATTAACTTCGAAGATTTGAGTATCCAAGCAAGGTCGTTCACGAAGAGTATAAAAATGAGTGGGCCTAAGTGGCTTCCCTGAGGGACGCCGGACGGAACGTCGAATGGCTGAGATCTGATTCCTCGTAAGTTCACAAATGCTTGGCGTTTCGTCAGGTAAGAGTACAGCCACGATGTGGACCACGACGGGAAACCAAAGCGTGCGATTTTTTTAATTGCAAGCTCGTGCGGGACTTTGTCGAATGCTTTAGGAAAGTCTACGTAAATAGCGTCAACTTGTCGTTTTTTGCTCATAGCCGAATGCAGTGTATTAGAATAGCACTACAAGTTGGAAACAGTCGATCTTTTCTGCACAAACCCGTGTTGATATTCTGATATTATCGGTTTAGCGGCGTTGTACAGTCTTCCATACATAATTGTTTCGAAAACCTTTGATAAACAGCAGAGTATTGAGATCGGTCTGTAATTTGTCACATCATGTAAATTTCCTGATTTGTGAATAGGAGTTACAGCAGCCATTTTCCAAACACTAGGAAAAACACCATCAGTAAGCGATCGATTGAAAATTATCCGTAATGGCTCGGCGATCGAAGCGGCAATGTTCAGTATGAGAAACGGAGGAATACCGTCTGGTCCGGGACCTTTTGAAGGATCAATGGCTTTTAAGGCAGACAAAACTTCATTTTGGGTGAGAATTGGCTGAGGTAAAATGACGTCAAAGCTGGGCAATGCTTCAAGGTATTTGTTAGAGGTAGGCGGTGATTGTGAAGTGTGGACGCTCTTAAAGAATTCAGCGAACAGATTCGCGGATTCGGCAGTAGTTTCAGAGGAATGACCTTCAAAAGTAACTCGCGATGGAAGCTGTTGGAATGACGTCGAGATTTGACAAACTTCCAGAAATCTGACGGATTATTTTTCATTTCTCTCTCCATATTACGGATGTATCGCTTGAAAACAGTATTACGTAGCTCGGAGTATTCGCCTTTCTTTGTTGCAAGCTCGATTCAGTTCGCATCAGTTTTATTTCTGAAGTATTTTTTGCGCAACTTGCGTAGTTTATTTCTACAGCGACGAAGCTCAGCATTCCACCATGGTTGCTTGTACTGCTGGTATCGGAGCTGGCGTTTTCTTGGAGTGTGAAGCGCGACTGTCCTTAGCAAGTGTTCGTAAAAAACGGAAACAGCATCGTCAGGGCTAAGACTGCCTAGAAGGTGCAGCCAATCGATAGATGCTAGGGCTTCAATAACGGGTACAGAATTTCATCTTCTAAAGTCAAGATCGATACGATAGATATCGTTGTCGGTTGTGGCATTATCATCGGGGCAGTCGATAAGAATCCCATAAGGTCTGTCTGAATCTCAAATTAATAACTGAAAATCATTGTTATTGAGGAAATAAAAATTCTACAATCAAAATTACTAAATAATTATTTCTTGGAATATTATAGTAATTTATTTCAATATAATAACACAGAAACACCGTTAACAATGGAAATTATTGAGTCGAATTTATCATTTTCATCATAGATTCAGACTTTTGATTCATGTTGGGAAATTATATTTTGCATTAAACATTCAATTGAGATTATTTTGAACTCTGATTCAGTATTAAATCCCTATTACTGCTCTCATATTTTTGACAGTCCTTTTTCATTCCCGAAATCTAGGTAAAAGGTATTGAAAGAGGATCGCCTCCCGGATCGTTTATTTTCTCAAACTCATATCACAGATTTTATCCTGAACTGATTTTTTTTCCTTTTGCCTTTTGCGCTTCAATTCTGATCCTTTTCCCTTTTTCTAGTAGGAAACGTATCCTTTTAATGGAGAAGAGAGTAACTGAAAACAGAAATCCTATAGGACTGGCTACAAGGTGATCAAGACAAAATGCTTTACCATAGATAACTTAAAAAAAGACCGGTGGAATGACAAATATTGAGTTTGTTTTTTTTCTCGCATTTTTGATTCACCAAGTAAACAATGTATTTTTTTGCAAATAAGTCGGCTGAAAAATTCCAACTAATTCGCAGAAATTTTAATTAGAGGCCAGCATTAATTCCTTCAAATCAATTTGTTATTTCGATTTAATGTTTTTTTTTAACTCCAGAGGAGCTCGTAAATTGAGTTATTTGCGGTTGAATGTCAAACTTTTGTTACCTATTTTTTGTGCGCTTCAATAATCACCTCAACCCGGCATCTGGCTTCTGGGATTGATTTTTCAAACATATCCAAAGTTACGACCATATTGGTACCTTAAGGTCCATCGTTTGATACCTCCCAAGATATCGATAAAAAAAAAGAAAAGCCAAAAACCATAAAACGGAATTAGGCAATTAGTTGGCTCCTGACTCGCGTGTGTGATCCATTCCATTCCGGATCATCATTTGATGGCTGTTGGTGCCAAATAATGGGGGAAAAGTTTGATCTGAAAAATTCCTGATACCAGTGCATCAAGAAATCAGGAGATTTTTTTGGAACCGTCGTCTTTCAAATTCCGAAGGGCGACAAAGAAGACGCATCCGAAAATTAATCTGCTAATGATCACATCTCATATCAATCGTCTTAAAACTGCACAGAGAGTGGAGGACGATGATTTGAAACGGCATCGATCTTTTCAAATTTTGTGTGATGGGTTTCAGGAAATCCGTAAAGATGAAAATAAAGAAGGTTTTGATGCCCGAGCTCGATAAACGGAAGGAAGTTGTAGCCCAGAACAAAATTGTAGACGAAATGAATGGCAAGGGAAAGAACATTCAGAAATATGAAATTATGTTTGATAGAGATGTTGGTTTTTCTGTTTTGCTTCAGCTTTTTTTTCTCTGCTACCTTCAATCCTGTCAGGACACACACCGAGATGGGATGGGTTTTGAAAATGAAAGTGGAGACGTTCGGAAGTAAAATGATCATGCTGGGTTTTGTTCAACGGGCTGATCCTTGAGCACTTTTGTTTTCGAATAATTGTCACCCCGAAAGGAAAAACAGTAAGTTTTGAAGAAATTTTACTTTCAATTGCATAAATCACTTGCTTTTCTAAACTGACAAAGGTTTAGAGAGCTTGCATTGGATAATTTAACACATTTTTCTTTTTTATTTCTACTTTAGTAGCAATTCAGACAATCAAACATAGATTGAATGGATTCCAGCTGTGTGTCATAATCATTGAAAGCAATTGAAAACTCAAGAAAATAATCAAAATTCAGGATCCATTAAATTTTATTGAAAAAATCATAAAATAACAAACATTGCAGTTCAAAAGTGGGCGGCTGGGCTTTTTTTCTCAAGCTTTCATGAAAAAGATAAAAAATAACATATGAACGTAAAATGACATAGAAAACAACTAAAATTTCAAAACTAGAAACTAATTTCTATACGAAACGATGAACGTTTGATAATTTATTCGGCACATTGGAATTTGTTAAAGTAAAAGGCAGAATTAAACAATTTGCTAAAATGAAAAAAAGATAAGCGCTTGGCTTAAGTGACTTACGAATCTTTTTAATCCACTAGAAGCCAACATTATCTTATTTCGCTGAAAAATTAACAGAAGCTTAAATTTGTGATATAAAAAAAAACTTTTTTTCTACGAAAAATTTCATAGATGGTATAATTTTTGGACAATTTTTCCAAAAATTGCAAAATTACAGGAACTCCCTTGACTTTTTGTACATTTTCGATTGTAGTTTATGCACAGTTCATTCAATTTTTCCTCAATTTCAACACATATTTACACTGACCCATAGTTATAAATAAATGATGTTTTGTTAAAATAAGCTAAGATATTCAAACTTATATGAAAAGTAAATATTGTGCATATTTTTAAATTTGTTGACGTACTTTCCCATCCCCGACTTGAGACGGAGTTTATGACTCATCTCTCCTCTCTTACTTAGGATATTTTTTTCGAAAAATCAATCCAAAATGGTGGTGACTCTTTGACCTTATAACCAATTGTTTTTTTTTTAATCGAAAAATACATTAACCAAGGATTTCTGTGGCTACCAACCTGATCATTTTTCGAAAATTCGGTACATGAACATGTTTTGTTTATGAGCTTCTCTTGGCTGTTAATTATGACAACTGTTTGTCAAACAGTGTTCATTAAAAAGGATTGATAGAAAAAACGTATTTTCAATCATTTAGCGATAAAAAATTCAATACCATTCATTCGAATCGGTTTTATGATTATTTGATGCAGGTTACTAGAGGGTAAATACAGAATTAAATTTTTAATAATAAACTAGCTGACCCGATTTGCTTTGTGACCTCTTCCATGGAAAAAATTTAGTTTGATGAAATTATTTTTATTTAATGAAATTTAAATTTATTTTGATCATTATTGAAAAGCGAACTAATATTCATTGCATCTAAGCTTCGAGATTGTCTTGAGTCTTAAGTAAAGCCAGAATAGGAGGGATCTTCAATACAATAAATGATCGCTTTAAGTTTAAAATCAAAATCGCCCATTTTTAAAGCGGAAGCAGTTTTTTAATACAGGCAAATTTGCACGTAATCAAAAAGTGTACTTATCTTTATGGAAACATTAAAGCATAGGTTTTGTTAATAATTTTTTTTATTAACAACATTTTATCATCCTTGTGTTCGTGTGTTCGTGTCTCCTTAATAATATGAATGTTACATTTATTGAACACAGGGCCGTATGAAGAACCGGCTCATGGGGGGGGTTTTGGTGACAAAATTTTTCCCAAAACATTTTTGCTAAAACAATGTATACATGAGGAGTAGTTAAAAAAAAAAGGTTCATTTAATTATTTAAAGGCATACACCATCTTTGCCGATTAAGGCTTTACAGGTTTGAGTTTTTACATTTAGAGTGAGGAATTTATTCGTATTTTCGAAAACAAGTTCTAGAAATTTCGTTTTGCCAAGAAGTTTAAAAAAAATAGGGATTTGAAGATTCATTTCAAAGGAAAACTTTTTGTATTTACTTAAATTAGAAAGTAGTAAGCTAATTCTTTTTAAGCATGCCCATTTGAGGCATTTGTAAAAAATTATCAAATATTTACAAATAAAAGTAAGAGATAAAGTTTGCGGTTCAAATACGATTTATTTTCTTCTCGATTAAAATTAAAGATTTTAGTTTGAACCTTTTTTATGAAGAATCTGCAATATGAATAATGTTAAATAAAAAACCTGTAAAATATGTTTTCAGTTGGATTTTAACTTGAAAATAAAATACAAGTTCTTTGGCCTCATAAAATTACCATTGATAATTTAGTTCATGATTATAATCCTGTGAAATAAAAAAAATGTATTTTTAATTTGTGATTTCTTCTGGTTTGTGCTTCAAATTGACTCTGATTTAATATAAATTTTTTATTATTAATCTTGATTGCGAATTTGAAAACAGTTTTTGAAATTTAAGCTTTAGATAATAATTCTCACCAATTATGAGCTAAAAAGCGAAATTTTGATCAGAATTTTCAACCAATTTTCAATTTAAATTTCTTTTTTGAATTCTGAATTTTGACTTTAAATGTGAATTCTTTCCTCAGTTATTTATTCAAAATTGAGCTTGTGAATCTGAATGAAAATTGCGAATGATGAAACTGTTTAAAATTTTTCAATTCTGGATCAACATTATGAAACTTTCTTTAGTTCCAATTCTGCATAACAAAGAAAGTTAAATTTCAAATCTCAAAAATGGTTTGTAATTCTAAACACTTTCTCTAAATATTCCGAATGATGAGTTTCGAATCAAGATTTTTGCGCAATGATGATCTAAATTGAAGTAACAATAAACCGGATACAGAATCCGAACTCTCATCACAGAGTTTGAGTTTTAATTCAAATTATTTTTCCGCTAATCTCCGGGTCGTGCGAATTCGGAATATTTTTGCCAATATCCGCTAATATTGAAATTTTTAATCAAAAATCATGAAGAAAAACACTTAACATTTGTTTTTCGAAATACATCAGTCGATTTCAAATCGCATATTGAGCTTTCAGAAAAACCGTTCATATAATTTTGTTAAAATTTACTCAAAAACCTAAAACGCAAAATACATATATTTCGTGACTCAATTTGAATTTTTGTTTTATTTTGCAAATCAAGTGTTAAAAATTCTGGCAAAATCTGAGTAATTTGGCCAGTTTAGTCTCATCCCATATGAGTAGGATATTCGGGATCAAATTTCTATCGACAAGTAAGAAATTTTAAGAAAAACTTAAGTTTAATGATTGACCTGGGATAAGATTATTAGGTTTTGCCTTTATTTCTGAATAGATATTGTTACTCTTGTATAATTTTAGTCGATCATCATAATTTTATTGGGAATTCGTAATTTTGAGTTTAGAGAAGAACATTTTGCTTGATATTTTTGGACCCTCATGGGGGGGGGTTTAACCCCCAAAACCCCCCCCGTTCCTACGGCCATGATTGAACATGAGAACTTTCATTCAATAAAAAAAGGAAGCGTCTATCAATACAACATATCATTCAATTTGGTAAAAAAAAAATTGTCAAGTCAATAAAATATCGTCAATTATGTCAAAACGCTTACGTTTATCAATTTAATACCAAAAATCCATCAAGCGTTTTATCAAATTTTTTATAAATTTGGAAACCTCCAATTCTGGGTTCGGATGCGGTTTGAAATTTTAATATTATAAAAACGATTCCCGGTCTTAACAACGGCTGCACACAAAATTTCATGTTGATCGGTTCAGTTGTTCATGAAAATTATTCTAATTGTGTTATATTTTTATTAGTTTTGTATGAAAGACAACCTTTTTTCCCTTAATTTGAAGGGTTTTGAAAGTTTTTAGAAACCATTGCTGGTCTTGAAAACGGCTACACATAAAATTTCATGCTTATCGGTTCAGTAATTTTGGAAAATTGTTCGAATTATATATTTCAATGAAATTTGTATTGGAGACCTCCCCCCTCCCCCGTCGCAAAATTTAAAGGGATTTGAAAGTATTATACAAACACAGAAATTTTTTGACTATTATGTCTCACTGCAATTGTAACTTTTAAAATAAATCAACCTGTAATTCACAAAACCTGTAATTTTAAACTGTTTTCCTTAAAAGTTAACGAAGATTCATTTATTATTACATCAAATGTCCTGTAAAAAAGTTTTACATTAAAAATAAAATGTCACGTAATTTGTTTTTCGACCTGTAAAATTACGGTAAATGTCCTGCTCCTTTTTGTTACAGAACATTTGCGTAATTTTACAGGAAATAATTTTTGCTGTGTAGAGAACATTTTTGGTCTTGAAAACGCCCACACACCAAATTGTTCGATTTGTGTCATGATTTTGTATGGAAGTCCCTCATCCTTTAAGTCAGAGAGGTTTTTAAATCTATCGGTTCAATAGTTTTCGAGTACATAGGGAATAGACAGACAAACATTTACTTTTATATATTTAGAAGATAAATCTAGAAATTCAAAATCATAAATGACTTCCGATCAACAAAATTGGTAAACCCGTTGAAATAATTAAGATTTTAAGGTAATTGATCTGATGGTACTCGATTCGAATTATGATTTTTTGGAGAATACAATCATGATTCTTTCTAAAACATGATTGTGGCAATTTTCTGTCATTTGGATTATAACTTGGATATTTGGAGCACGTTTTTATATTGTTTTTCCAACTCAGTATTTTATCAAGGTGATCTGGAATTCGGGTTGAAATTTAAGATTTCTAAGATTAAAATTTTTGCTCTTGGTTTTTGCTTAAGTGGACAATTTGTGCCACTTTTGCAGTTGAAAAAAATCAAACGATTTGTTTCCCGGAATGGTGGAAAATATTTGAATTATTCGAAACTTGACGAAGACTTGAACCTGCCACCTGCCATCATCTGGATTAAACAACTTAAGTAATATGACTCTAGTAAACTATTGAAATGAATATTTTAAAATATTATTCAAAGCTATAAACGAACAACGTCAATATGATTCCATTTAAAGATTTTCACCATAAATTTAATCCGATAGTAAATCTTAACCACGAATTAAAATAAAAAACCTTTGTTTCAATTCTATTTTAACGACGTTTTTCAATAGATTTTAGATTCAAAAACGTTTTTACTAGTTGTTCAGACGTTTCGAGCTACTCTGGCTTTCGCTCCTCTTCAAAGGACACTAAAATGTAATTTTATTATAGCTTACGACTTTGTAATTACAAAATTATCAAAAACACTTATATACAAATGTTAAAAAAACATCCGTACAAAATGTCCCGGATTATATAAGCATATGCGAAGGCCAAAAGATTGTAAGCTTTTAAAATATTGTTAATTGTATGAAAATTCAGAGTTAAAAATATAATTTTAGTGTTCACTGAAAAGAAGCAAAAAACAGCGAGTAGCTTGAAACGCCGGACAACCGGTAAAAACATTCTTGAATCTAATATCCACCGAAAAACGTCGTTAAAAGCTTATAAAGCAAAAAGTATCGGCCTGTGCGAAAAACCAGTGCATATAGGGGGGTTGAAAATCAAATTGAGCTAGAAATATAAAAAAATAATAACAGTACAAAAAATGCAAAAAATTTTAGAAAATTGATTCCTCAAAACAATTTTTACTCATTACTATTAGAAATTTTTTGTCAATGTTTTCGAAACACCAGCAAACAAATGAGAACAAAAATTTCGAAAAAAAACAGAATGTAAAGCTATGGACATAAGCATCAATGCACAGTAATAGAACACATAAAATATAACACCGGAAATTAAATCTGAATTCTAAAATTAATTGCTGATTAGGTTAAAAATTTCCCATGATTAAAAATTGTTTAGCAAAATGATAATTATTTTTAACGACACTAGTTTACAGCATTTTTGACAAAGTCTATTGGGGATGATTTTGAATGTGAAGTTGGGTGCTGAATCTGAAAATGCTGTTAAAAAAATCTTAGAAGTTTTGAGTTATGCTCCAGATATGAAATTTTGAAAAAAAAACACTTGTACTTTGATTTAAATATCTCGGTAAACAATTAAGTTTAATCGTTAGCTCTAGACTCGATGGTAACATTTTGAAATTTTTATTTTATATGGACCTAAAGTTTCAATTTAAAACAAGGAATTTTAGTGATTATTTCTCAAAATCGATTGAAAATTGAAGAAGTTGTTGTTTCTTTACTATAACTGTAATGCTTGCTTTTTTTAATTATTTAACGAATGCCACTGTACTAATCTTAGTATAGGAAGATTTAAACATGATAATTCTCACCCGCTCTATGATTTAAGCGATAGTTTTCTTACTAGAAGGTCACATGCCTATTTCAAGCAAGACCTCACCTTCAAAAGGGATTGCTTAAGTCAAAAATAGAATGTATTCTATATATTCCGGCTCAAGATTGTAAGTGGAACAAACAAATCATGCATTATTTGAGCGGTTTTCAAATAACTGAAGAATTGAATAAAAATTAAGAAATCATCAACTATTTTTTATAAACTTACGTCGCAATTAAATACTTTTAATTAAATTTCCTTTTTTTACACTTTTTTTTCAACTTTTATCACCTGATTGTTCATTCGTAGAATGAGATGGTATAATTGAGTGTGAGATTTTTATCTGTCAAATCGGATTCAAGCAAAAATCTTAAAATGCAAGCAATTTACAATAGATTATTTTACAGAATTGATAGAAGTAAACAAATCGAAAAGTTGCATAACTTTTTTCGCAGGAGTCAAAATTACTTGCGGTTGTGGGGAAAGTTGATAAAAACCTTTATACAAATTTTTTTTTTATTATATTCCGCCAATTCTTTAAAACTAGTTTTACTTCAAGGGTGTCCCCTATCCAATTACTTTGTAAACGCTACAGAAAATCTCCCATAGCGTATTTTTGCTTGGAAATTCGCATAGAGACAGCTAAAAGTGTTTTTACAATGTATTTTTGATTATTTTTTTTCATAATTTCAAAAGTTGAAAATTGACCCTTTTTTTTCAGAATGACGCAAATTTATTTTGCACAAACATCAGAAAAATACTGAACACTTTCATCGGAACGTGAGAAAAAAAACTTGTAGTTGAGCTGCAACTATGATATTTGTGATTGAAAACATTCCTACGCAGTTCTAAGAAGCAAATGAAGAAGAATTGAGGTTCGGTTGATTGTTCTGTTTGAGGTTAGGACCCATAAGCGTGAGAATACAGTTTTTACGTGAATCCTTATATTTTGTACAGGAAACTTCGGATCGACACCTTACACATTTTTGATCATAATTTTTTCCAATAGTTTTTCATTGTGGCGGATATTTCAATAAGTGTATGAAAAAATAATTTAAAAAATATAATTTTTACAGAATTCAGTACGTGTAACTTGTGTGAATTTAATGGTTTTAGCACTGTTCTGGATGACAAACACAATTTGCAAAAACACGGTTTACAGTTTTAGCACCATCTGCAAAACTACTGGATTGATATCATCAATAATACCACCGCCTTAATAGCTGCTCTAATCTTACCAAGTTTGTGGAATCTGAAAATTCAAGATGAATACAAAAAGTACCATAGTGATGTTGCTTTTCAACAATTCAAAAATCGTTTTTCAAAATATTGAAAAAAAAATCGATAGCAGACATTTGAATAGTTTCAAAATGGTATAGTGTATGGAAATCGGTTAAGTAGTTTTGAGTTGCTATTGAAAACAGGAATCCAGCTCTACCATCGTCGCATAGAACTTTACGTTCAGCTGACGTCACTCTGTCAGTGGCCTTATACTCAGAATAGCCAACGATTCTGTTAACTGTCAAATGAGCATTGTTGGTAAAGATCTAATGCACATGCTGGTGGCCAAGAATCGGATCATCGAAACGGCAACAATTGGTACGGCGGCCAAGTAATTGGAGCACCGCAGTTAGTACTTTGCATGCATTTTACTCACATTAATGAAAGTTCCATAGAGAAAACATATTTTTGTTGAACTCTAAGCAAGTTAGCAAGTAAATTCTTCAAAGGATGTTATATGGTGCACTCAACAGGAAGGTAGAAATGTCGAAAAAAAGGGTATACCATAAGCTTGCCAGACTGCCCGGTTTTATCCGGGTTTGCCCGGATATTTGATGCAAAATTTCGAGAAAGTCCGGTCCGGCCCGGTTGCCCGGATATCGTGCAAAAAATCCGGATATTGCCCGGTTTTTTTCAGAATTTTCACAAAGAAACCAAAAAAAAAAATCAAAGTTTTTGAGTAAGTTTCAGCAAAATGGATTACGTTATGGAAATTTTCAACGGTTGTTTCAAATAATTTTGCTGATTTACTTTTATAAACCTTTCAATATTTAAGTGTTTCAAAAAGGTTAAGGAAGTCTACAATTCCATCAATAAAATATTAATTTCATTTTTTTTTGCATTTTTTTTTTTGCTTTTATATATAATAACACCTAAATTTTGTCCGGTTTTGCCCGGTTTTTGCCCGGTTTTTGGATTTGAAAAATTTAAATCCATGCCCGGATTTTGCCAGGTTTTTTTGAAAAAATGCCCGGAATTGCTAGGCCCGGATGGGAGTGGATAAAATTCTGGCAACCTTAGTATACCATGCCTTAGGTGCCAAGGTTGGGTACATTTATCCTTGATGTATTTTTTATTATTTGAAAAATGCCAGTGAAAGAAGTCAGAAAAAAAACCTATTTTTAGAATAATAAATGGCTAGTTCATTTTTGAAGTTCAAAATAATAACTTCATGTTCAATTATACTAACAATGAAAATGTTAGGAAATGGGTAATTTTATGAATGATCAATGAAAACTGATAAAAATTAAAAAATAAGGGGTTCCAATTTACAAAAAGTTTTGTAAGAACCAAGCAAATACAAAGTTACCCAAGTAACACCGATTGTTTTGTAAGACTCTTTAAGCCTCTTATGAAACCTAAACTTGGTCTAGTAGCCTGCTATAAAACTTAAAATATTACTTGGATAGTTAACATTTCGCATAAAAATTAAGTTTAAAGCTGATACCTACTTCAAATCATGATTCAAAATTTTAAAGATTTATTTAAAAATCATGATTGAAAGACGATTTTATTTAAAATAAAAATATGAAAAGTTTTTAAATTTTCAATCCCAAGTTTTAAAGTTTTAAATTACAAGCTGAATATTTTGTCACTTTCGATTGAAATATTGGGTCCTGGAGAGAACAGAAGGTTGAAACTTAATTTAACTCATTAAAATTTAAGGCTTAAGGGCTTATGTGTCAAGTACACCAAAATTCAGAGTTGAAAAAAAACATATTTCCTAAAATTATTTCTAAAATTTAAATATTCCGACTAAAAAATTCGGCAGTTAAAAAAAGAATTGGAAAAAAACTGTACTTTCAAATTCCGTTAATTTATTTGAAAATTGAAACAAAATATGAAAATGAAAAAGATAAGTTTTCTAAAACATTTCAAGATGTTTTTTTAATAAACATGTTTTCATGGTCTCCAATTTTCACTCAATCATTTGAATCTAGACTGCTTTGGAAGTTCACAATCGAATAACTTTTTTTGACGCCAAATGAAAATTTATAAGTTTCAGGTTGCTATGAAAGTCAGTAAACAAAACATTCAGACCGGTCCGCATAACAGTCAAATGAAAGGATTTTTTTTCGATAGAAAATCATCGCTTTCATTTTCATGCGAAATAAATAAGTATAAATAAATAAATAAATAAGTAGATTATTAGTCTAAGAATACAAATTAATAGGACGTTTTTTACAGAATCAAGCTATCAAAATAGCAAAAAAAAATTTTTTTTAATATTAGAATTTTATGTAGCTTTTAAATCAATTCTTCTTACTTAAATAAAAAATTAATATAAATATTAAATAAATTTAGAGCTCTTGGCTTAGTTCCCTTTTAAAATAGTTTATAGCCACAAAAAAAAACTAAATTGAACAAAAAATTAAATAAAAATAACAATTTTTATTTTCGTTTGAAATTGAAGATCTCGATTTTCATTTGAAAATCATCAGGTGCACTTTGAAAATCATAAACGTCATCATCATTCGAAACACCGAGGAATTTCAACTGAAATCATTGTAAGCAAACTTACAGTAGCTTGCTTTGGCCTTTCATTTGAAATATTTTTCTGTTGTGAATGTGAAAATTGGAGACGCTGCATGTTTCACCATAAGAATTTACAAAATTTAATTGATGACTCAAGGCAACAACATTTTGGTGCTTTTTTTGATGATTGATTTAGGTAGATTTTAGCTTTATGAAATCGAGTCTTTTGTCAAATTTGGTCGAACACTTTGAGTTTTGATGATAAGAAGTTTTAAAATGTACCAGTTTTAAGTAAAATCAAACATCGATTACTGAATCACTAAAAAACCTAAATATAGGAAAAAATCTGATTATGATGAAAATGATACATGATTTAAAAAATGTAAAAATCAACAATTAAAAAATTCGAAAGATTTCATTATAAGTACTTTTGATATAACTGTAGAAAGTTTAAAAAAAACTTGATTTCATTTAACACATTTGTTGAAACCTGCAAAAAGATTACATGTTTTCTTAAAAAATCAGTTAAGTTTAAAACTTTTTTAAAAATTTGATAAATAATAAAAAGTAAGAAAAAAACATAAAACTTCTGTAACTTTTTTTCGCAGAACTCAAATAAATCTGAATTCTTGAGAAAAGTTGATAATTTATTTAAAACATTTATTTTTGAATAATAGGTTTTCGATTTAAGTTTTTGCATAAACAATGCAAACATTTCTCAAATACTTTTAACTTATTTTCAAAAGACATTTTAAAAACAAAAACTGATTGAAATATTTCATATTCAAGGTTCAAGGAACCCAAATTAGTCGAAATTCATTGTACTTCCGAAAAAAGTAAATTATGTTGCCTTGTGTAAATGATGTGTTGTGTTGAGAATTTAGAAAAACAAAAAACTTGTTTCGAACTCTGTTCTTATTAAATTTCGCTTCATAATAAAAACCAATTCTGAAGACGATGTAGGGTTTTTGTTTGTCAAGTTTTGAGTTCCTATACCAAAGATTAATTGAATTGCAATTTAACTTACCGAAGTTAGTTTTAATTCGTAAACCTCGTAAATTCGAATAGTATTGTAAATCGAAATGTCTCAAGTCAAGGGTGATTCAAAACTAAATTCTGCGGAGGCGAGAAAAATTTCTGACTTTCTTGTTAACACTTATTTTAAAATACATTTTAACATCAAGTTATTTTCCATTACTTCGGTGAAAATTTTACTTGGAAAAAAATCTTCATGGGGGAGTTAAACCCCTAAACAACCCCCCACCCCCACCCCCCCCCCCCCCCCCCCCCCCGTTCGCACGGCCTTTATTCCAATTTAATGACATAAAGATTAAAGCTATTGTAAACTTTTAAATTATTAATTATCGCTCCTTATTGCTAAAAGATCAAATTAATTTCGACTTTTCTTCAAAATTTGTGGAAAGTTGCTCAGAAACTACAAAATACCCATTTTCGAGCGCAATTGTAGGATCATAAAAGCAAACCATGCTAGCAATTTGCACAATCTTACCAAAGCACTTTTATTAGCTGCCAAAACATGCGCCAGTTCGACAAGTAAACAATCCTGTAAAAGTATGTATGTATGTTCATTAAAAGTCCAATTGAGGCAATGGAATGAGGAATCGTTCTGAGAGTGTAAGGTAACAGTATCTTGGCAGCTTTAAGACGGTTTAAGGATGATTCAAGCATAGTAATTAGATCATAAAACAGTGAGTTCAGTTTGGAACAAAGTATTTCTGATGCCTGGTAATCATCGCCGCGAAAAAATATCCTGAAATGAGGTGAATGGTTCCGTCCAGAATGAATGGTTCGGAGCAATAAAAGGAATGATTTCATTCGGTTGTTAAACGGTTAATTTGGAGGTTGATCTTTTGTACATTTATGGAAGTTTAAGCTGACACACATTTTTGAGGCGATCACGATCTGAAGAAAAAAATGAAGTTTTAAAGTCAGTTTTTTACATTGCTATCGAAAAATTATCTACAATGATATTATTTGGAAAGAAACCTGGAGTTCACGTTCACAAAAAGATAATGAAAGTCACGACAGAGTCATTAAATGTTTGTATCCCAAAATTTCTGCATTAGTCCTAAGGGCGTTTAAATCGCATTGATTGATCCATCCGAGGGATGCAATGGGTTAAGTAAAACCCAGACTTAAATGTTTTATGATTCCGTTGCCATCTTAAATTGTACCTTCATTCAAAAAGAGAAAGAAGAATGCGAGTCCAGAGTAATTCGGATCTGGTTTTAATTTCATTCACCTTGTTCAAATTGCTTACGTAAGAAGAAATAAATGTTTATCCAAACCATTGATTTTCTCTTTTCATTGATCAACTACACAGTCCTGCGAAACTCTTCCCACAAATCAGTGAATTTAAGTTGCATTACATAATTCGGCTTAACGGTTCATTCATCATTCGCCCCTTGAATGCATTGCGAAAATTTCGAATTACCACGGACATGTAAGAATGAACCACTTCTTGTCAGCATGTTCAAAGGCAAGTTCCTGCGAATGTTTCGAAACGGGGAAGGCGCTGGCCGAATTGGCGAAAGGTTGCAACCTGTCAACGCCTCAAGAAAAAGTGCTCCTTTTTGCCGGATTTGGCATGTTTTTTTTTCTGCTATTGGATTTTGTTTTGTAACGAACCGAGAAAATTGTTCAGCTTCCGGGCTTAAATAATTGAGAAGATCGTGAGCCGAAGTTTTCAGCTTAAAATAAATAGATTTCACATTTTAGTTCATTTTCTATTACTTTTTGTCCTCTTAATTTCAAAATAAATAAAAGGAAATAATATCTTACTTATTAAAGGCATATTAACTTGAAACAAGTTATTCTCATTTGTGCGCAACATATGAACTTGAAAATGAGAAAAAAAAGAATTTTACAATTGAGATTACATGCTATTTTGTTTTAGCACTTTTTGGTCTCCACAAAGGACGAAAAATCTATTCCTAATGTTAAGCTTCGTATAAGAAGATAGAGAAGGGGGTCGTTCATATTAACTGTTGAATGGTTTTGCAATTATTGCAGGGGAGTTATGAAAACCGGGTAACCGATTCTTGGATTCCAATTTTGAATCAGACGGTACAAAAAACTAACTTTTCAATGTGTTTGCAATTATTGTATTACCATTTATTGAATCAAGACGAAATTTCATAGATTAAAATTTTATAGGACGGACCATTGATTCCTGTTTTCGTTAATATTTATCCGACCGAACAAGGCGAAAATTCGTACACGGGTGTTCTTTTCGACGATCAATCAATTGCTTATTTTGAATTTCAATTTGATGAATAAGCGAAACGGTAGTTCATAAAAACTGTTTAATATTTTGATGCAATACTGTCGTGAAATTGCACCCTAATCACTGTTTAAACATGAACTCGTTATCACATATTGAAAGATAAAAGCGAAAAGGAGTCCGTACGGGATCAGCTAGTGTATATTAATAGCAATTTCTGTATGTTTGTTCGTGGATTGGTTCGGACAAGACACCGTCGTGCAAGACCTTGCACGAAAATGCCTCGTATTGTGCTTCGATGAGATGGACCAGTTTCTCTGGTACTACTTTTCGCCTTAGTGCCGCCCAAATGTTTTCGTGGTTAAGTCGGTTGAATGCTTCTTCAAAATCAACGAACACCAGCAGAAGAGAGTCCTGGAATTCGTTGATTTGTTCCAGTACGATTCGTAGCGTTGTGATGTGGTCCACACATGATCGTCCGGATCGGAATCCAGCTTGTTGCCGTTGGAGTGTTGCGTCGATTTTCTGCTGGATCCGTCATTTTTGACCATATCGCCTAGTCACGCATCTTTGCTTTCTAGTTCCGCCCAGAGTGTGCCAGACCAATCATCCAGATTCGTTTCATCGAGCCGTTCAAATTATGGAGCATGGTGCTACTACCAAAACGTCCGTGGCTTACGCACCAAAACCGAAGAGTTGTATCTGGCAACGAATGATTGCAGTTATGACGTCGTGATTCTGACTGAAACCGGCCTGACTGACTCCTTCGATTCAGCCCAGATTTTTGGAAATTAATACGCTGTTTTTCGCTGTGATCGTAGTCCTCGAAACAGTGTCAAAAAATGCTTTGGAGGTGTCTTGATCGCAGTAAAACAGTGCCACGCCAGCAGTTTTGTCGACACGGAAAATGCTAATGAGCTGGAACAAGTTTGTGTTGCTGCCACAATAAATGGAAAAAGATACTCATTCTGTGCTGTTTACATCCCACCTGATAAGAGCTGCTGTGCCCAAATTGTTGAGTCCCACGTAGCCTGAACTGATGCACGTGACACCTCTTAGTGCTGCTGCTGCTTGCTTGATCGATGGCACAAACTCATTAGATCTTTCTCAGTTTAATGCAGTCAGGAATCGCACTGGGAGAACATTGGATCTAGTTTTCGGCTCGAGTGAGAAGAAGATTGTTGTTAGTAGCGCTCCTGAAGTCTTAGTACCGATTTATTTGCATCACCCTCCCATTGTTTTCGATTTACCTGTTGCTTCAAGCGCCAAAGAATTTTTACCATCATAGGTCATCAGTCGATAGGTAGAATAAGATCTCTAAATTTTCGGAAGACAAATTTTGCGCTTCTTTCACACTATCTAAGAGGCATTGATTGGGATGCAGTTTGAAATGCCTCATAGATTGACAATATGACTGGAACGTTGTGTAGCTTAATCAGAAACTGGTTGAATGTGCATGTTCTTAGATTCAAGCCACCTGTATCGCCTGCTTGGAGCACACCTACACTCCGACAACTACGATGTAAAAGAAATGGTTGCTTGCGTAGACTTCGCAAGAATCGGACAGAAGACTGTCAAGCACAGTTTAGAATAGCTAGCGCAGTATATCATCGACTCAATACCTCTCTCTACAAACTTCATGTGATGCGTTTACAATCCGGTCTGCGCAGTAATCCTCGACGTTTTTGGAAGTTTGTTAACTCAAAACGGAAATCCAACGCAATTCCTTCGTCAGTGTTCTTCCATGAAATTGAGACTCCCCACAAACGTGTTGCGATTTGTTTGCTGAGTATTTCCGGTCAGTTTTCTCGGACAAGACCTCCTCAGAACGCAAGTGCATCGACGCCATTCGCCATGTTCCTATCGATGCCATAGACTTCAACACCTTTGAAGTCAATCAAGAAGTCGTCGAAGTTGCTGCTAAAAACTAAAAAGCTCCTTTGCCCCAGGACCTGACCGACTCCTCTGGCTCGAATTTTCAATCGATCTTTCCAACAACGGAAATTTCCAGAGCTGTGGAAAACTTCGTTTATGTTTCTGATTTTTAAAACTGGTGAGCGTCGTAACGTGAAACAATACCGTGGAATAACAAGCTTGTCTGCTGGATCAAAACTGTTCGAAATTGTAGTTAGCCAAGCCTTACTAGTAGCTTCTTCGCAGTACATTCATCGGAACAACAATGCCTAGAAGATCGGTATGTACGAACCTTTTAGAATACACGTCTTTCTGTTTGAATTAACTAGAGAATAAGAAGCAAGTTGATGCTGTTTATACCGACATTAAAGCCGCATTTGACGCAATTGATCATCGAATTCTACTTGCAAAGCTTATAAACTTGGTGTCCACAACAATATGATTCATTGGCAGAAGTCATTTTTAACTGACAGGTGCATAAGGATTAAGATTGATGATAGCATCTCTTTTCCGTTTACAAACCGATCCGGCGTCCCTCAAGGCAGCAATTTGGGACCTTTGTTGTTTGCTTTGTTTTTCAACGACTTGATTGCTAGATATGCAGACGATCTTAAAACACAAAACACTTGTTGTTTACAAGATTGGTGTGACGTTCGTTTCTAGAGCGACCAGCAGTGTTGAGAATCAACATAAATAAATAAATAAACATATCATGAAACCTTCACAATATGGTTATAAGGTTAAGGTGATAAACAAGTAGAAGTCAAATTTTGTTATCCGACGCCATATCAAATTCTAAGATGGCGGCTATCACTTCACTTGAAAATACTGTAAATGACTGAAAATCGCAAAAATCTAAAAAAAACCGTAACGTGAGTATTAGTTGAAAGAGATCAATCCGGAGGAAGTCGAAATTCGTTACATGATTCCACAGAGAACCAGAGAACGGGCCCCGAACAAATATGTGTCGAATCCGTGTGTAAGAATTTGAATCGTCGGCCATTTTAAAACCGTTAAAATTGGCCTAAAAACAGCACCATCTAGTGGCTCTTAGCTAAGTGACTCAGCTGTTGTTGTCAATTTTTTTTGTCAACAGTTGAGAACACTCAGAACATAAACAACCAAAAACTTGCTTCCAGGTCGCACCAACACAGAGTTCAGTTAGTTTTCTTTTTTTTGGGGTGTATAAAAAGCAACATAATGAAATTTGCAGCAGGAACTATATGCGCTTTTATCGAAATCTTTTTCTTTTGGCAATGATGCCTCATTTGGTACTCGTTTTGTACTGAGCCACTGATTTTGTTTGAGAAAAAAAGCAAACATTATTTAGTTGTTTGAAGAGAAAGTTCATATAAGATTTAAATTATGTGTCTGTTTTAATATAAGTTATAATTTCAAAAATAGTTCAGTAAACATTTGCCGCAGCAACATTTGATTTCTGTATGATGTGTTAATTTATGATACCCCTCTAATGGATAAACTCCACTTTTTGTTAAGAATCAAATTTTTTAAATCAAATTTCACTTATAACGAAGCATTTCAAATCTAAATAATCGAAAGTATCACCACCCATCTTCGTTCGAACATTGCGAAATTCTAGCATGTAAACATCGCGTCATTTCTGTCAGGATAGGACTTCAGTACCTACTTCCGAAAATATTCGAAAATTGGAATAGCTTCCTAACTGGGGGAGGAAGACTAAAATTTTCTGTATCCTTTTTTTACTGTCGGCAAAAAGCCAGTAATTGTTGAAAAGATTTGTAATCGTTCAAATTTTTACTTTAGATGATCAGTTTCGTGTAGCGAGTCATGCAACTCAGTTGTTCAGGTGCTAAATTTAGATTTAGCTATTTTTAGAACAACCATTAATCAAACCATTTTTATTTATCAGCTTAAAAACTTTATCGAAATTTGAGTGACTCAATCCGCCTGATCATGCAAGAATTTGCCATAGCAAAATAAAACCTAATTGAATCATTGTTTTATGCAAAACAAGTGCATTTCAGCATCAAACAAGTTTTATTGAAAATCACTAAATAAGAAAGTAAAATTTTGAACCTTTGCACTGGTCGGTAGATTGATGAGAGAAATTTGACGTTTGAAAGATTTTTTTCTTTTTTTTTCAGTCTTCCTCCCCCCAGCTTCCTAATATCGAATTTAGCCTCTTAGGCAGAGCAAAGTAATTGTATGGAGGTTACCCGGACATCTAAGAATCCTAAGAATTTAAGGGAATAGCAATAGGCATTTAAAAGCAACTTGATATCAAAATTTTATAAATTCTTCAAATATTCCCCCCTTCTATTATATTAATTACAGATATCCGATCACTAGTCCTACCGAGATAACAATTTTGTGAAAGAAAAAAGAATACTGAATGAATTTTTAAATTTGTGCTCATCATTGAAATTGATTCTAAATTATAAAAAAAAATTCAATTAAGTCTTGATGTAGTGAATTTCATATCCACAAAAACAAACACAGACCAAAGACTGAAAAACCATACAATTATTTTAATTCCTGACTGAGTGACTGAAAATAAATTCGGCTTTGAGTGCATTTTTCATTCGTTGAAGGTACTATCGTTTGAGCGTATAGAAATAATGGAAAAAATAGAAGTACCGGTAACGACATCTGGTGGCTCTTAGCTAAGTTGCAAAAATGGCGTCGTTTAATCTGAAATCACGGTTGGTATTTTTACACACGGTTGGGGCTCCAGCCTGAACTCTGGTTCTCTGTGATGATTCCATCAAATGACACCCCCACAATATGAGTATTGGGAAAAAAGCTAAACTATTAGAAGTCAAATTTCGCTATCCGACGCCATAATGCAATCCAAAATGGCGACTTCTGCTGAACTTTCAAACGCTGTAAATGACTGAAAATCGCATGAAACTCCCACAATATGGGTATTGGCTTAAATGCAAAACTAGAAGAAGTCTAAATTCTCTATCAGTCGCCATCTTGAAATCCAAGATGGTGGCTTCCATTGAACTTTCAAATGCTGTTAATAACGAAAATCGCATGGAACTTCCACAATGTGGATATTGGGTGAAAGGATCAAACACTCAGAAAAATAATATTATGTCTACCATAAGATTCTCTTATGAAGTGACGCCATAAGAAAAATCTATGAAATTCATAAGATTGTCTTATGAACCGAATGAATTTTTCAGATGAACACCTGCTTCAATAAAAGGTTGTTGCTTTTCATAAGAGGGTCTTATGGAAACAGAAATTTTTACCTTTGATGAGAAAATATCGAGATAATTGATGTTAAATACTTTCAGTTTATTTTCTCGTTATTTTTTTAAGCTACTTCATGATCACCGTAAGCAGCACATCAACGCCCAATTCCAACAGTCATTCCGCCGCACCCCGTTCCCTGATCTTATCATTTCCGCCGGTCAACATGCTGAAAAGATATGTGTATAAGTTAACATATAAATTAAACGCTCACAAAAAATAAACTTACCATTTGAAATAACAAAATCACTTTTCACTCTTAAAAAAACTAATGGCTCCACAACAGGTTAGAGCTTGTATATCGACGAAAAAAATGACTGGTGGAATGAATGTCTTCATTGTATTTTCACAATGCCACTTATTCTATTTTTCACTAGAACTTCGTATGAAAATTGTAAGAATTTCTTAAGACTCTTATGAAAAATTATTCTGAATCCAAAAAATCGGTTCATAAGACGTGCCTTATGAAATTTTTAATAAGATTTCCTCTGAGTGAATGAATAAAAGTTGATTTGATATATTGATGATTTTGTTTTATTATTCACATACGCTCCAAATTTAGGTATAGTACAAGAAGATTTTAAAAGAAAATGTATAAGTGTCATGTTAGTCACACAACCTCCAAAACATTCAGTATTAATAGTTTTCGATTGAATTGAAATATCCCGGTGACTCAGAAATATGTACAGTGGAACCCTGCTTAACCTACACAGCAAAAATTATTTCCTGTAAAATTACGCAAATGTCCTGTTACAAAACGGAGCAGGACATTTACCGCAATTTTACAGATCGAAAATATAATTACGTGACATTTCAACTTTTTTACAGGACATTTGCTGTAATAATAAATGAATATTCGTTAACTTCCAAGAAAAACAATTCAAAATTACAGGTTTTGTTAATTACAGGTGATTTATTTTAAAGGTTGCAGTTTTCAGTGACACGTAATAGTTAAAAAAAATTTCTGTGTAGCAACCTTTTTCATCCAAAATTTATGTACAAATGTGTTTCATAATTACGATATATTGATAAGGTTTTAAATCTTCAGGAAGAATGACCTTAATAGGTTGAATTCAAAAACAACGGTATTAAGTTAATACTATTATGTGTTGTGAGCCTACTTGGTTGAATAGCAATCGTGGTTGAATAAAAGAGAATCTTTCGATTGCTTTGATTCAAATAAATTGAATTCAATTAAACTTGCCAGAACGTCGGTTGGATAGAAAAATAAAATCCATGAAACAAAGGATATGGTTTATCAACGTATTTCGTTTAATCCGTGGTTTCACTTTTCCGAAGTGGTCCCTCCCTTGATTACCTCGGGTAAGCGAGGCTCTACTGTACATCCTTTTGAATATCATCCGGGAGGAAAGCTAGATGAATATAAGGATCTTGGGTCAACCTGATAGCTGGGAAAACGCAGGAGCTTAGAAAACTGGAGTTTGGATGAGCGGGGTTCTACTTTTTAACGTTTTTCCTGACTTTTACATTAATGATGTCATTAATGTACTCTTTTTAGTGTCGCGGGATATGGTAACCCTATTCCAGGATCCTATATATTGATCTTTTAAGGGTTTTTAATTCTATTCGTGGAACCTTGCTTCAAATCACGACCCTGATTGTAGATATCTAATCATCCTTATTTTTTATTTGTTTTAAGCCCGTGTATGGTCCTGTATAGGTAGAATCAACTAATTCTTCACAATTGTAGGATTTACAGGTTTCAAAAAGGTTTTGAGATAACCTTTTTTATTAAATCATTGAAAAAACACCAAGTTTTGATGTTAGTTAATCATCCTTCCAATAAACTTTTCCAAGACAATTTTAGTCCATCCTTTCACAATAACATTTCCATGAGCGTGTCCTCCAGTTTCCTCGAAAAAACTTAAATTGCCACGGAGATCTGGATAATCAACTACAAACGACTTACCATTTAACACAAGATCCTTTTCCCCGGATCATCATATCGATGTAATCGCGTGCCGAAAAACAAGCAATCCAGCAGCAGCAGGTCACTGAACTCAAAGCATCTTGGCATACCGCTGCTATTTTGCTTCTCTTGCGTAACCAATCTCAAAATAATTGCGATGACCCAGAAAGTTTGCTCAAAACTGGTCAAACGATTCTCGGGTTGCAGGGCAGGCAGGAATCTTCAAATTGCCTCATTCCGATCGACCGCATGCTGATAATGTAAGTAACCAAACGGTACGCCAAAGATAATTTACCCGATGCTGCTGCTGTTCAAGTTCATGACGCCACATTTTGGGGGCAGGAGAGCCTCAGCAAACTATTACAACGACGACGGCAACAAGAGAACCGTTATTGCAAATTACCTAGTTCCCGAAAGCGGGAATAAAAACAAAACCCAACAACTCGGTCATCAGAATGGTTCCTACCGGTCATTCAGGCATCCATCGACCCCTGGGAGGCTGCCTCTGATGGGTGGTGTAATGACCACCAAAAAACCCTTCCGATGAAAAAAAAACAATTACCTACTATGAGGGGTACTTCTGGCTGAGCAGCCATTTTCATCGGAGGGGATGCTGTCGTTGACGTAATAAGATGGCACAGCATGAGCACCATATGCTTATTGACTTTTGATAGCGCTTCCAGAATGCTACCCCCTTTTCCCGTGCACGCGCACATCAAAGTTCAACAAGTCCCACTTGACCCGCAAACCTGTTGTCAGAGCTTCGCAGCGCCATTTGTACCCCACGGCTTCAATCAAACGCAGCATCCCGAGATCCAGAATCACATTGTTGATGCTAACGGGCTCAGTCAGGTCAAAATGATAATTACAGGATCCAACCTTCTCAACACGAGGACCAGAATCTCCCTGAAAAAAAAACTTATTCAGGAGTCGTCAAAGATGCTGCTCCCGGTAGTGATCATCGAATCGATCTTACTCGTGGCCCCCTTCTCCTGTTTGTGACGATTCGTGTGTGCACTCTGAATTGGGTCACTCGATCATTGCCGCATCCTTTCGGGGATCGCTGCTCCCTCCACTCCATCCTCAAAGTGTGATTATCATTGATGTTGATTCCTCCCGGTTTTGTGATACACTGTCAGAGTGCCAGGGAGCATGCAACATCATCGAATGAGCAGGTACCCTGGCATGCCTCCTCCTTCTGTGGTCAAACGAACGTGTCAGGGAGAAATTTCCAAATTTCCAAATAATTACAAACTGATGCTGATGCTGCTGGACGGCGTTCTTTACTGCGCGCGGTAAACGTTTAAAGTCTCCGCAGGTTACCGTTCTGGACTTGACTTGTGTTTGCCTCTTTGCTCTTGCTTTGGGTGGTTGTTGCGTGGAGGCAGAAGCAATTAATCCCCCGATGGTCTTTCACCGCCTGATAACGTGTTGACGGGATTCGTTCTTCAGTGGAAAACAGCATTCGACAGGGAGATGCCGTGCTGCCGCCTCAGAGCATGTTATGGGAAAAGTTCTGGTAAAAAAATACTGTGAGGCGTGTGAACCGCGTGATGGAGTGGTTTCTTTATGTCGATTTTATTAAATTTTCGATAAAACTTTATGCTTCTCCAAAGGTTTCAACCAAATTGGTATAAAATAGTTTTTCGAAATTCAAATAAAGCTAAAAATAATAACAATACCAAAAATGCATAAAAAATTAATTAATTACTTGATTTCTGAGACCATTTTCCTTCTGATGACCTCGAAAAAAAAATTACTGATTAGAGAAATGAATCCAACTGTAAGTTGAAATTCCAGGGACTAGACTAGATGAAAATTAATGTAGAAAAACATGTGAAAAATATTCGCCTTGTCTCCCGGTAGGACTTGAACCCACAACTTGCGCCTCTCCGCGTTTCGCTGACTGAATGTTTGAGTCAAGACCCATCTCTGGGTCACAGTTTAAAAAAAATATTATTGATTAGGTTCAAAATAAATTGGAACAAAAATTTCAAATCAATGTTTTTTTACGGTAATTTTTTTAATTAAAAAAAAAATACAGAAAATTTTAACTCATTAGAAATTTGCTTTCCAAAAAACTTAACCAGTCTTGTCAACTAATTTTCGATCAATATTTTCGAAACACCAGAAAACAAATATGAATTTAAATTTCGAATAAAATCAGAATTTAAGCTTCGGGCATAAGAATCAGTGCAAATAAATAGAATACCGTGATTGCGGGTAGGTATTTCCGTGTACCTAAGCGATTTTTGTTTTTCAAGACAGTGTAAAAAATTCAAATGAATGATTCACAGGTCACAAACCCACAATTAATAAGGATTTTTTATGTACTTTAAAAGAAAAATATCTTAGTTGATGAAGTACACTAAAAAAGTTTGGAAAAATGCATCTGAAAAATGTGTTTCGAGCACTCTCTCTTGCATTTTTTTTAATTCCGTGCACTTTTGCACCTAATTCCGTGCACTCTGAACTTTGTTATTTATCTACAATTTGTGTTGATTAAATAAATGCGATGACTTTCAAGCTATAATAAACCTGGTAATAAATCTGGTTACACTCCAGCCCCTCCCTATTAAATACTCTCGTTCCCCGAAGAAAAATATAGTAAACAAAGTATTGCGGACTCAACTTTGCATTAACGCTTTGCAACACCAGAAAGTGTCGTTTCAATCGAAGAGTGCTGGCGTTTTTATTTTTTCTTGGGCTGTGTTAAGCATAAAATGCTGTTGGTATTTGACAGCATTGTACGTAAGTTGAATGAAACACGATTGTCATGTCATGATGAGAAAGATCCGCAAAATTTCTTAGCGCCGCTGCTGTTCTTCCGACTCCATCTTCGTAAAAACTGCACATCTGCACAGAAAAAAATCTGAGCTTTACATTTCATGTAAAGTATGATTTCATTAAAAATTCAATCATACGTGTTGTATATTATAAAGCAGCCCTGAAAGAAAACCATGCGTTTCTCATTCGGATCAATTTGTTGTATTTTTACATAACTTTTGCTTGAAACGATTTTTGGAATCAAAAACGTTGCTATCGCACACAGGGTGTGTCTAATTGTGTGCCGATATTTATAAAAATAAAAAAGAGAAATTCTTTTAAAACTGTTTACAACATATATAAATTATGTTTTATTGCCTTTTTGAAAAAAAAATGTCAAAATAGTATATTACTGGATAAAATATCATAGACTTTATTGTATAGAAGTGATATTTTGTTCAAAGCTACAGTTCACCTCTTGTCCCTAATTCATTTTTTTTATTATAAGAATAACTCTAACCGATAAGGCTGATATGAAATCTTACAATTAAAAATGAATGGCACAAAAAGAAGTCATACTCATACTTATGGTTCAAATAACATATTGCAGAATTTGGTCAACAATATTTCAATTTGTCGTTACCAAATTTTTTTTTCTTTTTATTATTGAATTGAAGTATTAACTTTTAAACTCAAATAGATTCAGGTTCATAGATTTTTATACAAGTGAATCGTTGGAAATTGTTTAATATTCAAACAAACAAATAACAAGTTTCATTACCCCATCCACACATTCCATCATTTTGTAAAGAATATTCTAATTTAAAACGAACAAGTAACATCATTTAAACAATAAATGGATAAACTTCGTGCTATGTTTTGGAAAAGAAATAAAAAAAATATTTTTGAAAACATACATCCAAAAAGTATTAACGGAACTAGAAAAAAAATTCAGATACACCCTGTAGCAGAATCGATTCACAAACAAACACCGAACGACCGACTGGTAAGAAGCAGGGGTGCCAGGTGGTTTCGTCAAAAATCAGGACAACGCATAGTTAAAAATCAGGATTTTTCAGGACACCTCTTGATTCGTGAAAATTATGAGGATTTCTGCTTTGATTGCATATATAAAGGCGCAATACAGGTGCTGTGAACGCCTTGATTTATGCAACAACAGTACGCAGCTAGTTGGCTGGCCGGTAAATCGAATCGAAAAATACCATTCAATAACATCTGATCCGAAGATTATCATCTGTTAAGTGAGTTTAACTATTTTATTACCTATTTATTCGATTTTATCATAGCATAACTACAAATTCGATCATATTTAAGAAGTTTTTATGAAAATCAGGACAAATCAGGACATTTTAGGGAAAAATTTTAAAAAATCAGGACAATTTGCGAGTTTTTTGAAAAATCAGGACGGTCTCGCGAAAATCAGGACAAATCCTGATAAATCAGGAAACCTGGCACCTCTGACCATTAGGAATAACTTTTTATTCATTGCCATGATTTGTTTCAAGGCTGATGGCTAGAAGTTGAGGTAATAATGATTCAAAAACTAAAAAAGAATAATGAGCTGGAACGGTTTCATTGTTATGGTCATGTAAATTCACAATGTGCACAGAAAAAAAAAACCTGAGCTTGACATTTCATGTAAAATTTGATTTCATGTAAAATTCTGTCAGATGTGTTGTATATTATAACGCAGCCCAGAAAGAATCCATTCGTTTCCTCATTCGGATCCATTTGTTGTAATATTACTTAACTTTTGCATGAAACGATGTTTGGAATCAAAAACATTGTAGTCGCGCTCTGTGCCTGATTGATTGTAAATGTTTATAATTATTTAAAAAAAGTTGAATCTTCTAAAAAAAATTCCACCAAAATAAAAATTATGTTTGATTGTTTATATAAAAAAAATAAAAAAAATTTAATACTTGATAGAATTTTCTAGACTTTATTGGATAGAAATGCTATTTTGTTATAAGCTATAAAATTCACCTCTTATTCCTTTTTCTTAATATATTGAATATACATTTTGAAACATAAGAATAACTCTCTCGATTAGTTTATATGAAATCTAACACTTAAAAAAGAATGGCACAAAAAGTAGTTAAACTTTTGGCCAAAATAAAATATTGCAGAAAAATATTCTCAATTTATTGTAACAAAAATTAAGCACAGTAAAGCTTTTTTTCTTTTTATTCTTTGATTTAAATATATACGGTTGATTAAAAAAAATCAGGTTCATGGATTTTTATACAAGTTCATCGTTTTGATTTAATATTCATACAAGCAAATGACAAGCTTCATTACCCCTTCTTCAAATTCCTTCATTTCAATGTACAACTAACAAATAGCAAGTAATATTTTTCAAAAAAAAAAAAAACATTCTAGATAAACAATGTGCTGGCTTCATTGAACAAGGGGTTTTCTTTTTCAAAATCATCCATCCAAAAAGTATTAACGAAAATAAAAAGAAAATTAAGATACACCCTGTAGCAGAATCGTATCACAAACAAACACCGAACGGCCGACTGGTAAGAAGCAAGTTCGATTTGATGCGCTAAGAAAATGCCGTTTTAAATCTGGTGCTCGTGGATTTCGGTTAGGTAAACCTTTTTTCTTTTCGGAAATTTACATTACGTCATAAGTCATGTAAATTTAGTAGAAATAACTTGTTCCATTTATTTGCAGGTAATAACATGTAATTATTTAATACTGTGTAGGAAATAGGCATTGGATTTTTGCAACCTCTTCTATGAGTAAAGCCTTCTTCTATTGGCGAATTGGCGCACTAATGCCTGTCTATCCACCTTTCATTAATATTCTATTAAAATAAAATTTCTCTCTAGAATTTCATCCCGCCGAACATGCCATCTAAAATTTCGAATCATAAATAAAGGGGAGATAAGGGCATAACGTACACCCTGGACATAGTAAACACTTCTCTTTTCCAGGAAAGTACGAATTTTCTCAAATAAATTTTCATGAGGAACAGTTTTGTAGTTCCTATAGTATTAATTTTTCAGCAAAAAAGAAATCTCCTTATCATCTTCACAGAAATGTTAACAAAATATCGCCAGATTAAACAAGTGACGTTGTAGCTCTTTAATTCAGTTCACTTCATCGAGTTTATTCGCTGCTGGATTCTACGGTAGAAAATGCTCATCATGCCCCAATTAATGGTGCTGATACTGCCCCAGTGGGGGTTCTCATCATGCTCCTACAGTGGATGATTTTCAGCTTTTGGCAACAAATTTAAAAATGCATTTTTAAACGTTTTCACCTACTTTTTCAAGTTTAAGTCCGTTGGGCAACAAACTTTTTAAGTGTCTGTAAACGAAGTGCCTTGCGCAGTTTAGCTAGAAAAGAAGACTTGCAAAACCTCGTAAGGCATCTGCAGTGATGTCAGTTGAATTGACCTTTTTCGAATGCTAAATACATACTTCTTTTCAACAGCAAATAAATTTTTTTTTCAACGAATTTATAAAATGACCCATGGATCCTCAGAGGAAAAAATATGATTTTGATTTTTCAGTACAAAGAATTTTATTTTCCTATACAAACCTTAAGGTTCAAACTTAATCATGTCAAAATTGTCAAAATTGTCAAAATTGTCAAAATTGTCAAAATTGTCAAAATTGTCAAAATTGTCAAAATTGTCAAAATTGTCAAAATTGTCAAAATTGTCAAAATTGTCAAAATTGTCAAAATTGTCAAAATTGTCAAAATTGTCAAAATTGTCAAAATTGTCAAAATTGTCAAAATTGTCAAAATTGTCAAAATTGTCAAAATTGTCAAAATTGTCAAAATTGTCAAAATTGTCAAAATTGTCAAAATTGTCAAAATTGTCAAAATTGTCAAAATTGTCAAAATTGTCAAAATTGTCAAAATTGTCAAAATTGTCAAAATTGTCAAAATTGTCAAAATTGTCAAAATTGTCAAAATTGTCAAAATTGTCAAAATTGTCAAAATTATCAAAATTGTCAAAATTGTCAAAATTGTCAAAATTGTCAAAATTGTCAAAATTGTCAAAATTGTCAAAATTGTCAAAATTGTCAAAATTGTCAAAATTGTCAAAATTGTCAAAATTGTCAAAATTGTCAAAATTGTCAAAATTGTCAAAATTGTCAAAATTGTCAAAATTGTCAAAATTGTCAAAATTGTCAAAATTGTCAAAATTTTCAAAATTGTCAAAATTGTCAAAATTGTCAAAATTGTCAAAATTGTGAAAATTGTGAAAATTGTGAAAATTGTCAAAATTGTCAAAATTGTGAAAATTGTCAAAATTGTCAAAATTGTAAAAATTGTCAAAATTGTCAAAATTGTCAAAATTGTCAAAATTGTCAAAATTGTCAAAATTGTCAAAATTGTCAAAATTGTCAAAATTGTCAAAATTGTCAAAATTGTCAAAATTGTCAAAATTGTCAAAATTGTCAAAATTGTCAAAATTGTCAAAATTGTCAAAATTGTCAAAATTGTCAAAATTGTCAAAATTGTCAAAATTGTCAAAATTGTCAAAATTGTCAAAATTGTCAAAATTGTCAAAATTGTCAAAATTGTCAAAATTGTCAAAATTGTCAAAATTGTCAAAATTGTCAAAATTGTCAAAATTGTCAAAATTGTCAAAATTGTCAAAATTGTCAAAATTGTCAAAATTGTCAAAATTGTCAAAATTGTCAAAATTGTCAAAATTGTCAAAATTGTCAAAATTGTCAAAATTGTCAAAATTGTCAAAATTGTCAAAATTGTCAAAATTGTCAAAATTGTCAAAATTGTCAAAATTGTCAAAATTGTCAAAATTGTCAAAATTGTCAAAATTGTCAAAATTGTCAAAATTGTCAAAATTGTCAAAATTGTCAAAATTGTCAAAATTGTCAAAATTGTCAAAATTGTCAAAATTGTCAAAATTGTCAAAATTGTCAAAATTGTCAAAATTGTCAAAATTGTCAAAATTGTCAAAATTGTCAAAATTGTCAAAATTGTCAAAATTGTCAAAATTGTCAAAATTGTCAAAATTGTCAAAATTGTCAAAATTGTCAAAATTGTCAAAATTGTCAAAATTGTCAAAATTGTCAAAATTGTCAAAATTGTCAAAATTGTCAAAATTGTCAAAATTGTCAAAATTGTGAAAATTGTCAAAATTGTCAAAATTGTCATAATTGTGAAAATTGTCAAAATTGTCAAAATTGTCAAAATTGTCAAAATTGTCAAAATTGTCAAAATTGTCAAAATTGTCAAAATTGTCAAAATTGTCAAAATTGTCAAAATTGTCAAAATTGTCAAAATTGTCAAAATTGTCAAAATTGTCAAAATTGTCAAAATTGTCAAAATTGTCAAAATTGTCAAAATTGTCAAAATTGTCAAAATTGTCAAAATTGTAAAATTGTCAAAATTGTCAAAATTGTCAAATATTGTCAAATTGTCAAAATTTTCAAAAATGTCAAAATTGTCAAAATTGTCAAATATTGTCAAAATTGTCAAAATTTTCAAAAATGTCAAAATTTTCAAAAATTTCAAAGTTGTCAAAATGGTCAAAAGTGTCTAAATTTCTAAATTGGTCAAAGTTGTCAATATTGTTAAACTTTAAAAATTGTAAAAGTGATAAAATTGTGAAAATTGTCAGGATTGTCAAAAAAACTCTGAGCTATTTAGATCCAATACGAATAAATTCTCATCAAAACTTGGGGACCGGTTTTCGTGACACCCATCAGCACCAGCAAATCTCCAGTGGTGGTCAGTCAGCCCTAAAAAAGTTGTCAACCCAACGCATTGTCACCGGACTGACAGCGACTGACCTTTTCGGGGACCTGGGGCGATCTACTCCCATATTTACGCGAGGCACCCAAACCTGACCATGGGCAGGCTTTCACGATTAGCTTCCGGGCATATCGAAGACGCACCACCGGTATTCGTCGTAGTTCTCTACTTACTACGGTAGATGGCACCAACATAGTAAGTAGCACCAGGACCGGTTCCCTTCATCGGAGTTCATGGATAGCCGGCGCACCGAGGGCCATCAGTCTTCGATCCTCGTTCGTCTCTAGGTATTGGGTTCACTGATGCTCCTTGTATTATTTTTATTTTTCTTCGTGCCACCAAGGAAATTGACGACCGAAACGCGCGAGTGAGCCCATCTGTAATTATGCGTAATTGTTATCGCCGAAAACGCGCAACTTTCTGAACAAGTTCTGCGCATGGGAGCAACTTTCTTCTGGTCCTTGATAGGGCTGCCATTCGATGAAAGAATCAAATTTTACTGATCGATATATGATAGGAGAGTCCTGAACTCTGTTGAAATTTATTTTTGATAATTGCATTTCGTCCAAATGGGTTATACTTATGCCAAAGTTTTATAACTAATGTTATTATTTTTTGGTCACTCTAAGTAAAGCCCATGCGTAAAACCGCGATGCCCGAAAAGACATCCTCAAATCATCTTCTCCAGGAGAAATGCTGCTTCTTCTTGCTCGGCATAAACATGTTTCACCGACGCGTAGTTGTCTTTTCGCGCGCATCGCATCAACTGGAAAAATTGCTGAAGAAAGTTGATCACTTATGAGCAAGCATAAACGCATTATTAAATCGATTTTTTCCTGATAGCAAACATGCTTCCCCCTCTATGTGCTCGTTTCGCGCATCAATTTTTTGAGGAAGAGTTTTGGAAGCAACGGCAACTGATAAAACAAAACTAAAACCCGACCGGTGACCTAAGAAGCGTCATCGATGGTCATTTTGCTCGTTGTTCCTAAATTACTGTAATTAAAGGTCCCCGAAGCAATATGGCCGAGGAAGTATTCAGGTGAAAGAGGCTAGCAAGTTTTATCTGAACCTGTAAAACTGACGAGGAAAGAGCTAGGCTAGAGATGGAGTTTTTTGGAGACCAAAAAAAAAAGATCAGCTCTTATCAGCTGGACAACTGCAAAAATGCACTTGCTAGGGCATGTGCTAAACTGGACCGGCATCTGTTTCTGCTTCCGTGGACAGGATATTGAGGATCAATTATTTTGATTGCTTACAGGAAGTGCTTTTCGGCAGGCAATGACACCCTCGAGAAAACTACGCCGAAACATGAAGTAATATCAGGGCATGTAATTATAGATAGGCAGATGCTGGGACTTATAAATCAATTCCGTAAGTAGACTTGGTAGTCACTTGGATTTTCAAGGGTAGTTTGAAAATTTTGACAATTTTGACCAATTTGAAAATTTTTACTATTTTGACAATTTTGACAATTTTGATAATTTTGACAATTTTAATAATTTTGACAATTTTGACAATTTTGACAATTTTGACAATTTTGACAATTTTGTTAATTTTGACAATTTTGACAATTTTGACAATTTAAACAATTTTGACAATTTTGACAATTTTGACAATTTTGACAATTTTGACAATTTTGACAATTTTGACAATTTTGACAATTTTGACAATTTTGACAATTTTGACAATTTGACAATTTTGACAATTTTGACAATTTTGACAGTTTTGACAATTTCGACAATTTTGACAATTTTGACAATTTTGACAATTTTGACAATTTTGACAATTTTGACAATTTTGACAATTTTGACAATTTTGACAATTTTGACAATTTTGACAATTTTGACAATTTTGACAATTTTGACAATTTTGACAATTTTGACAATTTTGACAATTTTGACAATTTTGACAATTTTGACAATTTTGACAATTTTGACAGTTTTGACTATTTTGACAATTTTTATAATTTTGAATATTCTGGATTGATTTCGAACTGTAAATTCGTATTAAACGGTGCAAAACTAGTGAGGGCTTCAGATTATCAGGTGAGTGAATCAAAATGAATCTCATCAATTTTTTTATTTCTTGATTTAAAATATTTATTATAAAATAATCAAAAATAATTAAGATTAATCACCGTGATTTTTATTTGAAATGAATTTTTACGGCCTTATCGATGAATGTTATGTTTTTACTATTTTGACAATTTTGGCAATTTTGATAATTTTGACAATTTTGATAATTTTGACAATTTTGACAATTTTGATAATTTTGACAATTTTGACAATTTTGACAATTTTGACAATTTAAACAATTTTGACAATTTTGACAATTTTGACAATTTTGACAATTTTGACAATTTTGACAATTTTGACAATTTTGACAATTTTGACAATTTTGACAATTTTGACAATTTTGACAATTTGACAATTTTGACAATTTTGACAATTTTGACAGTTTTGACAATTTCGACAATTTTGACAATTTTGACAATTTTGACAATTTTGACAATTTTGACAATTTTGACAATTTTGACAATTTTGACAATTTTGACAATTTTGACAATTTTGACAATTTTGACAATTTTGACAATTTTGACAATTTTGACAATTTTGACAATTTTGACAATTTTGACAATTTTGACAATTTTGACAATTTTGACAATTTTGACAATTTTGACAATTTTGACAATTTTGACAATTTTGACAGTTTTGACTATTTTGACAATTTTGAATATTCTGGATTGATTTCGAACTGTAAATTCGTATTAAACGGTGCAAAACTAGTGAGGGTTTCAGATTATCAGGTGAGTGAATCAAAATGAATCTCATCAATTTTTTTATTTCTTGATTCAAAATATTATTATAAAATAATCAAAAATAATTAAGATTAATCACCGTGATTTTTATTTGAAATTAATTTTTACGGCCTTATCGATGAATGTTATGTTCTCATTGTGAGAACATTTCGAGAATTGGAAATTGAAGATGGATAGAAGAAGATTAAAAGAAAATTACAGGTGTTGAAAATTAACGGGTAGAAACTTTTAAGAAGCATTTTCCCACATAGGAGAGATGGGGACATAATGGCCACCTTAAGGGAAACGCTTATTTAACCAAAGAAAACAGCTGTAATATGTGAATTACATCATTGTTTCGTGTTCAGACACTCAAATAGTCTATTGCCTAATTGGATGGATCTTAAAAAAGCAGATGAAAACGTTTAAAAAGGCATTATAAAATTTTTTGCCGAAAGCTAAAAACCAGTCACTGTAGAGGCATAATGAAAAACCCCCCGAGGCAGTATGAGCACCATTAATGAACGCATAATGAGCATTTTCTACCGGGGAATCTAGCAGCGAATTCAACTCGATAAAGTCAACTGAGTAATAGAGCTACAGCTTAGCTTTTTTCGTCTGACGATTTGGCCTATTGGTAAGATGTCGGAGAGGTTATCAGTAGGCTCGAGTTCGATTCCTGGTCGTGGTTATTTTTTTTTCATTTATCATTCATGATAATGATTGCACTGAACGGTAAGGCGTAGATTCATCAAACAAAGCAATAACAAAATAATCTAGATCTGTTTGAAGAATTCAAAGAATTAACACATGCTCATACATTATGTTTCTGGTTGTTGTGTGACGGATGATGCTTTGATGCTATTAGCCGTATAATGTAACAATAAAAAAATCAATCATGAATGGTATGTGCAAAAAAAAATCCCCTCGAACAGGAATCGAACATGAGTCTACTAATTACCTCTCCGACACCTTACCAATAGGCCAAATCGTCAGACGAAAAAAGCTAAGCTGTAGCTCTATTACTCAGTTGACTTTATCGAGTTGAATTCGCTGCTAGATTCCCCGGTAGAAAATGCTCATTATGCCTTCATTGAAAGTGCTCTGTTTGCCTCTAGTGAACAAATTAAAGTAAAAAAGCGTTTTAAAATTGATTAAAGTGAAAAATCAAAAATTTTATGATGTTGAAAATTGAGAAACAATGTGTAGATCATATTGCAGTGCATATATTTCAGATCAAGATGATTTAAAGGTCATAAAAGCTTATTTGGTGGTGCTCAAAAATTTAAAATTTTTTCGTCACTTGAGAACCAAGCTGATTTTTATTTAATATTTTTGTAAAGATGAAAAGAATATTTCTTTTTTGGTGATAAATTAATACTATGGGTAGTACGAAACAAGTCCTTATGAAAATTTGTTTAAGAAAATACGTAGGGGAGAGTGGGGTATCTTGGGCCACTTTTTTTCTTTGTTTCATAACTTCTTTGTTATAAAAGATAAAATGAAAAAAATTAATGGAAAGGTTTTCTACATTTTTGTGGTATCATTAGGCATATTTTATTATTTTTTAAATACATTAATTTCCCGAGTTCTGAATGTTTAAAAAAAAGTAATTATTTTCTGATTTTGAAAAACTGTGGGGAAACGTGGGCCACCAAATCCAAATTGACTAGATAACGTGCAAAGTTTATGAGTTGACCCCAAACTGAAATTTAAAGAGAGTAAAATAAATAAAAAAGAGAGTTCTGTATAATCGAATAGTTCTCAAAACCTGGCTCGCGAACGTTTCGGTAAAATTCCATATATTGGATTTATGTTCGTCCCTATCGCATTAGAAAAGGTGGACAAAACATTTTTCGAAACTCTTCATTTAGCATAAGAAAACTTTACAGATAGTAATAACGTAATTTAAGTTCTGAATGTGTATAAAAACACCAAAATATAGGTGGCCCAAGATACCCCACAAAATGTGGCCCATGATTCTCCACTAGCAATGATTTGCAAATTGGTTGCGTTTGTGTGACTTATTGTTTTTTCATCGAAAATTCCTTTTCCACGTGAAAGCACATGACAAAATTTAGATCATGAGCGTATGAGCATATTTTTGTTATGTACTTTAGGTCTCCCACGGATGCAATTTTGCGGGTGCTTGTTTAATTATGTAAACACATTTTTCTAGGCTAGTTAAATGAAAGAAGCATATGATACGTACATAAGTCAACAACATATAAAAAAACATGCTTACGCAAAGCGACGACAATGACAGTTGGATTGGGATTTTTATCTCAACACACAGCTGAGATATTTAAAGTGGCCCACGTTTCCCCATGGCCCACGTTACCCCACTCTCCCCTACTTATGTAGAAAAAAGGAGTGCTCATTATGCCCTGGGTGCTCGTTATGCCCTCATCTCCCCTACTTAACTTTTGTTTAAGCACGGATCAACTATTTTGAAATGTTAGAATCGGACAGGGTTGAGTCTAACACGACACAACACAACCATTTGATAGGTTTTAAATGCTAAAATTTAGGAGAGGTTTTTGTTTGCGAGCTTTCATCAAAATAGATACCGTTTACTGGGGTTACATGTAACACTGTTCATCTTCAATGGCTTTAACAAACACACACAGAAATTATCATAAGTTTAAAGGTTCAAATTGACGTTGTTAAAATTTGTATATTTTTTTTATTTTGTTCGAACTAAATTTAAGTCTTCCTGTCAAAATAGCTGTTACAAGAAAATTAATAAAGATACTGCATACATTATGGGTCAAAATACTACAGAAAATTTAACTAGCTGAAATCATGAAAATAAATGTTTGCAGGCACGTACAAAAGACTCAAACAGGGGGGGGGGGGGGGGGGTGGAGGTTGAAATTAATAACACTAGCAAAAAATGCACATTAAAAATAGAAAATAGATTTCTATAACCGTTTTTCTACTCAAAACTGATATCAAAACCCGAACAAACGATAAATATTACTAATACAATTCGAAATAAATTTTCAGCCAATGCTTTTCCTGGTGAGTCATTAATAAATTATTCAAAATGACGTTCCTTATTCTGAACCTGTAATTTGCTTGAAAAATATATTTTTAGCAGTCTTGTTGATTAATTTCAAATCAATATTTCCGAGACACCAAGAAACGAATACAAGTTTTTGTTCATTAAAGTTTAAGTGCATAAAAATCTGCATCTTTCGATGGCATTGCACAGTGGTCCGAAAGGGCTAAAAGTGGAACTTTTTTCGTAGCGCCTTTGTCTTTCATCTTATCTCTTAAGTGTCTTCAGAGCATTTGCTTCTTCAAAAATGCTTCGTTACTTGAAAGCATCTAAAGTTAGTCAAAGTCCACTATAAATAAAATGAAAATTCTAACTTGTTTATTTCAATAGATAGAGCTTTACTTTACTTGGTGTTCTTGCGATTTGTCTCCACGCGCTTATATTTGAACACAACAAGCATATATTTGATGTGTTTTACATGTTTCCATACAAAAAATGGAAAAATTGATTTCCAGGCTACGCAGAAAACACGTAAAATGTATGTATGTATGTATGGTTCCCCCATCGGTAGCAAGGTCCAGCCTATGTCTGTGTGGCTCGGCCTTCGAATTGCTTCTCAGGCTTCCACGGCCGATGGTTCGTCGAGGGAAGGCATCCAACCTCCAGAGACCTACAATGTTTGGCAATCCACTCCGCTTGCAATAGTCTCCTCAGATTTACCCCAGATGCATTACCTCTGAAATATATAATTATTTATACAATGAAACACATCTTACCTGTCGGCAAGTTATGGGATTCGAACCCAAAGGTTTTTTTTTGCCAATACCGGGAATTGAACCCAGTACGCCTAGGTTACCAGACTTGCGCAAGCCTATCCACTAGACCACATCAGCGCTCACCAGGCTACGCAGAAAACACGTAAAACACATCAAATATATTCTTGTTGTGTTCAAATATAAGCGCACGGAGACAAATGACAACAACACATTTGTAGCACTTAGTTCAAGCTTCAACGTGGTTTATTAGTTTTAATAATTCTTTTGCACGTTTTTGCAATAAACGCTCGTGAAGTTGATAAAAATAAAACTTAAAGTTGCAATAAATTGGCTAGGAATCGTCGTAGAATGTTGAAATCTTGTGCAAAACGTTTTATTTGAATGCCCCAACAAATGTTCACAACCTTTTATTCATTTAAATTTAAAATAACTTCCAAAATAAAAAAAAATTAACTCTGCTTTGAAAACAGATAGAGTTTTGACGTATTCAACAAAGTTTCATATTTTTAAGTATTCTACAGCTTTTTAGTATAAAGTAAAGCTAACAAGTAAGTAATAAACAAGTTTGAATTTCAATTTTTTTTATAGTGGACTTTGATTAACTTAAAATGCTCTCAAGTAACGAAGCATTTTTGAAGAAGCAGATGCTCTGAAGACACTTAAGAGATAAGATAATAGACAGAGGCGCTATGAAAAAAGTTCCCTTTTGGACCACTGTGCATTGGTGTCAAAAAATTATCACGCTAGGTACACATTTTGGTCAGTTGAATGCTTGCTGATTTTAAATTTTGATACAAACTTGGTTCATTCAACTCAAACAAAATTTAAAAAATAGAAAATAAATAAACTTTATGATTTTTTTTTTCAAAAGAAGACTTTTTCCAAAGATCGCGTTTACGGAACCTCAAAAAATGATTTTTTTAAAGTTGGCCCTATACAAAAGTTTGTTCTCCACATTTGAATTCACCATTTGGAGGGTGAGCCCCCAGATTCCCAGATATTATACAATTTTGGGACACCCTTCTAAGGAACCGTCAAAGATGCAAAACAAATGCCAGTTTTCGAAGAATTTGTGTTTGAAAAATTGAATGAAGTGGATTGTTAAAAGTGTCTGGAGATGTTAAATGCATATTTTATGCTAGAGCTAGAGTAATATAGTCAAACAATAAACATAACTTTCAAAATAAAAAGATTTTTTGTTATAATATCTGAAAAAATCTCCTTACGTTAATATTGCAATGAATTCTCCGTGAATTACATGTAGCAGATCGAATCTTTTTCACATACAAGTATTTAAAAGTTACGTGATTTCTGCTTGCTGCGAGAGCTCTGTTTGCTACCTAAATTCACCTAGGTTTCACGTAATTTTCAAGGTGGCAAAAATCCATGTACATTTTTACGTAGTGTTTTTTCGGTGTTCTCCTAATAGGAATTTTGCTCGACGAACATCATTTATTACTTTCGTGAATTTTCAATGCCTTCAACTTGTTATTGGAATGAAAATTACGTGAAATTTGATATCAATACTTATGATATTTGGATCTTTGTAACTTTTTTTTTAATATTTTGGTAAGAAAATGGAAATAAATTTTATTTCATCACAAATGAAATTAATTTTTCCTACCATTTGTAACACTGTCAGCACACTTTATTCACGATAAAAAAACAACAACAATTCCGCGACCTCTTCCCTGCGAGTTGGTATGTGGAATCCTGTAAAAAAATTGAAAAATATTAGCGTTATGTTATCGACCGTATTTGATGTTTGATGTTAAATGTTTGATGTTTGATGTTAAATAAGACTAGCTTGTTCGACTTGTTTTATCGACTAAGTTTTTCTTTAAATATTTTAAGCAATTTTATTTTGAAAGTTGGGCGACTATTTATTTCTTTTAATTCATTGGGTAAGTTGTTGTATTTTGTTGATCCTATGAAGGAAATCCTTCTCTGTCCTAAAGTAGTTATCGATCAACATCGTTGCAAATAATTCAAACGGCGGGTGTTGTGTGTTCTTACTCCAGTAGTAAAGGTCAGGTTTTTTATGGTATTTGATGAGTGCAGATTATCGAAAACATACATTATGGTTTGGAAATCACAAAGATCTACTAAAGGTAAAATGTTATGGGAACTGGAAGAGTAAATGAGTTTAGTCGGGTATAGCATGGGAAGCCTGTAAATATTTTTTAAACACCTGTTTTGCAGAGATTGTAGTTTTTGTAAAAGTGATTGAGATGCTCTTCCCCAAATTGATATGAGATAGTGCAATACTGAGTGGATGAACATGTTGAAGAACAAAGTGTTGAGGAACAAAGTGTTTTAACCTCCAGAGCACTCCACAGAGAGGTGAAATTCTTTTTTCTAAATTTTGTATATGACTTTTCCACGAGAGAGTATTGTCTAAATAAATACCTAAGTATTTGAAGCTATGTACTTCTTGTATGACAAACTGGTTCATATATGGGTCCCTGTGTGGTAGTATTACTTTCCTCGACGAGCGAAACAACATATATTTAGTTTTAGCGTAATTCAGTGAGAGTAAATTGCTGTTGAAATATGTTGATAGCAGCTTTAAATCATTCTCCAAGTAATCTATAATAGAACTTGCAGATTTTCCTGAATAGAACAGAGCTGTATCATCAGCGAAAAGCCTAGCTGTGCCAATTAGTGGAGGATTACTTATATCATTTATATAAAGAAGGAAGAGTAATGGCTCAATGTTACTGCCTTGAGGAACGCCTATGCCAATATTCCTTAGTTCACTATTTACTCCTTCAACTACAACAAATTGTTTTCTGTTTTCGAGATAACTTCTGATATTATCGTTAGCTATTCCTCTTAGCCCATATTTGTTTAATTTGGCCAGTTAGATGTCATGGTTTAGTGTATCAAAGGCTTTTTTCAAATCTAGAAATAATGCACCAACTATGTTCTTAGAATCTATATTTTCAATTATGGAATCGACAAGTTCAGAAATCGCGATGAGGGTGCTTGATCCTGCTCTATACCCGTTTTGCATTTTGTATAGAACGTTATTATTATTAAGAAAACTTAGAATTCTATTTATGAGCAATTTCTCAAATATTTTTCTAAAAACGCTGAGACTAGATGTAGGTCGATAGTTATTAACATCTTCAGGTTTACCCGATTTAAATATAGGAGTCACTTTTGCTGTTTTAAGATAATCCGGGAAACTTCCTGATTCTATTATTAAGTTGAAGAATTTTTTAAGGATGGGCGAAAATAGAATGTTGTTATATTTTACTAAAGTCTGCTTCATTTAATATTGGAACACAAACAATTGCGTGTAGTTCAGTCATTTATTAACGAATTCATAATTTGTTTTTCATACAAATGTAGCATTTTCTTTACTTTTTCATAAAAAAAAAATTAAAAAAATTATTCATTGCTGTTTCGAAGAAATTCTCGTACTTTTCCCGTAATACGGCACATTAGGCGGCGCACACCCTTTTCGTCCACCGTTTTGGCGATTTGATTCCACCAGTTCTTAATTTGAGTCATGTTCCTAACAAGTTTTCCCTTTGCCTTAAGCCTCCGCTTCGTGATTGCCCAGTATTTCTCTATCGGCCGGAACTGGGGGCAGTTTGGGGGGTTGAGGTCCTTCGGTATTACGCTGACCCCGTTCGTTGCGTACCATTCCATAACCGTTTTGCTGTAATGGCAGCTTGCGAGGTCCGGCCAAAACATTACTGGACGGTCGTGGGCACGAATAAACGGCAGAATCCGTTTCTGTAGGCACTCTTTTTTGTAGACTTCTGATGTCATTGTCTTGTCAGTGAGAAAGACTTTGGTTTTCTGTCCACAACTGCATATCCCCTGCCAAATCATGTACTTGCGGGCGAATTTATCCGCAAACACGAACTTAAATTTTGCAGGTACATCCCCCCGAGCCGTCGCCAAATAAAATTTTTGACCTGGGATTTGCCCAAAGTCCGCCTTCACGTAGGTCTCATCGTCCATCAGAATACATCCGTCGAACTTGGTCAGCACTTGGTCGTACAGCTTTCGAGCACGGATTCTGGCCACATTGTTCTGCTTCAGCGTCCGATTTGGCTGTTTGCTGGCTCGGAATGACCTTATTCCTTCCCGGAGACGAATTCGTCGCACCGTACTGTGAGCGGCCTGGAACTTATTGGCCAAATCGCGGTCTGAAATATTGGGATTCCTCTTGACGGCCTTGATGACTTTCCCACGCAGTTTCCGGCCGACAGTTCCACTCCGACGCTTCGAATGCGGCTTCCGAACCGTCGTTAATGTTTCCTTGTACTGCTTGATAACACGCCATACGGTATTTCTGGGCATTTTAAGCTGTTTAGCTAGCTTCGATGCCGACAACAATGGATTTTCAAGAAAACTGTGCACAATTTGATCTCTCCGTTCGGCTTCCATGGCGGTTGTTTACAAAATGCTATCGTTTGGTGTTATGACATAAATACATGGTGAAAGGTAATGAATTTCCCGACACGTGGGTGAAAAAAGTTTCCAAATCCGTCCACTAGGAGCGCCACAATGAGCAAAAGAATTTGTTCCAATATTAAATGAAGCAGACTTTACGCTGGTAGGGAAATAATCTGATCAACAGCTTTTTTTGGTTTTAAGAGTAAGTATGATCGATCTAACTTCAGTTTCATCAGTTGGTTGCAAAAAAAATTGAGTTCCGCACTTCATTAATACTTGCCAAGACATCATATTCCCTTTCAATTGGTATTTCCTTGGCAAGATCTGATCCGATCGATGAAAAATATTTGTTGAACTTATCAGCAACACATTTTTTGTCTGTTATGAGGTTTTCACCTTGCATGAGATTGATCGATGGAGATGTTTTAGATTCTCCCAAAAGTTGGTTGATATTTTTCCATAGTTTAGAGTGGGGGGTATTGTTCAGTAGACGTTCAAAATATACGCGTTTGCACGTTTTGTTATCATGGTGTAGTTTTTTTTATTAATGTGTTGAAGCCTTTTTTTTTAGATAACTATCATTAGGATGTTTTTTAACACGTTTTAAGTAGTTGTTCTTCAGTTTTATCAGTTTTATCAACGTTATTGCAAATCGTAATCCCCACTGATGCAAGTAAAAGGACTCGAAGTCGGATTGAATGGTTTAAATCGGATATGATAAAAAGTCCGCCATGTTTGCAGATTTTAAAGACGCGTGAGTCAAGTGAGAGAACAGCTTTGTTGTTCTTTCTGCGACCATCATTGCAACCAGATTGCTAAAAATCAGATGGTGTATTTGCAAGAACTGCCCAATGACAGAGGCAGCAAATATTGTCGCTGGCAACGGTTCACATGCGTTGAGAGAAAAAACTTGTGCTCTCTTGCATTCTTTCAGTATGTATGAATATGGTGTCGAATATCATCCAAATCATATACACTTATCGCTTTAGCCAGAAGTTGAAAATATAAATGTATATTGCCTCCACTTTAGTAAGTAAATGCTGTTTTTTCGTGTTTCATACGATCATTCTTTAATGTATATGAAACGTATAACAACGTTGTTGAGAAATATAACTACAAAAATGTTTGCTGGGATGCACCATGATAATTTCAAAACTGAAAAATATATAAGTAATAGAAAAATCAGTTCTAAGAACATTAAAAATAATAAAAATTCAAATGGTTTCAAATGGTTTTGAGTGACCTCGAAAAAATCCCACAATTTCAATGTGCATCTTTAATCGCTCTCAACTAATCGCAGCAATGCAGAAGCAGATCCTTGTGGTTTTGATAGTGCCTGAGAAGGGAGAAAAAAAACCTCTACTCAAAAGATGATCAGTGAGAACCCGCGCCATAAATCGAGTTTTAATGATATTAATTTTAACACTCCAAAAAAAGATGAAACATTCCACGAGGGCAGGTCCTTCAGCTCTTGGAGCGAAGGCTCAGTTTATTCGAGTCGCCGGGAATGTTAACCATCAAAAGCTGCGATTGATTTATGGCGTCTAGCTCCCGGGATCGCGATGACGACGATGCTCGAATTTGTTCAGATTGAAACTTTCTCGAGCGGGGCCACAATCATCATCAGTAGAAAACTTAAAAGAAAATTTCCCTTAAGGACAGGTAGCGGTCGGTTCTTTGATGAAATGTTCCTCCGGGACTCGTAGTTATATTGATATTTTATTGCTGTTCACGCCCCCTTTTCGCTTGGCCCTTCGAGTTTAAAGTTCCAGATTTGCCCGTTCTAATTTGGACTTGACTTTTGGCAGCGTCCCTCAGAAATTCGGGGAAATGGAAGAATCACCGAAATCGGTCGTACGACCAGTCAGTGTGCAACAATTTCTGAACTTCTTATTACTATCATTACCACTAATAACAATATTGTTGTTATTATTTAGAAAGGATGACCTGCAGCAAATTTGGCCTGCACCTTTGCGAGTCCTGCAACGTTTTTGGTGCACCAGTTCTGAGCAGAGCGCCACAAAAGAAAACAAGACAACTCGGAAGGATCGATCCCCGAAATACGCCTCCGCTTTTTTCTGGTGCGTTCAGCATTTTCTCCCAATATTTAGGTGAGCATTCAAAAAGGAATGAAACACAACTCAGGTATAGGAATCCTTCCGACAACTTGAGACGCGTGAAGATTCATCACTCCTTCTTCCGAAATACCCCATAATTTAAGGACCCTAAATGGACACCCCCATTATTGCCCGGTTCTAAAGCATAAAAACGGACCTTCTTAGCATACCAAAAGTATATAGATCATTCAATGGTCAGAACTAATTTACGGTTACCAAATCGAGACCCATTCGCCAGAGATTGATCGCTTCCTAGAGACGCTCTGGATAAAACTAGGAAATTACGGGGTCCGATTCCGAGTTATTTCCGGTCCCTTGAGATGTGATCTAACAACAACCTCCGCAGAAAAAAAGGAACTAAAACGGCTCTTAGGCCGGCACACTTTGATCATCACTTTTTGCTAGGCTTTCAACTCCTAAGCGACTTTGCTGATTTATGGGATGAAGCTATTTCGAATCTATCACCATCCAATTTGTTGCCTTTTTGGTCCAAATTAATCGATCACCTACAGTAGTATTTCAGCAGAGAGCAAAAACACGTGCCGATGTCGGTTTCTTTCGTCAGCTGTCAGTCAGTTTTAAATTTGTGAATGAAAGCCGCCGCGTTGGTGATGCGGGTGTTGCGAAGTTTTCAAAGTTCTGAAACAAAGCAAAAGCCACTTTCGCCTCAATTTTTTTCATTGATGGATCAAACCCACCGTCTAAAGCTAAAAGTTACGTAAATTTGTGACACAGGAAACTTCAAATGATGAATGGAGATATTTACTCAGTTGCAAGCTTTGCAGATGTTAAAAAATTGCCAAGTCTTGTCTTTTTTTTTTCAAAGGTAAAGAAAAACTGTAGAACAAATTTTAATTAGAGAATATAGGCTAATTTTTGATATGCAATAATAAACAAAAAACTGTTTAGGAGTTCAACCCCCATCCAACCATTAAGATTTTTTCCAAGTAAAATTTTCACTTAGTAACGGAAAATTACATGATCCTAAAACGTGTTTAAAAATAAGTGTAAACAAGTAACTAAGAAATTTGGCTCGCTAAGTTTAGGGCCGATTCGCCCATGGCTTGAGACATTTTATTTCACGCCACTATATGACGTTCATGAATTTCAACCAAGGTTGCCGAAAAAAATTCTGTGTTTTCGACAAAAAAAAATTAACGAATTCTGTGATTTGAACATAAAATTCTGTGACAGTTTTCTGTGATGCTATTTCTTTAAATTTCATTGGGAAATCATGTGAAACATCAACAAATTTTAACTTACTGATAGTTTAAATAGAAAAAAATTAAATCACATAACCTGTTTTCATATTCTCATGATTTAGAGCCCGAAATAAAGAGTCGAAAGTTACATAAGAATTTATAATTTCGGAAATCTGTACAAAATTTGAAAAATCTGTGAATTCTGTGAAAATTTTTAAAAATTCTGTGATCTGTGACACAGATTTTGTAATGAAATTTTGCTCAAAATTTTGTGATAATACAGAATTTTCTGTGATCTCGGCAACTTTAATCTAATTTGTAATTGTTAATTTTGATTTGAAATTCAATAAACCTTATGCATAAAAAATCTAAACTTGGCTTAAAAAACTCTACCTGAGTTTTTATCAGGAAGTGTAACTAAACAAGATCAGAGTTTGAACGAACCAGTTTAACTTCAAAATTAATTCACCGAATACTTATTTTACACATCGACAAATTGGACACCATGTGATTACCTCTCTCGATGATTCACAGAATTAGCTAAACAAATATAAAATCTTGTATCATCTACTTTATCGCAAAAAATTTTGATATAAAAAAATCGTTTATGTCATTACAAATGTTGAGCTGATATGAAATATTCTTCAAGAAACCAATTTCAGCCTCAATTTTTTTTCCTTCTTTTCTCAATGCTCGAAATTACATTTGTAAATATTTTTAAAAATTACCGAAGGCCAAAAAATTTACATTTCTCCGAGATGCAATAAACTTAAATAGTATGGGAGAGTGGGAAATCATGGGCCATTTTTTTTCGTTGTTCCATAACAATTTATTATAAAATGAATATAAAAAATGGTATGGTTTTCTAGATTTTCAAGATGTCATGAGGTATTTTTTTAAATTTCTGAAAAGTTATTTTTCTCGAATTCTGACTATTTTTAAAACAGCAATATTTTTTGGATTTTGAAAAATGGTGGGGAATCGTGGGCCACCACATTCAAATTGACCAAATAACATGCATAGTTTATGAGTTGACCCTAAACTGTGATTTCATAATTTATTTCGTTATTTTGAAGCAATTTTAGATGATGACATAAAAATGAGAACTGTGTATGATCAAATAGATTCCAAAACCTGGCTCGCGAACGTTTTTTCAAAATTCCTTATAAAGGATGAACAGAATATTGTTCATAACACTTCATTTGGCATACGAAAACTTTACAGGTAGGGAAAACGTATTTTAAGTTCTGAATGTGTATAAAAAAATAAAAATATAGGTGGTTCAAGATGTGTGGCCCACGATTCCCCACAAGCTATGATTTGCAAATTGGTTGCGTTTGTGTGACTTATTGATGTTTTATCAAAAATTCCTTTTCCACGTGAAAGATCATGACAAAACTAAGATCATAAGCGTATGAGCATATTTTTGTTATGAACTTTAGGTTCCCCATCGATGCAATTAGCGGGTGTATTTTTAATTATGAAAGTCAATTTTTCTCACTTTTTTTAACTTGATAAATAAAAGAAGTATATGACGCGTATTTGAGTCAACAACACATGGAAGTTTATGCTCACGCAAAGCGACGACGATGACAGTTGGTTCGAGATTTTTATCTCAACACATATCTGAGATATTAAAAGAGGCCCACGTTTCCCTATGGCCCACGATACTCCACTCTCCCCTAATTTTATCTTTTTTTTTTTAGTATCGTTGCTTTAAAGAGGGATTAACCTATTTTTTTGTTTCGATTATAGTCGTTTTACCATCTTTATGGCATTCGCGACTTTATCAACGTTACAGTTGGCGGATTATTATTGATAAACTTGTCCGGTAAAACTGTGTTCGAAGTTTACTCTTGGGCTCGAACTCGCGGACATCGGCTCAGGAGACAACAGACTTGCCAACTGAGCTATATCACAAGCCCTAATGTTTTTACCTTCGGTTTTGGAAAATACATTTCTTCAATTCCTCCTCAAATTTCACTGTACAATTCACTTATTTTTGGGATTCTCATAACCTTTTCTTCAGTTTTTTTTGTTTTGTAGTTTAACTTTTAGTCCTTCTTCCGGTAATATACTCTGGCTTATTATAGAATATTTTCGGCATTCCAAAAGTAATTTTTGATGATTTTTGTACACTGAATCTAAATATGCAATTTTCCATACGCTTTTGTTATTGATATGGCTTTTAAATATAAATTTGACAAAACATCATTTAAAAAAAATAAAATACATCATCAACTTTCCGCAAGACTTCAAGTAGTTAGCGTAAAAAGTTACAGAAGTTGTCTATATATTTACTTTCTCTCATTTAACAAATTTTTAAAGAAATTTTAAACCAAATGGAATTTCAAAAATTATTCAAAGGTTTAATCTGATTGCTTTGCAGGTTTCAAAAAATTTGTTTATTGTAATCTTTTTTTTAACTTTCTGCAGTAATGTCAAAAACACGTGTACCTATTCATATTTTTCCATATTTTTGAAAACTGTTAAATTTTCATTTTTAGGTCGTGTATCATCATCATCAATATATTATTCCTTCATTGAATGAAGTATGACAAACAAAATCAGCATCATATTTTTTTCTTAAATGTATGTTGCTCAGTTATCAATGATTGATTTCACACAAAACTTACACATTTTAAAGCTCCATATCATCAAAACTATATGTATTAGTTCAAATATGACAAAATATTCGAGTTCAGGACTTCAAAATCTACCAAACCAATCTCATGTGATCAATTAAATTCTATAAAAAAGATATTATATTTGCTTATGTTTTTCAATTCTGAATATTTGGTGTTCAAAAAACCAAAACTTTTAGTTTTTATCCTTATAAAAAAAATTCAAATTGCGATTTTTTTTTTAAATTAAAAGGACTACAATGGATTTTTCAATCTACCCTTCAGTTGAAAATGAAGAAAAGAAATGTTCATTAAGATGAATAATATGTAAATATCGGTTATTATTATTTCCCTAGAAATTAATCATAGTTAACTGTTTACCTCATCAGACATCTATCCTAGAATTATTTTTTGTTTTTGGAAATCTGTCTTTTAGAAATATTTATTTTCATTTTAAAAACTAGACTGCTTAGAAATCATACTGAAGCAAATTTCTAGTTCAAAATAAGCAACATTATATTGAAAATATTATCTTTGACTCACTGAAAATATAATTGATTTGAAATTTTCATTGTGATTTGTTATGGAAGTTTTCGTTTATTTTATCAGTAAAATTAACTATATTTTAGTTTGTGTGATAACTATGAGTAAGAAAAGGATGTTATTAATAAATCCAATTCTTTTTTTTATTGTGTATTATTGGCATTGTTATTATTTTAAGCTTAATTTGAATTTGAATATTTCTTCAATAAGTAATTTGGTACTTGAATGACAATTCTGATAGGAATTGTGGGAAAGAAGCAATAGAACAATTTTTCGAGTTTGGAATTCGACGCCGGCATCATGGCAGCAACATATAAATACTGATCATATTATCTAATCAAAAAAAGGTGATATGAACTGAAACCTAGAGTGAAAATTAGATAGAGAGAGAATTTTTTGCTCATTTACGATTTTTTGAAAGCTTAATTAAAAAGCCGCTGGAAGCTGAATAGAAGATCATTAAAACTTGTTTTGGAACTTGAAAGTATCAGTAATAACTTAAATTTTGAGCTGCATAGAACGTACTTTATACTAATGAAGTGGATCATCATCACCCACCCCTACTCGTCACCCTGACCTACCCTGGTTTCACTCCGTTTGAAAGCACAACTGATACATGCTCACTAAATTTTCACAAAGCTGATTTGACGCAAATATCCGAAATATTGCTGCACACAAACTGGTCGTATATTGAAAATGCTACTGATGTTGATCTTGCTGTGGACTTCTTTACCACTACATTGCACGAGTCGTTTGGAGAACACGTACCGATGAAGCGACCTGTTCGTGAACCACCCTGGTCTGATGCCCATTTGCGTATGCTGAAACGCATAAGAGCAGCCGCAATAAGACGCTTGTCACGTGCTAAAAATATGGTTAATAAACGCAGATTGCAAGCAGCAACTACAAGCGCTACAATCGTTTCCGGTATGCTCAGCACGTCGCGCGCATGCAAAATACGTTAAAGCACAACCCGAAACGTTTTTGGTCCTTCGTCAATGAGAAGCGAAAATAAACTGGGTTTCCATCGGAGATGTATCTGGGCGAGCATAAATCGTCCAACTTAGAGCAGACTTGTAACCTTTTTGCTGAACATTTTGCCAGCGTATTCAGTACATCGCACGCCTCGTCACCTGCCATCGTTGAAGCCCTTCAGAACGTTCCCAGCAG